>NC_051322.1:1872764-2172764 GCF_015220235.1 Choloepus didactylus | reverse complement strand
GCTCTTCTCTTGCCCTGATGACCTCATTCACCCTCAGAAAAGTGGTTATCCCTGTTAGCCCGATGACTGACAAAACCCCACCACTCTCCTGCTCCAGACATCAGGATCCAAGCTGCCTCATCTGCCTCGGGAAGCCCAGAGGCCCCCTCAGTAAACACGGTTGATCCTTGTTCTGTATTTGCAATTTCGCTTGCTCGTGAAGATATACTTGTAACCCCAGAGTCAATATTCACGGTACTTTCAGGGTCATTCAGACATGCACAGACGTGCACCTGACATGTACGTCCCCAGCTGAGTTTGCACAAGGCAATGCTCTTCCTTCTTGATTCAGCTCTCTGACTGTGAACAAGTGTCCTTTCCATGGTCTATTTAGCACCACTTTTCACATGTTTGTGCCTTTTGCTGGTGATTTCACTGTTTAAAATGGTCCCACACATACTGCTAATGTGTTATCCAGCTTTCCTATATGCAAGAAAGCTGGAAGTGCCTTACAGAGAAAACACGTGTGTTAGATCAGCTGCATTCAGGCATGAGTTAGAATACGACTGGGTGTGAGTTCAATGTTAATGGATCAACAAGATATATTACATAAGGTGTCTTTAAACAGAAACATACTTAAAACAAGTCTATGTATTGATTGGTAGATGAAAATGTTGTCACAAGAGGCCCACAGGAGCCCAACCCTGTATTTCCCTGGGAGCCGTGGTTCAGTGTTCACTAATTCAGGGTTCAGAGACTGTACAGGACAGAGCTACCAGGAACGAAGAGCCTGAACTTCCTCCCTTCTGCCTTTGCAAACAATAAAACTGCTCCTCCTCCTCATTCTGCCCCTCAATACAGGACCACCCAACCGCTCAGCCCAGAAAGCTGCTTGTCACCCCATATTCCTGCCTGCTGCTGCAGCTCCCTGCTCCTCACCCACCCAAGTCCTAGCCACATGATCTATGCCATAACTGTCAAAGCAGCTCACTCCACAGAATGTTCCAGGACATTCCTAACTGGGACCCTGCCACCAATTTTACTCTGATACTGAAATAAAAGATGTTTCCACAGTACCTAATACCTCTTACTTTCATAACATATCTCAATAATTTTTTCCATTGCTTTCAGTTTAAATTTCAAACTCCCTTGTGTAGTGTTCAAACTTTTTCACATCCATCTACAGGTACTTGACTAATTCTAACTCTTACAAAAATGAATGCCTGAGTTTGTCATATTTTGCCTTATTATGGACTTTTCACATGTGCCTCCCCCTGAAAGGCCCAGTTCCTCCACCTTTACCCCATCCTCTGGCAATTACCTCCTCTGGGAAATTTTCCTTGGCCTGCCCAGCCTGCACCAGGTTTTCTTCTGCTGGACCCACTCAGCATCTCCTAATACCACCTCTTACCCACTTGTCTTCTCCCTGAGAGCCTGTTTTGTCTGAACATCAGGGTATATCCCTTGATCTCTGGTTCTTCCCTTAGCTCTTGGCATGTATTTGAATTCATGGAATTTCCTACTGACTTTTATAAATTAATCTGGTAAAACCACAGTATCATTTTCTTTTTCATGGGATAAGTCTTCAGCTCCAGCACAATACTAAAATGAAACATTTCCAAACTTCAGCTGTAGACTGACCCAAGTGGTCCTGCAAAACTTTCTGATTCCTGTAGCAGCAGCCAGAATCATACCCAAACTCAGAACCAAATGGCACTTGTTGAACAGCTACCTGGTTGAGGACAGCCTTTGCTTAAAATTACCTGATTAAAATGGCCCACCCCAGTGGGCTCCAGAAGTCTTTAGTATTTGTAGCTTTAACCATTATAAGATGTAATGAGAGCCTGACCCAAACTCACTTGAGCAAAGAAAGGTGTTTGTTGGAAGGAAGGAGATAATTAAAATAAATGAGGGAAGAGTGTAGAAACTCAGATAGTTCTGGGAACATGGGGACTGGACTCACAGGGGAACTTGGGCATGACCTGGCCCTCTCTGCTCTGTCCATCTCATACACATGCTTTCTCTGCAGGATGATGCCTCTTCTGTAAATGAATGTCCTCCAAGTGGTGGGAACAGGATCTCCAGAAGCCTGAGGGTACATCCTTCCAGCTGCACAAACTAAGAGACTCAGCAGACTTCTTTTCTATTTTGGTGTCAGTCAAATTCTGGTGAAAGGATTTCTGATCCAGTCAAGTTTGTGTAGCTCCCTGTTTCCCTGCTTCTCCCCATGTAATAAGGTCTATAATACAACTATAGACCTCAGAAATAACTCTGGGCAACCAAGGGAAAACTGAGATAAGTGGAACAAGGAAGGGGAGCTGGTTAGGGACCCCAGAATGGAAAGAATGACAGAGCAGCAGAATGTATTAGGACTCCATCCAGCAAAAGAAGGTAGCCCAGGTCCAGCATCTCCCAAACTGCAACCTAGCAATGAACCGCATCCCAGATGGGATAATTCTACCCCCATATCAAATGGGAATTTGGTCTACAACACCAGGCAAGTCCAGGAGAACAGGAGAATCATCTCAACTCTATTATGGTAGGAGACTCTGGGCTCCATTTAAATCCATTATTTTTGGCAGCCACCTCATTCTGGTTTAGCACACAAGTCCTGCTCTACTCTTGTGGGCTGTGATTCCAAGGACAGCGCAATATTCAGACTCTCCTACCATAATATCCAAAATGCCTAGGATACAACAAAAAATCACTCCTCATTCCAAGGACCAAGAAAATCACAACTTGAAAGAAAGAGGACAATCTACTGGTGGGGACACCAGGATGAATCAGTTGTTGGAGCTATCTGACAAGAATTTTAGAATGACCATCATAAAAAGTACTCAATAATCAGTAATGAATTGTCTTGAAACATAGGAAAACATTGGCAGTCTCAGCAAATTAATAGAAGTCATAAAAAAGAACAAAATGAAGATTATAGAAATGAAAAGCACTATAACAGAAATAAAAATACTTGCTTGAAGGCTCATTAATAGAGTTGAGATGATGGAGGGCAGAATCAATGAAACTAAAAACAAAACAGTAGAATCCACCTAGTCTAAGCAACAGAGGAAAAATAACCTGAAAAAAAAATAAACTAAAATGAATAATGTTCTGTGGGACATAACCAAAGATTCAATATTTGCATCAATGGATTCCTTGAAAGAAGGGAGAAAGATAAAGAGGCTGAAAGATTATTTAAAGAAATAATGGCTTAAAAGTTCCTAAGTTTGACAAAAGACACAAACCTAGAGATTTAAGAAGCTGCATGAACCTGAACAAGATAAACTGAAAGAAGCCAGTGCCAAGACACATCATAATTAAATTTCTGAAAATTGACAACAAAGAAAATCTTGTAATCATCCAGAGAAAAACAACTTATTACCTTTGGAGGAACAGCAATTTGAATGGCCATGGACTTCTTATCTTAAACCACGGGGGCCCAAAAAAAGTGGCACAACATATTTCAAGTACTGAAAGGAAAACTTTCAACAATGAATGTTTTATCCTTCAGGAATGAAAGGAAAATAAAAGCAGTCTGAAACACAGAAAACTGAAACAATGTATTGGTAGAGGATCTACCATTAAAGAATGGATAAAGGAAGTTCTTCAAACTGAAAAGAAATGGCATAAGAAAGAATCTGGGTGTATGAGGGAGAGAGAATAAACAACATAAAGATAGGAGTATGGATAAGAACCATAGGCTACTTTTCTTGTGAATTCCTAAATCACTGGTGATAATTGAAAAAAAATTCTACCACCATATGATACACAAGATAAAGGTATTTAAGGGTGGGAAAGGTAGAAGGAACTGAACAGAAGTAAGTTTTCCAAAGCTCACTTGAAGGAGTACAATGTTGGAGCCAGTGAACTGAGGTAAGCCACATGTGCTGTAATGCCAGAGCAGCCAATAAGAAAGCCATGCAAAGTGATGACCTCAAAATATTACAAATCAAAATGAAATCCTAAAAAAAAAAAAGAAAATGGTCAAGTAACCCACAGGAAGGCAAGAAAAAGAGAATGAGAAGCAGATGAAACAAACAGAAAAAGAAAAATAATAAAACGGCAGATTTAGTCCCTAACATATCAGTAATTACCTTAAGTGTAAATGCTCTAAATACACCAATTAATATGCAGAGATTAACAGAGTGGATAAAAAGTATGATCCATGTTTATGCTGTTTCCAAGAAATAGCTTCCAAATATAACAATATAGGTAGATTGAAAGTAAAAGGATGAAAAAAGAAATATGCAAAAAATTTACCAAAAAAGAAAGAATGGCTGTATCAGTATCAAATAAAGTAGACTTCAGAGCAATGAAAATTATTACAAAGAAAGACATTAAATAATGATAAATGGATCAACCCACCAGGAATACATAATGATTCTTAATGGGTCCATAACAAACAACAGAGCCTCAAAATACATGAAGCAAAAGTTTATAACATGAAAGGAGAAAGCAACAAATCCACAATTACATTTGAGACCTTCAACACCCTCCCCATAAGCAACTGATAAAACCACTTGACAAAAAATCAACAAGGATATAGATCTAACAAAGCAATTAATCAACAGGATCACATTGTAAAAATAGAACTCTCCACCACAACAACAGTGGAATACACATGTTTTTCAAGCACCAGAGGGATATTCACCAAGATAGACCACATCTTGAGCCAAAACACAAACTTCAACCAATTTGAAAGTATTGGAATTACATAGAATGTGTTCTCTCACCAAAAAGACAAAAGGAAAATCTCTAAAGCCTTGGAAATTAACAACACACTTTTAAATAATCCATGTATTAAAGTCTCAACTCAAATAAAAAATATTGAGAACTAAATGAAAATTAAAACATATCAAAATATATGGGATGCAGCCAAAGCAGTGCTGAGAGGGAAATCTATGCTAAAGACTTACATTAAAAGTGAGGAATCAGGAAAGAAGTCCTGAAATCAATAAGTCCCACTTCAAGAAACAAGAAAAAAGTGTGTAGAGTAAACCCAGAGCAAGCAGAAGTAAGGAAATCATGAAGGTAAGAGCAGAAATCAATAAAATTGAAAACAGGAAAACAGCAGAGAAAACAAATGAAACAAAAAGCTGATTATTTGGAGGGAAAAAATAAAATTGATAAGCTTCTAACAAGACTGACAAAAAGAAAAAGAAAAAAGAAAAAAAAAAAAAAAACGGTACAGCCCCTCTGGAAAACAGTTTGGCAGTTTCTCATGAAGCTAAGCAACTACGTTACCCCCTGGAACTGCACCCCGGAGGCACGGAGACTTATGTTCGCCCAGAAACCTGTGGACGAACATTCGTAGCACCTTCATCTGGGAGAGCCCACCTCTGGAATCAGCCCCATCCTTTAGCGGGTGGGCAGCTGATAAACTGCAGCCCACCCACCCCATGGGACACGACCCAGCCTCCACAGGGACAGACTGTCGGTGCAAGCAGCAACTTGCATGGCTCTCCAGGGAATCATGGCAAAAGAAAAAGCCAGTCCCCAGAGCTTATATTCTGTATGATTCCATTTATAGAACATTCTTGAAACAAACTACCGAACCTGAGAAAAGATTCCTGGTTGCCTGGCGTTAGGTCTGGGCGGGCAGGGCTGGAAGACAGGGCAGCAGGGGGCCCTGTGGGAGGGGAGTGCCTTGAGCCTGTCTGTCCCCACATCGATATCCTGGGGGTGCGCTTGCACCACCGTTATCTGCAAGGTGTTACCAGTGGGGAACTGGGTGAAGGACACACAGAATCCCTGTAACATTCCTAAAACTGCCTTTCGATCTACAGTGTCCTAAAGTAAAATTTTAATCTAAAAAATTCTAGTGAAAGACTGGACTTAGGGTCAATTCATCAAAGATAATTTGCCTTAAGCCAATGAGGGGGATAGCAATTCACTGATAAACCAATTCGCAGTTTTGAACACATCTCAAATGCAAATTGGCAGACTAGCAACTTGCTGATACAACTTAACCAAATGTTCTGTTCACCAAAGCTAGTTCCTGTAAAGCAATTACAAAGTGCACAGCTCTTTGACTTCTACAGAGGCCGCCCACCAGCCCCTTGCATTGTGAGGAAAGATGATTTGAGCATTTCACAAATATAAAGGATTTGTTTTTCTTTTCTTCTTTTTAACTTTGGTTCAGTTTCTTTCTTCCAAGGCATTATAAATTCAATCTGTTGCTTTTCCTATCACTACTTCTATTAATTATTGACTGTGTTTTCTGGAGTGAGGAGAGCCAGGGAGAGATGCCCCTAGAGATTTCTACATCGGCACATGCCCACACACCAAGCATGCACATGTTTTCCCCCCTTTTCCTTCCCTCTGCCTGAGATGTGGTTCTCCCCAGTATGCTCTGCAGCCTCTCCGTGCTCATGGCACCCTTCAAACGTCCTGCTCGAGGCCCCGTGCACCCATACCAGGGCATCCGCTCTTGCAGGGAAGGGCAGGTGCATGCATGCCAAGCATGGAGCAGGAGCAAGGCTGGGCGTCCACAATGGGCACGAGCAGGGCATCCATAGTGGGAGCAGGGCGTCCACAACTGGCAGGAGCAGGGCATCCCCGACGGGAGGAGCAGGGTGTCCCGATGGGCACGAGCAGAGCATCTGCAGTGGGCACGAGCAGGGTGTCCATAGTGGGAGCAGGGCGTCCACAACTGGCAGGAGCAGGGCATCCCCGACGGGAGGAGCAGGGCATCCCCAATGGGCACGATCAGGGCATCCGCAGTGGGAACAAGTGGGCCTGGGTCATGGAGAAGAGCACGAGTAGGGGTGGCCAGGGAAAGTTTATCACCCTGAAGGTGACCTCCTACCGTCGTTGATCCATTTCCACTCTTGGAAGGTCCCACCCGTGCTGCCAACCCATCGATTACTTATAAAGCTGGAAATGCTGAGTAGTTGTAGACTCCCCCTCCGTACACTCAGTATGGTGCCCTCAGTGGAGCCCACGCTGCTGTGAGCTTTGCGCGCCGTCAGGGAAAGATGCAGCCGCGTCCTCCGGCAAGCTGTCCCCAGGCCAGGCCCTCGGGGGCCCCGGAGCGCGAGCCGCGTCCCGAGTTGGGCTGGAGGCCCTGAGACGGCCCGGCCGGGGTCACCCCCACCCATCTTTGATGAAAAGGGGGAGTCTGTGGTCAGGAACTGGGCACATCCTGAGGAAATCTGTGGGCGGATCGGCCTCCAGCCTCTTTCGTGACCCCTGTCTGTCCTCACGCCTTCCCCGCTCCGTTGGCAGCTCCCCTGCGCCCGCTGCCTTTAGGCACTGTGCTCCCCTCCCCACCCGCATGTCGTCACCACCACACCCGAGGGATCCGGTTCTGGGGAACTGGACATGGCCTGGCGCATCCGCGTTTCCAGAAACTTAAACATCTTGACCGTCACTCCCAGCCGAGAGCCACCGTGACCGTGACGCGGTTACCTGGAAAGTGCTGGTCGGGGGAGGGGACCCGCACAGCCCCATTTAAGCTTCGCTTGGCCGGACCCGCTGGAGCGGAGGTTCTGGAGGCCGAGGAACCGGTGAGGAGACATTCACAGCCTCCATGGGGGAGTCGGGAGGGTCCAAGCAGGGAAACGGCAATGAGAACACAAACAGAGGCATTAAGACAAGAAGAATCAGAAGAACTAAGAAGAGCTGGTCACTGCCAAGGACAGTCAAAAGAATAAAGACAACAACACCTCATTTTCAGATAGTGTTTTGAAGAGCTGTAAGAATAAATATGCCAGGAGAGAGAGGGGTCAATGAGCAACTCAAAGGAAATAGATGGTAAACCCGGAATTAATATAATTAATGCCAAGAAGCATTAATTCACAAAGAACCGTGAGAACTAGGAAACGGGCTCTGTGACCAGCTCAGGCCCAAGGGGCAAGGGCGAGAGGAAGTGACTGGAATTGGATTTGGAGTCGGAGAAGGTGCATGGAAGATGCATTAGTTCCCTGGGGCTGCCATAAACACAAGCTGGGGACTTCAGCCAACAGAAACGTGTTCCCTCGAGTTCTGGAGGCTGGAAGTCCAGAAGCCCAAAATCCAGGAGTCAGGGGGCTGTGCTCCCTTTGATGGGGGGCAGATCCTTACTGGCCTCTCCAGCTCCCAATGGTCCCTGGCATCCCTCAGCTCATGTGGGTCCAGCCATCCTCGGCGTCCCTTGGCCCACAGCTGCACTGCCCCCTCCCTGCCTCCATTGCTAATGACCCTCTTCTCTGTCTTCTCTCTGCATGTGTCTGTCCTCTTCTTATAAGGACATGACCTTGGATTTAGCACTCACCCTATTCCAATATGACCTCCTCTTCCCTTCATTACAACTGCAAAGACTCTACGAAATATGGCCACATTCCGAGGTTCTGGGCAGACTTGAGTTTGGAGGACGCTACTGGACCCAGTACAAAAGGACTGGTCAAGGGAGTGGCCGGCTCCAGCCAGATAGGCAGCCCAGGAGCAGGAGGAGCGCCTGGCCTGGCTCACCCCACCTCCTGCGGGCCTCCTGCTGTGGCCCCCTGTGGACCCCTGTGGACCCCTGTGGCTGGCTCCATCAGAACCACGGAGGAAGGAGCCCATCCCAGGCTGACCATGCAGGTCACCCCCTCCAGAGAGACAAATCCCAGGACACACATATTCAGGCCCATGGGCCTGGGTCCCGTCCAGTCCCCCAAGTTCCAACCCGCTGAGCCCAAGGGTGAGCCCCACTTCAGAGCCACCTTAAAATGTTGCAAGAGGGCTTCCTGGGAGGTAAATTTCATGACATTCAGTTTTTGTCCTTTGTCTTTGCAAAAACTGTGCTTTGTGGGCACGGAGGAAACAAGCCGCTTTTCACCATTTTCCAGACTCTTCTGCCGCCCAAGCACATGCGGGCACGGCTGAGGCACATCTCGCCTGAGAGAGGTGCCCATGCTTCCAGGTGCTGGGGGCCAGCTGAGCAGCGGGAGACCCCAGGGAAGCCAGTGGATTTGCAGCAGCCACTCGCCCAGGCTCTCCAGGGTGGCCCCTCTCCCAGAAGAAACCTTGAGCATTTGGAGTGGAGAACCAAGCTCCTCATTTGTGCTCCCCGTCAGGGAGCTTTACTTCTCTCTTAAAAAAATAAAAAAAAATGCTCCCCACCCTTTCTCTTTGAGCTGTTCTAACAGTGAGAACGAATGTGCCAAATCACCCAGAGAGGAACCAGCTTGAGAACCACTTTGCTTCCATTCCGTCTCTCCTGGTAATGCCCAAATTTCAATTTCATACCGGGAAAAGTCATTTTCCTGATATCAGTCAGCAAATTGCTTTGGCAGAGAAGAGCTGCCACCGTTTTTCACAACCATAAAGCCCTCCAAGGCTCAGCATGGGTCTTTGCATCCAGATTGCTCAAGAGCAAGCGGTGGGAGGAGATTAGAGCGAATCCCCAGGCTCGCCTGTAGGATCCGGATCCGAATCACTTTCCACAGCTACTCTTAGCCCTCCTGTGGTCCCCGGAGCCCAGGCCACAAGCCATTTCCCCGTGTTTTCCTGGCTTTATCTCCCAGTCTTGGCAAAAGTGAAAGGGTTTGTGTTTTGAGCTGTGCTATCACAGCACATTAACATATAATGTTCAGTCTGAAACAAGATAAAAATGTACCTGTAAAGAACGATGTTTTCAAACACTATAGAATGAATTTGAACTATCTATGGGTTGGCACATGGGGATTTATCTTCAAGAATGAGGAAGGGGCAGAAAACACCCTTTTCATGTCCTCTTGACACTCGTTCAACATATTTCTTTGCTGTTTTTTATTGTTCTTTCTTCAAAGATGGTTTGGTCTGTAGGGGTGTTTTACAATTGCTGAGTATATAATATTGTTTTTAAGAAGGAATTAGAAAGAACTGAAGTATACCAATAAAAATGGCATTTTAGTGATTTTTTTTAATTCTCAGAGAAGAAATAATAAAATAATGTCCTTGTTACTGGGGAAAAAAAGAAAGGAAGGAAAGCCAAATTAAAATAAGGAAAATAAAAATCCTATAACAACAAAATGTGCTAAAATGTGTTTTTCCCCTTTTAGAGAGGTGAGGTGATAGGGTTTCTATGAAACCAAATGTTTACAAATATTCAAGCCCATAAATTTGGAGAGAAACTGAATACAGAAAATTCTTGTTAATGCAGGACATTTTCTGGTAATTTTATAGTCTAATTTTCGGTGATTCCCCACAGAATGAATGCAGTTCAAAGGCAATTTTATAAAGTACTTTGCAGATAACTATTATCTGCTAATTATTAGAAATTGCATGTTGTTGTTAATTGCATAAATAAATTGTTTTATCTGAAAGCCATTAAAAAAAGGTTTGGTGTTTGAAGCATATATGGTTTTGATGTTCCTGTATAAAAACGTTTAACTGTTTAACTCTGAAATAATGACATGCTGCTTTTAAGACAATTTCTTAGACTAATGGATTATGGAGGGAGGGGTCCTTTAACATTTATTTCATTTTATTTCTGTGGCATATTTCAGTAGATTATAAATTCACATTGAAAGAAAGATTGCAAGCATTTTACTAAATATATTAGAATGATATCCATATAATGCTATATTTTTAAAACCTTTAAAAGAGATTTATGTAGGCCTTTCTTTTTTTCCAAAAACTGTCCTCATTTTACAAAAAAAACTTTTCTATTTTATTATTAGACTCATAATTAGCCACAAGAGAAATATATTTGTGGGAACAGTTGCCTTACATTTTTATTATTATGAAATAATTTAGAGAACAAATTTAATAGGGTGCACAAATGGAACTGAAAACAGTGCGAGTGGGTCATTTTCATGGTGCTTTGGAAGTGAGCTGCCACTTTGGAAGGCAGTTGAACTTCCTCCAGAGATGAGCAACCAGGAGCTCACCTACGTGGATGAGGACACGACCTTCACGTTCCTAGTGCGGCCCAGAGCACTGGGCCGGGCGGGGAGGCCTCCCACAGCTGAGGCACCTTGACCTGCCAGCCACGTGCCTTTCCAGCTAACAGAGGGTTTCCGGACGCCCTTGGCCATCCTCCAGTGAAGGTACCCGATCGCAGATGTGTTACCCTGGACACTTTATAGACTTAAGACTGTAACTGTGTAACCAAATAAACCCCCTTTATAAAAGCCAATCCTTTTCCAGTATTTTACAAAAAGGCAGTGTTAGCAAAGTAGAACAAATAAGAATAAAAAATAAAAGCATAAAAGAACACCCAAATCATCCCTCCATCCCACTCTATTTTTCATTTAGTTTTTGTCCCCATTTTTCTACTCATCCATCCATACACTGGGTAAAGGGAGTGTGATCCAAAAGGCTTTCACAATCACACTGTCACCCCTTGTAAGCTACATTGCTATACACTCGTCTTCAAGAGTCAAGGTTACTGGGTTGCAGTTTGATAGTTTCAGGCATTTACTTCTAGCTATTTCAATGCATTAAAAACTAAAAAGGGTTATCTATATAGTGCATAAGAATGTCCACTAGAGTGACCTCTCGACTCCATTTGAAATCTCTCAGCCACTGAAACTTTATTTCATTTAATTTTGCATCCCCCTATTGGTCAAGAAGATGTTCCCAATCCCATGATTTTGGGTCTAGAGTCATCCCCAGGAGTCATATCCTGCATTGCCAGGGAGATTTACACCCCTGGGAGTCAGATCTCATGTAGGGGGGAGGGCAGTGAGTTCACTTGCCGAGGTGACTTAGTTAGAGAGAGAAAGGCCACATCTGAGCAACAAAGAGGCACTCAGGGGGAGACTCTTAGGCACAAGTATAAGCATAACTCACCCACTCTTGAACCCCACTGCTTGCAGGTGCAGATACCTAATAGGCATCGGTGAGATGGAAGGAAATAGCTTGAGAGAAAGTCAGGGACCAAATGTTCATATTAGGCCAACAGAGGGGCACTGGAGAAAGGGGAGCTGCGGGAGGGTGTGTCTCCAGGTGTATTTCAGGTAGGTTTAGGTACACATTAGTATTCTTCATCAAAAGGAAGAGAAACCAAAATCATTACCCATGGCATCCAAGACCAAGTTAGTTGTAGGTCTTCGGAGTTGAGAGGGTTAATGCAAAACCAAAATGAGGAGAGAAGACAGAGGCACCCTGAACATGTGGGCCAGACGAGAGACCCGGCTTCACCCCTGAGCGCGTGTGAGCTCCTGGCTGTCATCCACTCTCTGATGCCTGAGCAGCCCTTGGCGGGAGCGCCTGGGGCTGGCAGCAAGGCCAGAGCCTCCCTGACGAAGGGCCACGTTATTAGCCCCCCGTGCGTGAGTGACATTGGTGGCTGACGAGGCTCACTCCCCTGGCTAAACGCGGGCCTGTTTGTTCGGAGTCTGTTCTGGAACATCCTCCAGAGGGAAGTGGTACTAGGTGGAAGGAGCTTGCACGCCGGGGTGGGTGCGTGGTGGGGCCAGGGGCTACGGGCAGGCACCCTGGAGCCTGGGCTGGGATGAGGTGCTCTGAACGGGAGCGTAGAATCGACCCCGGAGCCTCAATGGGGTGAGCTGCCCACACCCACCCACCCCCCACCCCACATCCCCCCGAGGGCACTCGGCAGTGTCTGGAGACATTTTTAATTGTAATTGTGGATTAGATCACCTCCCCCCCAAAGATGTGTTCAGTCTTTACCCCGGTCCTGTGGGTGAGAACTCATTCCTAAACCAGATCTTCAAAGATCCTGTTCCAGAGAAGGAAACCGCCCAGGGCGGCCTCAGCCCGACACGCCTGCAGCTCTCACATGCAAAGGACATCCGGACAGGCAGGAGGCCGGGAGGAGGCGGGAGGGGAGCCCCGGACTGGGGAAGGCGTGGCTCCTGACACTTCCATTCAGACTTGCAGCCTCCCAAACGATGAGGCAGTCATCTGAGCCCACGAGTGGGTGGTATTTGCGTACGGCAGCCCCAGCCCACTCCGACAGGAGCCAGGGGGGTGCTCCCGGCATCGGCGGGCGGAGGTCGGGGAGCTGCTGCCCGTCCTGTGGCGTGCAGGGCTGACCTCCCCCAGGAGCCTCCCGTCCACAAAGCCGGTGGCGCCAAGCTGCAGACGTTTGGTTCTATTCTGAGACATTAGCCTCCGGGGAGGAAGCCCACCCAGCTGACCCCGTCACTGCGGCACAAATCCCCCGACTCCAGCTCTGCGTTCCAAGGCTGGAACCCCCTCCTCTGGCTGACACTTCAGGAAGAGATCAGATCAGCGTAAGGCACTTGTCGGCCTGTCTGAAACGTTCGTGATAATTACTGGTTCTCTCTCCTTCTGGAAATTCTCCTCCCCTGGGGCCCCTCAACACACTCCTCGTGTTCTCTTCCTACCCTCTGGAGTATCTCCTCCTGCCTTTGGGCTCTGCTCCTTCCCCTGCACTTTGTAGATCTGTCCCTGTAGGGTCCAACGCTGGCCTCTCTTGTCTCTATAGTTTCCATCACAGATCTCCTCTACCTCCATGCTTCCAGCTAAAATTTGTGGCAGAACAGTTCAGAATAGTAACCAGTGTTCTCTTTGTACCCATTGGCTTTTTCCCACATTCAGGAAACTCATCCAATTGGCAGAGCTCATTTAGGCAAGAGATGCACAGAAGAAAGCAGAGGAAACGGGATTTCTGATTTTCAGATGCCTAATGGTGAAGGTGGTGGTTTGGGGGAGGAACTCTCAAGAGGTGGTTAGGGGCACAACAGAGCTCCGCACCTCATGTCTTGTGTCTTCGGAAGAGACGGGAGGCTCCGCGTGAGGTGGAAAAGGCAGCTGAGCCCCGACAGGGAAACAGCCTCCCGTGTCCCCGGCTGGCCCTGGCAGCAGAGGGAGCTCCCTGGTCCCGGAGAAGGAGCCTTGTTTCCAGGAAGGAGGATGGCTCCACAGCAACACGCAGATGCTCACCAAAGAGCAGGCAGGCACTGTCCGTGGGTCCCTGCAAGGACAGATGGCATCTTGAGAACCCAAGTTCCATTTCTCCCTGTGCTGTGCTCCCAAGACCACCACTGGAGCTCAGGGAAACCCAGTTCACCAGCTCTGCATCTCAACCAGCCCAGCGGAATGAAGGCTTGGGACAGGCCATCACGGAGAGGCCGCTTTCCTTCTTGGACTGCGGTGATGCTCGTGCCACGCTAGCGCTCTTGTTCAGCTGACCCTCCATCCACAATCCTGCGCCTTTGCTTGCAACTCTTCCCTGGACGTCCCCGTGGACACGGGAGACAACACAGAGAAAGGCAGGGCCAACAGGCGTGAGACGTCCTGATCCACCCCAAGCCGGCACGTTGTTACAAGACTCTGTCAAGCCTGAACCCCCTGAGAAGCCATTCTCTCTTCTCCGTGGTGGTTGTCACGACATCTCCCTTGCAGTATGGACTGAACATGTACAATTCCTAGCTTAGTGCCTGGCACATTTCAGGAGGTCCGGGGGTGTGAGGGATTAGTTTTATTAATCCGCCACGTTTAAAGTTGTGCTGATGGTCTTCTCTCTCCCGCCCTCTCCCATCTCCAGTGTGCTGTTCTCCCCTCTGTCTTCACCCCAATCAACGGCGCCAACACCACAGTGTCATCTTGCTTTTCTGTCCCCATCACTCTCCCCACAGGGCCTCATTGATTCAATGTGCCACCTTACGTTGCTTTGAGATACTCCCCGTCACTACCTTCTTACCGCGACTCCTCAGGGCCCATCGCGGCAGCCCTGTGGCAATCCCTCTCCATCCAGCAATCCTTTCCCCAGTGCACGTTCCTGCCCCTGCTCTCCCCCGGCTGCTTCCTGGGGCAAGCTGCATCCATGCCCCTCCACACCCAGGGAAGCAGCACCCCCTTCTCGGATCTCACCTCATCCATCTTTGCTAAAGGCTCCGTTGGCACCCCGCATGGTGACCTCTGCACATCCCGTCTCCGAGATATACCCGGAGGTCTCCGCACGCCCAGCCCCACCTCCCGCGAGCCCCCCACCCCGGATGCCTGGCCGGGGAATCTCGGCGCATCGTTGTCACCTGAGCGGGAGCAGGGATGAACGGAAAGCCAGCGTTTGCTTTGACCACGCAGCACACCTTCTGAGCTGAGGGCATTGCACCTCCCTGAGAAACTCGGGAGGGTTTGGCAACATCCTCTGGAAAAGAAGGTTCAGAAGCCACTCTTTAGGGCGGCCCTAACCCAACACAAGCTTTATCATAAAAACTACTTGTCTTTTATTTTCAAGCAGAAAACAATTTCCCCAAATATGAAGATGTCTGTTAGTTGGTATACAAAGCTTTCAAAAGTTTCTATTAATAAATGAGATGGTTAAAAAAAATTTAGAGAGCATTCTGATCCTAAAGTGTGATTCAAAGCTTACTGTTTGGAAACACAAAGCTAAACTATAAATTGTGAAGAACTGACTATAGCTCTACACCTATTTGTCAGGTTGTCTGGCCTTATCATTACATAGGTAAAAGACTGTAAGCTACAAGAAATTATTTAAAACAATTTTTTTTAAGATGCAATTTTTATCTGTTGTAAGAGTGGGTAAATATAATTGTTGTCCATGCTTGTTCTTGATCTAAATCTCCATTATTTTCATTCCTTTTTTCTTAGGATTTGTCTGGAAGTTGTTAAAAATTTGATTGCATGCTGTGACATAATCTTTACTTACCATCTCCTTGCTTTTCTTGTCTGAAACTGTTGCATTTTTCTTCTGGTCAGTGAAACAGGCTCCTGCACAATCTTAATTATTGGGAAAAGGACAGAGAAAAAGAAAGAAAGAAAAAGCATAAAAAAGAAAAATGTCACTTTTCCTAGTTTCTTTCTTGTCTTCATTTTCTTGTTGCTGGGTTGGTGGATTTTTGCTACATGTTTCCCAAGCACTGAGGCTGTGCTGGACACCGTGGGAGGGACACGTGGACACACCCGGCACCGACCCTGGATTCAAACCCAGGAGTCTGCAACCGACCACAGTGATTTTCTCTTTCTTAATTTAAATAATATTTTTAAAGTTTTGGGGTTTTTTTTCATTTTCAAAGCACATCACTCTGGTTTCCTCATCAGCCAGCCGTGCGTGACAAGCCTTGAGAACGTGGCAGTCCCGCAGTTTCTCTAGGGTCCCCCCACCCAGGTCCTCAGGGTGCCCTGGAGCTGCGGCGCGGGAGGGTCCTGAGGGCCGAGTTCCGGAGCTCCCCGGGCGCAGGTGCCCCCGGTGTCTGCTCAGTGAGCGCAAATCCACTGGGATCTTTCTCCACGGTCCGTTTCTGTTCCCAAAGCTGCTCGCGTTGCCTCCTTTTCCAGGATCTCCGCCCGCACCTTGAGCGGCGTCTGCAGCAGGAGCTCCCTGGTCTCCGGGCTCTCCAGGAAAGGCCACCGCGGCTGGGCCGGGC
Organism: Choloepus didactylus; assembly: GCF_015220235.1. Lineage (NCBI taxonomy): Eukaryota > Metazoa > Chordata > Mammalia > Pilosa > Megalonychidae > Choloepus > Choloepus didactylus. The sequence continues at coordinate 2,156,520 of NC_051322.1, read as the reverse complement.
ACTCCCACGGCCGCGTGTCCACGCTCCTGCTCGCGCCTGGAGGCCGGTGGGCCCCGAGCTCCGTCCCCCCAGCCTCGCCTTCCGAGGCCGGGCCCTGCGTCGCTGGGCCGCCCGTCCGCCCTGTTCCGCGGTGCGCGGGGGCCTCCTCCCGCCCGCGTGTCCGCCCGCCCCGCGCCCCTGGGCGCCAGCGCGGCCGAGGCCACCCAGACCCGCCCTGCAGCCTCCGGGCCACCCGCACGCGCTTGCCCACTGCCTGGCCCTCGGGGCCGCGGAGGGCTGCCCACCAGCCCGGGAAAGCGAGCACGCGGGGGGCGTGAGACCAGGGCCGTCTGCGGCGGGGGCTCCCGAGAGAGAAAGGCCCACGCGGAGCAGCGAGCAGGACAGGGTCTAAAGGGCGCCAGGGGCACGATGAGCGCTGTGAAGTCACCGCTCACCCACAGCGCTTTTCACTTGCTGTTGTGCACAAGTAGAATTTAATACCAGAAAGCAAGCATCCTGCTGAGTTCAGAGGGACTTAAAAAATATAAAAACCCCAATGGCAAGGTAATCATCTGGGTTAAAGATTTACATTCAGCTCCAGCAGTAAATGTGGTATTCAGCGTTTCACAGGGTTGTTCAATACAGTATGCATCATACTCTGTATGCATGCCCACGTAAAAATAAATGACGATGACTCCCCCTCTCCCTCTTTACCCCATCTCCTCCCTCCTTCTCTCTCTCCCCCCTCATACCCTCTCCCTCTCTCCTGCCTGCCCCTTTGCTTTCCACTCCACTTCCCGGTCTGTGGACGCACGGTTTCTCTTGCCCCCTGGCTTCTACCTAAGGTCTTCGGTGTCGCTCGGATTCCGTTGCCTCCGATCGACGTTCCTCTCGGTTCTTTTCACAGCGCTCTTCCACAAGGCGGGTGGATGAGCGTGGCCGGTCAGGAACCACACCCAGGGTCCCCCTAGGGCAGTGGACCGCGTTGGTGGGCTCTGTCTCAGGCACCAGTTCCTGCTCCAGGCCTTTCTGATTGGCAGACAGGTCACCTGGGACAAGTCACGGCATCAGCGCTGGCAGAAGCCACAATGGGCTGGGAGCACCCACGGTGTCGGCATCGATGGTGTGGAGCCAACGCCTGCCATCTCCTCCCAGGCCAGTGTCAGTGATGCAAACGGTGGACCACGCAGAGCACTGAAGGCCGAGGCTTCACGCCGTCTGTGCCTAGCAAAGTGATGCTCTTCAGGCAGATCGTTCCCATGGCTGAGGACCCACTGCAAGCAGGATCTTTTGGCGAGGAGGATCTTAAGGTGCGACCCACCTCATTCAGCATGGGCCTTAATCCTCTTACTGGAGTCCTTTATAAGAGGATAAAAGACAGAGAGTAGATACAGAAATAGGCCCCAGAGAAGCTGTGGGAGAAAAGCCAGAGAAGCAAAGAGAGAAATGCACAGAAGCTCAGAAAGAACACAGGTGAAGTCAGGAGCTGACAGCAATGAACCCAGGAGAGAAGGGTGAGCACAGCCGGCAGGTGCCTTCGGTGTGGCAGAGGAGCCCCGGAGCCCAGCAGCTGGGCTTCAGGAAGAAGGTGTCGTCCTGCTGGTGCCTCGGGTTGGACATTTTCACAGCCTCAGAACTGTAAACCTGGAAATTAATAAATACCCATTGTAAAAGCCATCCATTTCTGCCATATTGCATTCTGGCAGCTTTAGCAAACTGGAACAATGAATAAAGTAAAACTGAGTAATATACAAGGCAGAGATAGCTTTTGAGCATATTGATGAAGTTTAGCTCCTCTCCACGAGTCAGAAACCAGAAGGAAAGTGCTTGTATTTGCAACTGGGTGGGAAGGAGCGATTCAGATTGAATTAAAACATGACTCAAATAAAAATGTTTGCGCTCACCCAGTGATTATCAAAGGTTTCTTTGGCTGATAAAGAAAATGTGCATATATCTTTGCCAGTTTGTATATTAGTTACATATGTAAATCAGCTTACTTGAACTAAGCCAGTATCATGAACCAATTTCTTCCCGTAAACAGGTCCCTTTAGTTGCTGCACCCACCCACACGTGCAGGAACCGACACAAACAGATCCGGGAGGGTGCCCGGGGCAGGCCAGCACCCCACATGCACACTCGGGCCTGTGGTTACTCCCTCGGCTGCCGACAGCCCAGCCACTCACTCGCACTGTCAGGACTAGGACCCACCCTGCCCCAGCCCACCCACCCTTTTCTGAGCATGCCTGGGGCCTCCCTGTTTGCACATTCATTTCTAGTGCCTTCCACTCACAGGTTTATGTGTGCCCATTCCGTTGGGAAAAGTTTCTTTCTAAACAGGAATACAGTTTCCTGGCCCCAGAGCTAGCGGTGGCACTGTCAGGCAACTCCGGCATCCAGAGATGAGCATGTGGCATCGCCACATCACCTTCCCAACCATGGAGCACCCAGCACCCTGTGAAAGCTCCCCTTTGGCTAGGGACTGCAGGACCAGTTCCCAGAGAGTGCCCTGCACAGGAAAAGGTGATCAAAAGCCCACATCTGTCCTGGAGGAGCAGGGATCCCGGGAGGATAGAGTCATATGAAGCAACCACGCACTGGGCATGAACTTCTTTTTTTTTAATTCAATTTTATTGAGATTGTTCACGTACCATACAATCATCCAAAGTGTACAATCAATTGTTCACAGTATCATTATACAGTTATGCACCCATCACAATTAATTTTTTTTTTCAATTTTTAGAACATTTTCATTACTCCAGAAAAGAAATAAAAACAAAAAAGAAAACTCAAATCCTCTCATAATGCTAACCACCCCCCGTCCATTATTGACTCATAGTATTGGTATAGTACATTTGTTACTGTTGATGAAAGAATGTTAAAATACTACTAACTGTAGTATATGGTTTGCAATAGGCTATTTTTCCTATTTACCTCTCTATTATTAATTTCTAGTTATAGTGTCATACATTTGTTCTAGTTCATGAAAGAGATTTCCAATATTTGTACAGTTAATCATGGACGTTGTCCACTACAAGATTCACTGTTTTATTCATTCCCATCTTTTAACCTCCAACTTTCCTTCTGGTGACATACATGACTCTAAGCTTCCCCTTTCCACCACATTCACACAGCATTCAGCACTGTTAGTTATTCTCACAATAACATGCTACCTTCACCTCTGTCCATTTCCAGACACTTAAGTTCAACCTAGTTACACATTCTGCTCATAATAAGCAATGATTCCCCATTCTTTAGCCTTGTTTATTATCCTGGTAACTTATATTTCATGTTATGAGTTTACGTATTATAATTAGTTCATATCAGTGAGACCATACAATATTTGTCCTTTTGGGTTACTCAATATAGTGCCGTCAATGTTTCTTCATCAACCTGATTTTTTTTAACACGGTTTTGTTCACACACCATACATTCCATCCTAAGTAAACAATCGATGGTTCCCTGTATAATCATGGTATTTATGCATTCACCACCATCACCACTATCTATATAAGGACATCTCCATTTCTTCCACAAAGAAAAAGGAAGAATCAAAGAAGGTAGAGAGACAAAAGAAAAGGAAAAGAAAGAAAAAAATGACAGCTACAAAGCAACAAAAGGAAATGTAGAATTAAACTGAAGTAGAATAAAAGTCAGACAACATCACCAATGCCAAGAGTCCCATACCCCTCCCTTATTTCCCCCTCTTAAAGGCACTTAGCTTTAGTATGTAGCTTTTGTTACATTAAAGGAAGCATGATACAATGTTTCTGTTAACTATAGTTTCTATTTTGCATTGATTGCATTTTCCCCAATACCAGCCCATTTTTAACACCTTGCAAGGTTGACGTTCTTTTGTTCTCCGTCATGTAAAAATGTATTTGTACATTTTATCACAATTCTTGAGCATTCTAGGTTTCACTGAGTTATACAGTCCCAGTCTTTATCTTTCCTCTTTTCTTCTGGTGTCCCACATGCTCCTAACCTTCCTCTTTCAACCATACTCACAGTCATCTTTGTTCAGTGTACTTACATTGTTGTGCTGCCATCACCCAAAATTGTGTTCCAAACTTCTCCCTCCTGTCTTTTCCTATCTGTCCATAGTGTGCCCTTTAGTATTTCTGTAGAGCACGTATGTTGTTCACAAACTCTCCCATTGTCTGTTTGTCAGAGAATATTTCAAACTCTCCCTCATATTTGAAAGACAGTTTTGCCAGATATAGGATTCCTGGTTGGCAGTTTTTCTCTTTCAGTATCTTAAATATATCACACCACTTCCTTCTTGCCTCCATGGTTTCTACTGAGAAATCCGCACATAGTTTTATCTAGCTTCCTTTGTATGTGACGGATCGCTTTTCTCTTGCTACTTTCAGGATTCTCTCTTTGTCTTTGACATTTGATAATCTGATTATTAAGTGTCTTGGTGTGGTCTATTCAGGTTTATTCTGTTTGGGGTATGCTGCACCTCTTGGATCTGTAATTTTATGTCTTTCATAAGAGATGGGAACTTTTCATTGATTATTTCCTCTTTTATTGCTTCTGCCCCTTTTCCCTTCTCTTCTCCTTCTGGGACACCAATGACAATGTACAGTCATGTGCTTCATGTTGTCATTCAATTCCCTGAGATGTTGCTCATATTTTTCCATTCTTTTCCCTATTTGTTCTTTTGTGTGTAGGATTTCAGGTGTTTTGTTTTCCAGTTCCTGAGTGTTTTCTTCTGTCTCTTGAAATCTCTTGTTGTATGCCTCCATTGTGTTTTTCATCTCTTGTGTTGTGCCTTTCATTTCCATAGATTCTGCCAGTAGTCTTTTCAAACTTTCGATTTCTACCTTATGTTCACCCAGAGTTTTCTTTATATCCTTCATCTCTTTTGCCATATCTTCCCTGAACTCATTGACTTGGTTTTTTAATTGATTTAGCATATTTCTTTGAAAATCTTTAACTGATTGTTTCATTAAATTGAAACAATATCTCAACTGTATCTCAATTGAGATGTAAGTTTGTTCCTTTGACTGGCCATATCTTTGTTTTTCTTAGTGTAATTTGTAGTTTTCTGTTGTCTAGGCATCTGTTTTCCTTGGTTAGCCCAATCAGATTTTCCCAGACCAGAATGGGTTCAAGGTCTCAGAATGGGGCTATATTCAGTGTTAAAGTTTCCCTGAGAGTGTGTTTAACAAGACTGACAGACTCTCCTGAGAGGCGTCCAGCAGCTGTGTTTTTCCTAACCTGCCCAAAAGGTGGTGCCTGTCAGCCTGTCACTCCCCACTGGTGACTGGTGTAAAGAAGTGTGGCCCCTTTAGTTCTCAGCTTAGATCATTTTTATTTTGACTCCTCTTCAATGGGAGCAACCTCAAGGTACTTTGATGCTTGTTAGGGGTTTGTCTATGTTTTAGCTTGTATTCAGCAGTCCACATTTGTTAATTAAACCCCCCGTTGGAGCTAGGTTGAGCTATATTCACTCTCTCTGGGACTGCTGCTTTCTCACACAGCAAGGTCTTGCAGCTCAGCCTGCCATGCAGGGAGAGATCTCCTGGCATGATTCTGCAGTTTTTACTTACAGTTTTTATGCTGCGATCTCAGCCATTCCACCCAATCCAGGTTGGTGTACGACACGTGGACAGTCACTATTTTCCCCCAGCAGTTGTTCCAGATTATTTACTAGTTGTTCCCAGTTATTCATTAGTTGCTCCAGGGGACTAACTAAATTCCACATTTGTCTATGCTGCCATCTTGCCTCTCCCCATGAACTTTTGTTTTTAAATCAAAGTTTCTTTTCTTTATTTTATTCTATTTGTATGCTTTGTTGATTGGTTGGTTGGTTTTTATTTTCGTTTTTGTTGATTACCCAAACATAAAATATAAAAGTAACTATCTATCAATATGCACTAATTGAATGTACATTTCCATTAGAAAGTACTGGTTATGTTTCACTGAGAAGATAAGAATGTGAGCTCTAGCCACCATGACAGTGCACAGGTCAAAGTTTCCAATTGAGGACAGACACTGTTTTCTTAGGCATTTAGGTGGTTCTTTTTAGATAGCGCTATTAGAGCTTGTGTTTGAAATCAACCGATCAGAGCAAATAGCATAGTACTGACGCAGCTATGGTTTTCTTCTATGATGAGAGCATTCCTTTCCCAGGGATCAGCCCTCCAGTGATCTTCGGGCAACCCTGTGCAATCACTCAAGAGCATCCCCACCTCCAAAGAGACACACGGCTGCAGGGAATGGGAGCCTAAATGCCTGAATGGACTCTGACACGGGGCAATGAGGGGCATGCTGTCCCCACCCACCCCTTCCTCTATTTCAGGTCCAGGCACCCTGCTTGATCAGGTGGACAAGAGTGCAAGGTAAGTATTGTCCCAGGACCCTCTGTGTTGTGACCACCCTGGACACCAAAGAGGCAGGTGTCAGAACGAACTGAACGGGGTTAACTATGTTAAGTTTAGATCAGTATAGCTTCTGATAGGCTGCAAACTCAAGTGTCAACATCAGCATGAAGTCAAAGTGCCCACTTCTTCCTCACCCACCTTCTGAGGAACAGTCCTCCTGGCCCAGACCCTCTTCCCAAATCTGTGCAGTGCCAGGGTTGATAAAGGAAACGGTGGGGCACTGTCCCTGAGAGTGAGCCTACATGCCCCTCAGCTGGCTTCTGTGGGGAATCTGGTGGGAAGACCCCTCCTCAATCCCCCACATCCAAAGCTGCTTCCAGGAAAGACAGCTCACCCTTCTTTCTTCAGAACCAGCTCATTCTCCTGCTTCCAGGCAGAACTTGCCACCAGAATTCTCTCCTGGAACAACTGATGATAGATAGATCAAGAGATAGGGATAGATATAGATAGATAAATGGATGGATGATGCATGGATGGGTGGATGGATGGATGGATGGATAGAATGAACATGTAATAGATATACGTAATCTAATCCCAGGCCTTGGCTGAAACCGGTAAGCTTTCTCTCAGTTATTTCATGTTTAAAGAGCAGATCTAGTGACCCCAGTGTGAGTGGAGACCCCCATTTTAATAGCTCATTGGCATTGTTATCTTTTCAGCTTATTCGATCTTTCTCACAGAGTCACTGGCAAGACACCCAGGGCTTGACATTTAGGGTCAGTTTATTTCCAGCAGAACAACACAAGCAGTGCCATTGAACTCTCAATTGGGCATGGCCTGCACTCCACCATCTACTTCACAATCATGCCTAATTTGTCCCTCTCCTTTCTGCCTTTACTCGCCTCCCTTTGTCTATTAATTTAACTTCTCATTCCCTCCTTCTTCCATTCAGCACCTATTGCTTGGACCTTCCTGATCTGCCCGTGGCTCGGCCCTACATTGACCGCTGTGACGGGATGGACGCGGACCCAGATACTTCTCCCTCCAACCACGGCCAACCAGGCGGAGAACAGCACCTTAGATATCACCAAGACGCGACCCCACCCCAGCTGGAAGAAGGAGCCTGTACTGGGCCTCTCACTGGTGCAACGACTAAGCAGTCACCCCATGGAAAAGGCTTACTGGTGGAAAATTTAAGAATGAATGCCTGGGGCTTGCAAAGGGCTCATGTTTCCCAGTCTCCACTGAGGCCTCCCAGGTGTTTCCTGCACTGCAGGAAGGTCATCAGGAGCTTTGGAGAGTCAACATATTTATTCTCCCTAAAAATCTAAATATTTCATTATCATGGGTCATCCACTTATGCTAATTATTTCACATTTCCTCATAGGTGTCACTGTGTTCTATATATTGCTTTATAGTGATAAAAAGGCTTTCAAAATTCCCCCCACATCTGAGGAAGTCTGGCCACACACTCGTCAGCCCCCCTAGATTCTCAACTTATCAGCGTTATGACAGACTTGGAAACAGAGACTCAAACACCGCCTGTACACGATGTTCACAGCAGCATAATTCACAAGAGCCGGGAAGTGGAGGCTGCCCATGTGCCCGGCCCCAGGAGGGCTGGCTGTGCACGGGAGCACGATCGAACCACAGAAAGGAAAGCAGAGCTGATGCCGTCCACACGGATGAACCTGGAGAGTGTTGTGCTAAATGGCAGAAGCCAGACACAAAAGACCACATATGGAATGGATCCATTTAAATGGACTATCCTGAGTAAGCAAATTCATAGAGACAGAAGAAACATTGGTGGTTTTCGGGGGCTAGGGGAGAGGGGAGAAGGGGGACAGTCGGGAGAAAGCCCCCTGGGCCGGGCCTGGCCTCACACCCAGGTCTCTGACTCGGCCCCATCTCACTCATTCCTCTTGGCTATCCAGCTCCTCGAAAGGCACAAAGGGATGCATTTCTCTGAGCTTTCCCGTGGGGTTGGCGATGTCTGAGGGCGCTCTCATTTAAGGCACTGACCAAGCTTCAAGTCTCTTGTTTAGGAGATCTGTTGAGACCACATCCCAAGGGGGTATGTTTAAAGATGTCAGTCAAACTGATGAAAGAAAGGACAAATTCATTAATTAATTCACTCCTGGGCAGAGTTCTCACATGCCAGCCTTAAGCTTGTGTGGACTTTTATGGTTGAGTTATAAATCCCTCACAAGTGGGTTTTAGTATAGACAAGCTGTCAGAGGTTTAAATGCCACGGTGTTAGTGGGTGCTGCTGGGACGTTGTAAAAATAGCAGCAACTTGCTACCTCTTGCGTGAACTTGGATTTAAATCTTTGGCAGATATTCCAAATGATTATAGTTTTAATTATCAGCCTTTTCAATGCCACCTCCCACCACATCAGCAGTTAGCTATAATGCACCACAGTGAGATGGAGCCAATCTTTATTTTATGTAATGGCATATAATTTTAATACCACCTAACTACAGATCCTTGGGGGCTGGGGGTAGAAGGAACAGTGCATCGTGAAGAGTGGAAATCCAACTGCTGACTCCTGAGCTCAGAGGGGGAGGAGCCTCCCCTGCCCACTCCCGGGCGCCAAGCCCAGCCCGATGTCATCAGCCCCCAGGGCCGGCCAAGGGCTCAGGAGCGGGGTGGCTGTGGCAGGAAGGCTGAGAGTACAGCTGCAGGGAACCAGCCTCCCCTGCCCTCAGGCGTGGGCAGGCAGCTCAGGGGAACCACGGCTCCTCCTGGCCACTGAGGCGCTACCTGCCATCGTGAAATGCAGCAACAGGTTCCATCTGAAAGGCAGGACCTGTGCACTGGCCCAGGCAGTTTCTGCTGAAAACCTGCTGCCCGGGAGCCAAGCCCAGCCCTGCCCCAGCCTCACCTCTGAGGTGAGGAAATGCCCTCTTCTTACTACATTCCCACCCCTAAACCTGACAACTGGTGCCTAAAAGTCATGGCGGAAAGCTGAGGGGCCTCCCGGAGGGCAAAAGCCACACAGGGTCCCCTTTTAGTTTCCAAGATCCTAAAACAAATGCCACACAATGGGCGGGCTTAGCAACAGGGGTTTGTGGGCTCACAGTTTCAGAGGCTGGAAGGTCCACTTCCCCCCGGGATCTGTGTCCTCTGGCTGATCTGCAGTCTTTGGGTTCCTTGGCTCTTCAGTTCCATGGCAATGCACATGGCGGCATTTTCTTTCTCCTCTGGATTCTTTGGGCTTCCAGCTTCTGGCTACTCCCTGTGGGTTCTCTCTCCACCTGCCTGTCACTCTGCTCATGAAGGAGCCCAATGATCTGGATTGACGCTCAGCCAGATTCAGTGGGGCCATACCGGAACTGAAGTTGTGTCTTCAAGAGATCCTATTTCCCATGGGTCCACACCCACCAGAATGTGGAACAAGACCAGGGACATGTCCAAACTGGGGGATGCAATTCAGTCCCCCACAGTCCCTTTGACTTTTGTCAGACCTCCAGAATCACCAGTACCAGGGACATGTAAAATGATGCAAGTTAGAAGTTCAACAAAAGATAGCCGGGGACACAGACAGACAGCGTGCACTGACAACAGGTGGTTAAATATGAAATATGGAGGCAGTTCCCATCCATCGCATTAGGAATTGCATCAGGACTAAAAAAACATATCCTGCTGCTATTAGACAGGGCACTTGATTTTGGTCCCTCAGAAGAAATGTAAGAAGCCATCCCTTGCTTACCTTTTTAAAGACAGTCCTGATTGTCTAAAGAAAACACCCCAAATCTTTGACTGTGAGGTTACCCAGATATTATATGGACATGGAAGCCCTTAAGAAAATATTGAAAGATTGCACTTGTATTTAGGAGCCCATTCAGCCATTTTCCTGGAGAAGAACCTTAGTCACCATGAGTTCCACTCCAGGGCTCCCATAGTATCAACAATCAGGCAGCTGTGGATCTGGTTTGTCAACAGCTAAGACATACTAAGCATTTATTGGGTTCCAGGTGTGATGCTAAGGAATTTATATGCTTAATCTTAAGGAATCAAAACAGCCCCCTAAAGAAGAATCTATAATTGTAGCCCACTCCACAGGCAAGGAAATTAAAATGCAGAAAGGTCTAGAAACTTTTCAAGGCTAACAGCCTCAACCTGCTCCCACATGGGGTACATCCAAGGGATACGGGGAAAAGGGAGTGTGCACAGCCTTTGGTGTTTTTGACAATGGGTCTGTGTGCAACAGCCAGACCTTGGGCGCACGGGAAGGCTTGGACCACACAAGAGGAAGGAGAGGGCAGGGAAAGTCTGGGACAGATGAGGACGGTGTTACTGTAGAGCGGCTCCCCAAGTCGTCAGTCAGCCCCGAGACCTGTGAATGTTACCTTGTGAGGCTGCGATGATGCTAAGGCCCTTGCAGTGGGGAGATTATCCTGGATTACAGAACGGCCCAGTGTAACCCCAAGGGTCTGAATAAATGGGGAGCAGAAGGGGGTTGACAGTGACTGGAGCGACGTGGCCACAAACCAAGGAGCTGGGAAAAGTGGTGAAACGTCGGAGGAGCACAGCCTGCTGCCCACCTCGGTCTCCACCCGGTGAAACTGCGGGAGAACACACACTGTGGCTCTCACACCGCCCCATCTGTGGTAAACTGGCAGAGCGGCCACAGGAAGCAGCCGAGGCTCACGGTGCAGTCAGGTTTTCAAGGGAAGGGCCAGAGAGGGCTGAGAGGTGGTGTCTCATAATCGGAGCTGAGTGGACCACACGTGAGAAAACATCCTACTGGGATGAGCCTCCAGAGGGGAGCACACAGAGGGTCTGGGGCAGGGGAAACGTTAAGAACGGGAAGATACATCATCAGGGCCCACATGACAAGACCCCTGCGATTTTCCAAAACCACGGGAGCGTTCCTGGCAGTCCCTGCAATGGGCTCCAGTCAGCCCAGCCCCTCACCTTCGGGGTCTCCTCCACTTGTGCGGGAGGGGCGTCCTAGGGTCAGTATTTTAAAAGCTTCCCAGTTTATTCTAAAGTGCAATCAGGGTTGCAAACCATCCATCTAGAGCTTGGGGAAGTGGGGTGCTGGCACCAGGGTCTCACCGGCATCTGGGGGCCTGCCCAGGTCACAGATCAGGGTCTCCACTCGTGCTTATCCTGGATCACCCCAGGAGCGGGAGCTTCTGAAACTCCCTGGGGCCCATCTCCCATTGGCTCTCACTGTGCTTGCAGCCTGCTGATCTCACCACACATTCTGTGCCCAAAGGAGCTGCGAGTAGAAGGAAAAGCCTCTTGTTCAACGAGTGTTCTTTTAACTCAGAAAAGCAACCCCAAAGAATAAAGACCTGATATTTCCAAAATATTTGGCTTCTGCCAAAAGGTGCAACCACTGCAGATCAACTGGGGTGTGGCGTGAGGGACCCAGGTTAATAAACACTCAAACGCGTGCAAGGACTATGGTCAGAGAGAGGGGCCACTTTACTTTGAGTATTAGAGAAAGATCCTGACCACATGGAATCAGACGGCGGCTATCTAAGAGCAGATTTGTACAAAATCTTATTTCATTTGAAGTGATGATATCTGTTTGGAGTTCAATTGTGTCTCCCCAAAATTCATTTCCTCCCAGAACCAGAGTGACTGTGACCTTATTTGGAAAGATGGGGTCTTTGCAGATGTAACTGGGCTAAGATGAGGTCATACCGGATTAGGGGGCACCCTGAGCCCAATCACTGGTGTCCTTGCAAGAAGAGGGAAATTTGGACACACAAACACTCAGGCTGCAGGAAGTCAGCCATGGAGGACAGGGGCAGGGACAGAGCACTGCAGCCACAAGCCAAGGAGCTCCAGGCACTGCAGCCACCCCCAGAGCCAGGAGAACAGGTTCCTCCTGGGAGCCTCGGCAGGGAACCATCCCCGTCCACACCCCGCCTGTGGCCTCCCGGGAGCGTTCCTGTGCAGTTCTGAGCCCCCGAACCCACCCCAGTTTGTGGTGCCTCATTAAGGCCACCCCAGGAAACTAAGCAATATCCGCAGAGAGACATATTTTGTGTGGGAGAGCCGAAGGACTCCTACAGATGAAACTGCAACCCAAGTGAGCGTCTGCCCGTGGTGCCGCGAGCATCTGCAGGGCAGGCTCTGGTCAAGACCGTCTGGAGTAGAGACCATGAGGGACTCCAAAAGACATCTTCGTAGATGTGGGAAGCCAGCTTGCAACAGGCTCCAGGGGCGGAGAGAGAGAGATTTAGTTTTCTCCTCCAGTGTGCCCCAGTCCCAAAGATAACGCCTGTCACGGCCCAGCGGGCATTTGCGAGGACAGCAGGTGGGCGGATCCGTGCCCCCTCCCCCCATCTGAGTCACCTCAGGTGTTACTGCGCTTCCTGAGCTGCGCCCCAACCGCATGCCTCTGTTCCCGGCTCCTGCTGCAGCTTTGCAGGCTGCTGCTGACGCCATCTGCGCCACCCCCCCGCCCCGAACCTCCAGGCCCCACTCGCCACGCATCCGAAGCTCACTCTGCATGGACTGAGCCTCCCACGGAAACCGGCGGGGGGCGGGAGGCCGTGCGCGCTGCGGAGTAGGGGCCGACGCCCTGGTGACCAGCAGCCTGCGGCGTGCGCCTCTCCAGGAGCCCAGCGAGCAGGCGTCCGTCTTGGGGACCCCACCACCCCCACCCCGCCACTTCCTCCGCAGCTGCTCAAGCTGGGCCGGCCGCTCCTGCCACACCGCCGCGCACGGGCTGGGACACCCCGGGGCCCCTGCCTGCCCCCGGCGCCGCGCCTCCCTGCCCGCAGCGTGCGCTCCTCTCCTGCCAGGACGGTGTGGGCGCTGCTCGCCATCCTCCCTCCCCGCCCGCCTCTCCACAGTCACCTCAGACCTTGGCGCCCCAAGAAGCTGCATCGGGGAGCCCGCCTAGAAGCCCCTCAGCTCGCCTTCCCTAAGAAGGGGCTGTGGCTACCGCCGAGTTCCCGCCCCGTCTGCGGGGAGAAGCCGCCGCAGGCGCTCAGACTTCCGGGCGCCCCTCCCGCGGCCGGGACCCTGCTGCGTGCGCCGCCCCGGGCCTTCCCCTCGAGCCTCGAGGCCCCCGGCCGGCACTTCCTCCACTTCGTACCCAGAGGGTTCTCTTTCTGTTCCTCCCGCTGTCTCGGCGCCTGAAACCCGCCCTTTCTTGGCCACCTATGGACTGTTCCCCCTTGAAGATCCTCCAAGAAGCCTCCTGGACGCCCCGGGTTGGAAGGGTTCCTCCGCCTCTCTTTGGCGGGGATACCATTTCGCACACCGCTTTCAGGTCGCGCAGTCAGGCCTAGGCGTCCGAGCGCCGGTCTGAGCACCCAGGGGCCCCGTCTGAGGCCGGGGTATTGCTCCCGGGTCGTAAGGCTCCCCCTGGGGTCTGTGCTTGCAGGAGTGCAAGGCCTGTCCCCTCGCGTCCTCTCCGTGATGGAGTGAAACTGATGGCGCTGCCCCAGCGGAACCGGGTATCGACCAGGGAGGCTGCCCGCGGCCCATTGCGTTTCTGTCGCCTGCGGCTGATCTTTACCTCTCATTAAAGAAGGCCAATATGGCCCCACGCCACAAGGGTTGCAAACAATCTCTTCTAGCAGGTGAATGATTGGGAACCTGGTAGGGGAGCCTAAATAAGCAGGGCGGGTGTGGGGAGACCCGAACAGTGGCTCCAAGTCAAACCCAGCAGCAGCTGGGAAGCCAACAAGAGCCTGTCTAAATTCCTCGGCGTCCCATCCGGGGCATTTTAAACAAGCACGCCTTGGCACGTTGCAAGGCCAAGTTTCAGGAGTGCACACGGTGCTGGCGACCTAGGGGTGCCTGGGGCGAAGCTTCTGCCCTTGGTTGTCGTAGGAAACTTTAGGGTGGAAGCAGGGAGGGCAGTTGCATGCGGGGCTGGCTGTCATCGTGCCATCGCGGTCACTTTTGTCCCTTCCCCTCTCCTGACGCCCGGGGATCAGCCTCGTCAAAGCACCTGAGCGTCTGAACACTGCTGTGAAGTAGCCAATCTGCCCCTGTGGCAGGGGTCCCCACCCCCTACTGTCTCCCCAAAGAGTACTTTCTCTGACTCTCCCCCACCCCAGCCCCACCCCCGCCACCTCGCTACTCAGATGGAGGACAGGTGGGCACATTTGCGGGTCCATCCTGTGCCATCTGCACCATGGGGTGCTTTGTTTTGAGTGTTGGGGATTTTTTTGGGTGCATTCCTTTTCCGTTTTTCCACAAGTGTACACGAATTCCCAGACTCCGCTGGATGGACTTTTTCCCCCCTCTTCCATGCCCCCATGGATTGAATGATGCTGTTCAAAGTGCTGTTGTGAAGACATGCCCGTGTGTCACCAGGCAAGCCGCCCGTGTGGTCTCCCTGCAGCCCCGGGCTCACTGGCATTTGGCAGTGCTTCCCCGCAGCGCTGGCTGGGGCCCCCGTGGTGGTGGTTTACCCCTACCCCAGCAGCAGAAGAAAACTGCACGGGTGGGAGAAAAGGGGTTCAAAGGAGGAGCACACCACTGTTTAGAGTCTTCCAGAACGAGGGTGCCTCTCTCCCGTGGGCAGCCCCGGCTCCCTGGGAGCCAGCCTCCCGCCAGCTCCCGGCATCTCGGGTCTCCTTTCCCTTCAGCTGCCTGCGACTCTCGCTCAGATTTTCCACACACTGGGAGTCAGCTGAGGACAAAGAGCCCTTTCTCTCTGGCGGAAAGTCTGAACATCTCCAGCATCAGCATTTATGGGCGCTTTCTTCTGAAATGCTTGCTGTTTCCCCACGATTTCTTAGATATACTTGATGGGCAGAGTGCGTCGTCCATATTTGAATTTATTGCAGAGAATAAGCCGTTTTCTCCTACTCTGATGTCATCCCCTCGGTAACCAAGAGGTCAGAGGCAACAATGCAAAAGCAGCAGATTTGTCAATGGAATGTGCAAGCTGAGTATAAATTTTCTTGTCCTAACCCTGTGCCTCCTTTTCTGCCCGTGATTTTCCATAGGCACATGAGAAGGTCCCGGGGCTGCTTTCTCACACTGTGCTGTCCACGCAGAGCTGACATGGCCCACCTCTCAGCCCCACTCAAGGGCATTTGATCCTCCTTTTTTCTCCTTTTTAAGTGCAATATGGAAACTGTGATGCTTTCTCCAAAGTGTCCCATTGGAAGCCCGAGCAATGCTTCCTGCAGTTATTCTGATCTGTAGAGATCATAACTCTACATTCTTGGAAAAGACTAATCAGTGTTTGAAAATGAAGTAGACTCCACTAGGGCATCCTATGACTGGGCCTGCAGCCCTCTATTTAAATTCTGTGGATGCACAGGGAGGCCCTGCACTCGAGAAGCCTCCAGGACACAGGGGAGTGAACGCTGGCCACACTCCCGAGATGCCTGTGCTTCTCCAGGCTACCAGAGTCAGAGCACCTCACCCGTATGCCATGGCTCCCCCATCAGAGCACCTCACCCAAATGCCATGGCTCCCCCATCAGAGCACCTCACCCATATGCCATGGCTCCCCCATCAGAGCACCTCACCCATATGCCATGCCTCCCCCATCAGAGCACCTCACCCATATGCCATGCCTCCCCCATCAGAGCACCTCACCCATGACGAGATACCTCCCCCATCAGAGCACCTCACCCATATGCCATGCCTCCCCCATCAAAGCACCTCACCCATATGCCATGCCTCCCCCATCAGAGCACCTCACCCATATGCCATGCCTCCCCCATCAGAGCACCTCACCCATGACGAGATGCCTCCCCCATCAGAGCACCTCACCCATATGCCATGCCTCCCCCATCAGAGCACCTCACCCATGACGAGATGCCTCCCCCATCAGAGCACCTCACCCATATGCCATGCCTCCCCTATCAGAGCACCTCACCCATACGCCATGCCTCCCCCATCAGAGCACCTCACCCATAAGCCATGCCTCCCCCATCAGAGCACCTCACCCATATGCCATGCCTCCCCCATCAGAGCACCTCACCCATATGACATGCCTCCCCCATCAGAGCACCTCACCCATGACGAGATGCCTCTCCCATCAGAGCACCTCACCCGTATGCCATGCCTCCCCCATCAGAGCACCTCACCCATGACGAGATGCCTCCCCCATCAGAGCACCTCACCCATATGCCATGCCTCCCCCATCAGAGCACCTCACCCATATGCCATGCCTCCCCCATCAGAGCACCTCGTCTATATGCCATGCCTCCCCCATCAGAGCACCTCACCCATGACAAGATGCCTCCCCCATCAGAGCACCTCACCTGCAGTGAGCTGTCTCCCTCTCCCACTCCCGGGTAAACTCCCTGAAGTTAGGGAGCCGGCCTTCTCCATCCTGGGCTCCCTGCACCTGCCCCAGCATGTAACAAACACTTACCTGAGCCCCTGCGAACGGGAGCTGAGACCTTACAGCCTCCAGGTGTCTGTCCTTACACCACCACTGGCCTCTCATCCCGGGATACCGCTGGCCTGGTAATGATGTGCATTTCCATTGCGTGGTTTTGCGTCCTCGACTTTGCTGTCCACATGTGCATTGTGGGCGGAGCCAGGTGAGAGGCTGTGGGGTAGGTTAGACAGACTGCACCCCTTGGCCTTTTGCCAGGCCCTGACAAAAATATTTTGAGCTGCATGTGCGAGAGAGACTTTCTGAGTGACCGCCAATGCTTTCTAACCCATTTTCAGAAGGAAATGGCGTGCAGCCCTTCACTGACATCATTAGCAAACACTCTTGCCTGCCTTGACAGTCACACCCTCTAGGTGAGAACCCACAGGCACCCTGGTCTCACAGACGGGCCACAGCAGCATGGGGACAAGGGCAAAAGCCTCGTAATCATCGCAGTGACTCAAGTGACCCTTAGGAGCCACACCAGCCGCCTCCCTGATCCTCTGCTCAGTACCCCCTGCTGCTTGGGTCAAAGATATGCCATTTTAAAGGGCAAAGCCTCCCAAACAGAGTGCAGCATAAGAAGGGTAATACAGAAATAGAAGGAATCTTTGAGATCACTTTGTTTAACCCTCAGACACTGCAGAGAGGAAAGTCAACATTCGGGCAGACAAGTGACCTGCCCAAGGTCAGCCCCAGGTCACTTCTTCCACTAAACCTGCCTCTTTTAACACTGGTGCAAGCTGGCAACGGCTGGGTTCTCTGCTCCTGAACATCCAGATAGATGAGTTAAGCCCATCCCTTACATCACATGGACACCCACATCCCTCGTCATGGAAGGAAAAGTCTCATGGCTACCGCATTCCACAGATGAGCTCTGTCTGAAAACCGTGTCACGGCCATACACGTTGCCGCTCCTTCCACACCATGGTGGCCCACGTAAGACTCTTCTATTCCTCAGTCTCCAACATATCAACCACAAAAGCCATTCCTCACAAAAGGCAAGATGTGTACCCAATGCTATTGAACGTTTGGAGAAACGGGGCAGAAGGAGTCACATTGCAGTAACATGAGCCAATTAAGGTTGAATTCAAAATATTCCCATTGCTCAAAAATCTTTGGAATCTCTGAGAGTCCACTTACTCCAAGGAGCACTCTGGCTTCCTGCCTTCTCCCTGAATCCTGCCTTCCCTTCCCCGTCCCAGCTCTCCCATTCATCTCCTCCCTCCTGCACTGCCCCAGGAATCCCAGAATCTCCTCCCTCAGGTACGCAGAGCATGCTGCCCACTGTGGCCCCATGGCCAAGCTCAGGGGAGGCCCACCCTCTGAGAACCCCCCACCCCGTCCACCCACAGACAGAGGAGAGAGCCCCACTACCGGGATCTTCACTGAGAAGCTGTCATGGATACGGCCACTGCTCCCCTCGGCTGCCTTGAGTATTCTTTGGGCTTCTCAACAAACTGATGACTTTATCATTCATAGTCACCACCTGATAGTGTGAAGCCATCCTTTTTATCAGAAAATGGGGAAAAAGTATATTGGAGTTAAAATAGGAGCAGTTTGGCTTTTGTGCAGGACTGGACTTTGTGGATGAATGAGTAGAAAGGAAAAACTGGGTGATATTGGTTCATTTGGAACACTTATAGCACTTACAGAACCAGGCACCTGAGAACACAGAAGATGCTCACAGCCAGGCTGAGATACATCTTCACTCTACTATGCTATGCTATTCTATACTATACTACACTATTCTATACTGTACTGTACTATTCTATTCTGTACTGTACTATACCACACCATGCCATCCTATGCTACACTATTCTATACCTATCCTGCTTATTGTCTAGCTCCACCAACACCCTGGGCACGATAACTGCTTATTTAGCTCCTTGTCACCTGCAACGTCTGACACTGTCTGTGAGCCACATGGAGTCTGCTGAAAGGAAGCGAGAGGGTGACCATTTACTGCAGAGCTCCCTTTTTCCCAGTTTTCCTGATGGAGATTTCTTTTAAAATTCTCAACAAAGAGGCCTACTACCCTCAAATTTTGTAAAAGATAAACTGTAGCCTTATACAAAATTTATCTTCCTGCGTCAGTGCCGTTTAAGTAGTGAAATGAATTAAACAGACTTCAACAGTGGAGGCAAAGACCATGTTCTTTACAGTTAAGCGTAGACATTTCTCTGATTTTATGCCATTTGGGGGAAGCACATCCTTTCTACAGATGACCTAATTCTGGTTCCCTTAGAATCCAACAGAAGGCAGAATAATGCAAACCTGGCCAGTTCCAGGTTCACATCTAAAAGGAGTGCGTGTTGTCATGGTGCTATTTTGACACATAGGAAAGAACAGTGGAAAAATATTATCTGAGGTCCATTCTCTTGACAATGTCAGTGATGTTTGCCTTTGCACACATCCCAGGAAAACCGAGCCTTTGTGTAAGCATCCACTTCAGTTTAAGTTCATGCTTAAGAAACTTAACTTTGGCCCTTAAGCATAATTATTCCATTGCTCTCACTCCTGCAAGCCAGGATAACAGAGCAACTTTGGATTTCCAGTATTTACATAAAGCCATCGAAGGAAATATGCTATGAGGTCACTGGTTTTCTTGAATGTCAAGTTCTCACACTTGAAGATAAAATTTATCAGTGTATTTTCTTTGGTTTGAGGCCATTTCTCTGCAGTTGGAATTTCCTCCTGTAGGTTCCTCACGGGTAGCTAGCCCCACAGCTCAGTGGCTCATCATCCACTCAGTCAAGGAATGAAATTTGTTCCTGTTGCTGTGGCTGATTGATTTTCCAGTGAAGCCCCGGACTGTGGCGGCCCAAGCACACGATGGATGGACAGGCTTCTGTACAGAGAAGAAACGTGCGCCTCTTGCCGCAGAAGGAAATTCTGCTCCATGAAGGGCAGACTCACCATCCTACAACAGTGAGCTGTGAGCCGCTGAAGTGTTTCTAAGGTTAGAATTAAAAAAAAAAAATCTCTATTACGTTAGGTGACATTTGATGTTTGCATACATACAGCTTAAGTCCTTTCTGTTGAATTTTTATTCTGATTCTAATCAATTCAACAAAACAGTTTCTGTACCTAAACCTACCAGGGGTTATGCTAGACAACTGACATACAGTGATAAAAATGGCAGGTGAGGGTTCTGACCTCAGGGAATTTGCGTAAAGGGTGTCGGAGCGTGTACCAAGTGCCTGGATTCCGAGGACCGTGTGGGCTGCACGAGCGCAGGGGCCTGTGGGCCTCCGGGCACCTTGGCCCCGGGTAACCACGTGATATACACCGCATAGTTGAGGGGCTTCCGGAACCAGAAGTCAACCCCCACTCACTGTGTGATGCTGGGAAATCACAAAATCCACGAGGCCTCAGTGTGCAAATCTCTAAAACAGGTATAAGAACACCCTTCTCAAAGGGTTGTTTTGAAAATTGAACATTTCAGATATCTCCGATGCTTAGAGCACTGCGAGGCTCACGTGAAATCGGTCACCAGTTATCAATGTTACTGAAACCTTAGTGCCCAGAGCAATGTCCGGTGTGCACTAACCGTTCACTATGTACTTGTTGAATTGAGTGGGTTAATTACCATTACCCAGGGTTGCTGGAAACTGTCATTAACCACAGTGAGTTGTCACTCCGTGTGCTTAACCGTGCCCTGAGAATATAAAATGAATTGTTCTGATAGAACGTACAGTCCTCACCAAGAAAACAGAGAACTCATTCCGAAAGAGTAAGAGAAGAAATCTGAAAATGACAACATGAGAATTCAATTCAATGTGGGTAAACAAAACCAAGAACACAGACTTATGCTTTTTTCACACTTGTCGGTTAAGCCACACAAAGACAACAGCAAAATGTTATATAACGTTTTCATTAACAGTGAAACACTTATTGCACAGCTGCTGAAGTGCTAGATGCTGTAAGACACGGTCTTGAAAAAAAATGAAACTCAGAGTCTGGTCACGGCCCAGCTATGTAGGCAAACGCCCTGACCCGACGTGGTCGTTCCACCGCGGGAAAGGACCAGGCTGGTTGTGTGTAACATGTAAGCATCGCTTCATGTGGGATGGCTCGGCTGGGCTTTGGAAGGGTGAAATCTAGCCAGACGGACAGAGAAGGAAACAAAGACGGAGGGAGTAATTTAAGCAGAGGTAGGAAGATGGGAAAATACTCTTTGGAATGTTATGGTTCCTGTACCTGGGGCTGGTGAAGAAAGGGTTTGAGAAAAGTCTTGCCAGGGGAAAGCGGGTGCCTCAAAGGGTTGCTGTGGCCAGGTAACGGAAAGTCCAGAATGTCAGCATGTGGGTATTTTGCCCCATAGATAACGGGAAGTCGTCTGCTGTTTTAAAAAGCTGAAGCCCCAGAGTGTATAGAGGAAGCATAGAGACTGGGGGAAGGGCTGGGAAGGAAACCGAGTCGTTATACTCATTCTCTCAAGGATCACGGCGAGCGCTGAAGCGAGGACTGGGTAGCAGGAGGTAGGAGGTGGGGTCGGGGTGAGGGTGAGGGGCGTTTCCGAGAAGAGCAGCCTCAGTGTGAGGGACACGGACTTCGGGCCGCAGGCCTGGGGTAAGGTATGTAACCATTCCAAAAGTCTGTTTCTTCTACAAAATAAATAAGTACTAACCTCTTATAGGGATTCTGCCATGACTAAATCAGATATGAAATGTTTATGCAATGTCTGGCCTGAAATAGGTTTTTTTTTTTTTTTCAAGAGCAGCTAGTGCTGGAATCAGCAGTCTTTGATCACTGGTCAAAGGTAGGGAATCCTGGAAAGAGGAGAGCTAAAGGTAATTAACTCTCTAGATTGGGCTTTCAGATGGACAGAGAGCAGGAAAACTGAGAAAGGGAATTGGGGCTTGAGATACCTGTGGGGCTTCCAGGGGAGATAGTGGGCAGCTGGGTGCCTGGATCCGGGGTTAGGAGATGGGCTGTGGGAAGCTGGGTGCCTGGATCCGGGCCCAGGAGTGGAGCTTCTAGGGGAGCTGGCCCATGGGCAGTTGGGTGCCTGCATCGGTGGCTGGAAGACAGTGGGGTTTACACTAGAAGGTGGATGTGAAGGCTTGGCAGGGAGTGAGAGCTGCAGCCAGGTGAGCTGATGTGAGCGGCCAGGTGGAGAACATAGCAAAGGGAGAGAAGAGGACAGACGCACCCAGTGGCCTGCCAGTAAATGGGCACACTCAATGGGTCTCACCAAGAGCTGGGCCCAGCTCCCGTCACATTCCTACCCTGTTGTCTGGCTGCCACTGGCTCCTGTCAGCCACTCTACCTTCCAAGAAGGTGACTGTAGGCCCAAGGCTGTGGGAAGGTAGAAACCTCCGGCTGGGAGTGTGAGGCATTAAGAGGGGTTTGCAGAAGCTTGGCAGTGACCACAGCACGTCTGTGAGGTAGGGGAGGGGTTGCTGCAGGCCCTTGGAGGGGTGGTGGAGTGGAGCCTGGACAAGAGTATCATTCATTATTGCAGATTGCATACCAGGAAAATAGAAAAAACAATTCACCTGAAAATAGTATGAATAGGTAAGTATGGCTAGGTAAGAAAAAAACAACAAACATCATTACCTTCCTGTATATATTCCATGACCAGATATAGAATATGATGGAAAAATAAATTGTATATGGTATATATATATATATAGGATATGTATAAAGAAAACTTTAGAACACAACTGAAGTTGTAAGATGCTTTGATCTTACAGCATCAAAAGTCACACTCTGCCTTTAAACAGGAAGTCCCTGCCATGAGGATATCAATTCTGGATTATGTTACAAATGTAGTGCAATCCCAATGAAATGCCCATAAGGGAAAAATAAAAAAAAACAATATCCAGAAAGTTCCTGAGGTAAGAAAAGAGCAGTAAGGAGGCTCCTCCGCCGGACGCTACAACCTGCCACACCGTCCGTGCCCAGCATTGGACTGACAGGCAGAGGACTCAGCGGAGCAGAACGAGTCCAGAAGTGCATCTAGACATCACGGGGACTTAGTATTCAATGATGTTGTTTCATATCCTTGAGAAAAAGGATGTTCAGTAAATACCACAGGAACACTGGGCAGCAATCGGGGGGTAAAACTGTTTGACACCTACCTTACTACACACAGTGAAATATATTCCACACAGAGCAAAGATTTAAAAACAAAACAACAAAACAAAACTGAGTGCTTGAAAAAAATGTTGGTAAGATGTTTCTAATCGCTAGATTAGAAGTAATGTTTCTAATTGAAAGGAAGATTTCCTTTCAAGTCAGAAGCCATAAAAAAATAGACTGATAAATTCAACTATGTAAAGGTAGAAACTTGCTGATTGCAATGCTTCATAAAACAAGCAAAAACAAAGAACAAGAAGGCAGAATATTTGCAATATATATAACAGAGAAATCTCCCCTTCTCTTAATTTAAAGAGCTTCTACAAATCAATAGGAACTACATCAATAACCTGATAGAAATACAGGCAAAATGTGTGAGCAAACAGAAAATGCAAAAGGCCTCAATATGGCTTCTAAACATATGGAAAAGGCTCATACTCACTTGTTATATGAGAAATGCTAAGTTAACACTACAAGTGGATATAATTTTTCGACTATCAGATTGGTGAAGACTGAAAGTTGAACACAAATTTAAGAGTTGGGAACAAGATGCTGTCATAAATTACTCAAATACCTGGAAATCAGGGTGACCTTTATAGGAAATTCAGTTAAAAGCTATCAAAATTTAAAATGTGCTTCAATATTTAAAATGCACATATTTGTGTCAGCCAGGGTTCCCTAGGGAAAAAGAACTAATAGATTTATTTTAAGTAATTGGCTCGCATGATCTTCAGGGCTTAGAAGTCTAAAAATCTGCCTGCTGCCAGGCCGCCAACTCAGGTAAAAGTTGACACAGCAGTCTTGAGTCTGAGATTTGCAGGCCCGCAGACTGGAAATTCAGGCAGGATTCTATGCTGTATTCTTGAGACAAAATTTCTTCTTCTCCAGGAAACATCAGTTACTCGCACTTGGGGCCTCCAACTGATTGGACAACGTCCACCCACATTATTGAGCATAATCTCCTTAAGTAATTACTTAAGGTCAACTGATTGCAGACATTGACCACATCTATAAAATACCTTCACAGCATACCCAGATCAGTGTTTGATTCTGTAGCTGAATGCTGCAGGCTAGCCAAATGGACACGTAAGACTAACCATCACAATTCTCTTTGACCCAACAATTCCCACGCTAGAAATCCATCATACGGGTACATACTTGTGTTAAAGTGAATGGGATATACACAAAGATGTTCCGTGAGTCTCTGTTGGTAATAGCACAAGATGGGAAAGCAACATAATGAGCTGTCGTTCAATAAATGGAGGGAATGTTCACAAAATGGAATAGTATGCAACTTTAATGGTCAAGGCTTGTACGGCGTAAAATATCTCTGAAAAGGACATGCAAGGTGTGCTAATAGAGTGTGTCTCTGGAAGAAGAAAGAGAACGGAAGGAGACATTTTCATTCCATGCCTTTCCATATCTTTTCATATCACGCATGACCATGTATTACCTATTTTAAGAAAAAAAGTTAAGAACACATATGAGACATTGGGAAGAAGCAGAGAATCCTGATTCTCAAAGACTGGAGCCAAATTTCAGGATAGATGTGGGTACGTTTGAAGTCAAGACATGGCCGGGAAGGAATGGCCTTGGGAAGGCTCTTTCCTGGGATTTAAGGTGTTTGGAGTTGAATCGTGTTCCCCAGAAAGATGTGTCCAAGTCCTAACTCCAGGTCTCATGAATGTGACTTATTTGGAAATGGAGCCATTGAAGACTGATTAATTCAGATGCGGCCACCCTGGAGTAAGGGTCCTAATCCAACATGACTGGTGTCCTTGTAAGAAGGAAATTTGAACAAGGACAGACATGGGGATAATGCCATGGAAAGATGGAAGAGGCCGTGATTAGAGGGATATGGCTACAAGCCAAGGAACACAAAGGATTGCCAGCAAAACCAGACACCAGAAGAGGCGGAAATAATCTTCCCCGAGACCTTGGAGGGGTGTAGCCCTGCTGACACCTGGATTTTGGACTTCTAGTCCCCAGAACTATGAGAGAATAAATCTCTGTTGTTTTGAGCTGCCCAGTCTGTGGGACTCTGTCATGCGGCCCCAGCACACTGGGACGAGTGGCTGCAAGAGGGAGGGGCGGTTGACCAGCCGCCCACATGGAATGGCCAGGTTTGATGCACGAAAGTCAGGGTGACAGAAAGAGAAGTGGCAAATACTAGAGATTTCTATGCATTTTAAGCTACGGAAATGTTGAAGTCCATGAGAGGCATCTTCTTTTTCTCATAGCTTAAACTAGATCAGGCTTATTTTTGATGCAAAAGTGAATGAGTGCTGTAGGACATCAAGGGCTCCATTCCACTGAGGTTCTCTAGGCCAAGTCCCAATCTGACAGCATCAGTTTAGGAGGCAGTAGGTTTTACAGAAGTCAGGACTTCAAAGATAACTGAACTTATTGGCTTTCCTTGACACACCCGGAGAGTATGCATTTCTGAGGAACACGGGATACATCTTGGGAATTTGTTTAGTCAACTTCTAAAATGAATGCTAGACTCAGATATCTCAGTCCTACTATGCATTTGGGGCTGCAGTTTTGAAACTACTAAATAAATTTCTGGCTGGAAAGCAGAATGCCAAAAGAAGGTGATACCACTGTTTAAAAAGAAGCACTAAAAAGATAAAGTTTCACAGCCAAGATGGGCCTAAGGGGACATGACAATTAAATGCAATGTGGGATCCTGGATTGGGCCCTGGGACAGTAAAAGGACATTAGGTTAAACCCAAAGAAGTCCGAGTAAAATACAGACATTAGTTAATAATTATGTATCAGGATTGGTTCACTAACTATAACTAATGTGAGATATTAATAATAAGGAAAATGGATACAGGGTGTATGGGAACGCTGTGTACCATGTTCACAGTTTTCCTGTAAATCTAAAACTGTTCTAAGAAAGTAAACTTTATTTTTAAAAAACACCCTTCTACTCTTATCCCATGCTCCCCGATGCATCACATCATTGCCACGTTCTTTTTCCCTTTGCACATAGGTATGTGCATCTGCTGGAGACATAATATTGCACCACCAGTGCCTGTGGCAATGAGGGTTCCACCAGTACCGGTTCAATGTATGACGAAATGAGCGAGTGTACCAGCTGGCATGACCTGATGCTTCAGATTAAAGTGAAGGAATACAGAGACTTCTGTCCTTTCATAGAATCTTGAGTGCTTGTCAATGATTGGGGAAGTTGACACTCACTTCATGTTAAATTAATTAAACCACCTTTATTCATTTCAAGCCCAAGTGAGTTTTCACCTTAGGTTGAGCCTCTTCCTCATGGCACCAGAGGGCACAGGGGAGCTCGGTGTCAGCACCACGGGCTCACACCACCCTCTTCTCCCAGCTCACCTGGGCAGCAGGTTCCATAGGGGCCACAGCACAGTCCTGTCATCTCCCGCTCTGCAGGAACATTTCCAAAACCATGCAAATGCTCCAATAGCACTCATGTCAAAAACAAACTAAACACAACCTTCTTGCCCTACTCCCACCACCCTTATGATACCAGACATTGCTTTGAAAAGAGTTGTCCACACTCAGTGTCTCCAGTTTCTTACTTCCCATTCCGTTGAACTTCTGCCATCTAAGATTTTATTCCCCTATCATTATGCCAAAATTGCAAGTATGAAGATCACCAGCCACCTGTACCTTGGAAAACCCAATGGTCAGTCCTAGTCCTCACTTAATCAACATCTCAGCTACAGGTGACACAGTTTTGTGTTGTTAAAATGCTCACTGCATTTGGTTCCTAAGGCATGGCCATCCTCTACCACCGCCTTCTCCTTCTCAGTCTTCTTTGCTGGATGCTTCTTCTCTTTCTATGTGGTCAGTATTGACCTGCCCCCAGACTCAGTCTTGAAACCTTCTCTTTTCTCTGTCTGTCCTCTCTCCTGGGCAGTTTCTGCTATCCCTATGGCTTTAAATGTCATCTATACATTCATGGACTCCAAACTTGTATCACCTGCCTTGACCTCTACTATGAGTTCTGGTCATGTGTCCAGCTGCCCACTGGTGTCTAAAAAGTATACCAAACATAAGCATAGCCTGGCTAAAGCACAACTCCTGGCTCACTTCCTTCTCATCCCACTGTGATTCCAGCCATTGCCCTCATTGAAAATGGCAGCCTTATGCGTCATCCTTGATGTCTCTCTTTGTCTCACATCCCACATCAACTCATCTCCCTTCAAAGTACTCCCAGAACCTGACCACTCCTGACCCCACACCCCAATCCCCTGCTCTCCCCTGTTCCGGTATCTCTAGCCTAAACTAATGACTACCCTCCTATCTCATCTCCTGCTTCCACTCTTAGCCCTACAGTCTACCTGCATTTTAATTATATCAAACAAAATTTCCAGTGCCTTCCCATAACACTTTCACCCAAATCTACCTGCTCTTCCAAGACCTTGAGGGCCCCATGTGCTCTCACTGTGACCCCTGCCTCTCTCTCCAGTCTCTTCTCCTCCTGCTGCAGTTGCACCTACTCCTTGCTTTTCTCAGCACACCAAACACATCCCCTGGCTGTTCCCTCAGCCTGGAACCCTCCTTTCCAGAGAGCTCCAGGCTTTGCTCGAACGTGACATCCTCAAGAGGCCCTCACTACTCACCCTCCCTAAAGCAACAGCCTTTGTTGCTCTCCACCTCCCTCTTCAGCTTTCTTACTCTTCATAAAATTCCTCACCACCCAGCATTTCACACTCATTTATCTTTCTCTTCGTGCATTCACTGCTTGCTCCGCTGGCACCACCTGTCAGAGGAGAGCCTTGAGAACTGCTGTGGCCTCCGAGCGGGGACAGAGCTCCGAGCAGACTAGGTGCCCTATAAGAACCGCTGAATGAAAACATGAAGCATGACAAGTGAGAACTGGGGTGAGAAAGGTGCAGACTTTAGAAGCAGGTTATGTGTTCAAGTCACTTCCAAAATGTCACCTTCTGCAAGTAACTTCCTGTCCATTAACCTTGGTTTTCTTATCTATCAAATGAGGAAAAGGCTTCCCATGGTGTTAAGATGTTGAAAGATGCAAAGAAATAAAGAAACACAAAGTGCTGGGCACATAGTAGACTCTCAGTGAGTCACAGTTACTGCCATGGCTGTCACAGCCTTTTACCAGAGAAAACGAGGGGCAGCAGAGGCACCACGAATCAGGGCTTAGACGTGCGAAGCTACAGGACTCGCCGCTGGCCGGAGCCCCTGCACCTGCAGGAGGAGGGTGAGGAAACCTAAAGCGGTAAGCAGTCCCTCTCACGTCCAGAAAGTTCTGAGAATGCTCGGGGAATGTCTCTACAAATGTTTGTTCAGCCCAGTGATGGATAAGGTTGTGAGGAAGATGCAGAAATCAATTCAGCAATTGTAATTAATTTTCAAGAAATTATGGAGTTTAAAGAGCCAATTTGTTTATTTGTCATCCCTGAGCTCATCTCTTATGTCAAAGTCAGCACATAAAAGTTTAAAATTTTATATTAACTCTTGGCTCATTCCACATGTGACTGCTGCACAGCTCAGGAGCCCTTGCAGAGAGGCTCGCCGGGTGTAGCTCTGCTTGAGCTGGTGAAGTCCTGTTTCTTTCCGGGGAAGAAAGTGGGGCCGTCGAGGGGCAAGGTCACTGGGGAGCCAGCCTCAGTGCCTCAGGGACGCTGCACATGTCCCGCGTGTTCAACTACCGCTTAAGACTCTCCGTTCTGCTTTACTCGCTTTAGATTCCACTCGGGTGACAGCAGACAACTGAAGAAGTCAAGGAAAGCGACCTTTCGAACCGCTGAGAAGGTGGGTAGTAAACGGGGACATGGAGCGGGAAGACGTGGGCCCCGGCCGCGCCGCCGGGCGAAGCACAGGGAGGACTGGCCGCGTGTCCTGAATCAAACCAGAAACACGCTGTCGTCTAGCAAATACAGCCAAAGCGGCTCATGAAACTGAGTGGAATGGCAGTCCCTTTGAAAAGCGTTTTCCCTTTGTGGATAAACGTCTACAGCAGAGAGATAACGACAGTCTAACGTTTCAGGTAAACACGATGACATTTGTTGGTAGGGTTGTGGAAGGAATCACATATGCATGCTGAAGCTGGCAAGCTGACCCCTTACAAATATTGTTTTCCCTTCGGGGACCCTGTCTTGTATGAGGAATTTAGTAAATTATCAAGTTAATAGAGGGAAACAGGAAACACGTAATCTTAGTTGTGTCATCTGGGTCTAGTAAAACAGTTTTTCCATTTAAAAAGGCTTTACACATACATGTTTTCTTTTTTTGCCTCAACCATGAGATAAACCTCCATTTCAAGGATATGCTACAGTCCCAAAAGAGAAAGCAGGATGGCGTGGGGGAGAGAGTCCTGGCTGAAAAGATGGATTCATATCAGAGAGCAGAATAACTGTTTTACTTGTTCCCTTGTAGACTTGAACTCGAGATATGCCCTAGTTAGAGGAAATTTAGCTGCAGATGACTACGCTATCTTTCTGTCTGTGCTGTGTTAAGCTTTGGCTGTTTGTGTTTCCATTCATGGGCTTTACTCCTCCCAGCAAAATGACAGTTGTAAGTCAGGTTAAAGTGAAGGTTACATATAGACATATAACACTACATGCCACAAAATGAGAAAAGAAGCCTACGGTCCCATGCTTTGGGATGGGATTAAAATGTTTCACCAATAAAATACAAACAGTGCTTTTAAATTAGATTTTGTAAAGTCCCAGCATTTCACAAGATTTTTGCCTTTTGCATTCATTTAAACGTCTTCACTGAGGAGCCTTGGAAGGGGACGTGAGTCACTTCATTTTATGCCATAAACCCTTCACCCTCTGCTCAACCCCGAGTTTAAAATTAACAATTGGATCTTTTGTTAGGCGACTTGTCTCTGTTACATTCACACCACATGGAAATGCAGCTCCATTTTCTTCAATGAGAGGTGATTCTAAGCTATAGATCTCCTTGAACAGAGAACCCCAAGATCACATGTTTCTATTTAATCAAACAAAACCAAACAAAAAGTCAGAATCAAAGCCCTCACTGTATAGTCCATTCTTTAAGAAACCCTCTTCTGAACATTCAGGTCTTGAATTCAATGCCCAATTTAATTGATAACTTATAATTAAATCAGTTATCAAATGATTTAACTGATAACTGAATTGAGAAGGAATTAGCAGTAGTAACTACTGTACACATGGCGAGCCCTATAGATTAACACCGGCTGTCACTGGGCTCTAAAGAAACAGTGACTTAGAAGTCCAAAGGACCAGCAAGCCGGGTCCAGGCTGAGGGCACACGGAGAGGCCAGTCGGGGCTGCACTGCCCCGGCCTGGAGGCAGCGGGCCTCAGCTGCCCTCTGTCCTGGGAGCTCGGGTCAGAGCGGCTGCAACCAGAGAAGGCCAGGGGAGGGCCAGGCCCGCGTGAGGCATCCCGGGAAGATCGCTTCCGCCTGCTGTGGGGTCCTGCACCGATCTCCGTGCATCCTGGTCGTGTCTCCGCGCACCTGGGACGGGGTCCCTAACAGCAGGTGACTCGGCGGGCAGCAGCCTGTAGAGACCCCATCCTGCTCTGACTCCTCCATCACACCCCCAACATGTTTGTCAGGAGGGAAACGAACAAAAAACCCAAATGCTCGTCTAGTCTACAAGTGTTTTGAAGGCTGCAATAGTCCGTGGCCAATTTGGAGTATTGAACTGAAGACGGCCTCTGGAAAAGAGAACCCAAACCCCAAGAGAAGCAAGAGGATTCTCTTGTTTCTGTCAGGAGTAGGGAGGAGTGGTGCAAAGGTCAGCAGAGCTGGACAACAGCCCGAAATTGGGCAGGTGCACCCTATGGCACAGAGCACAGGAAGCCCACAGGGCGAGGGGGGCAGATTGCATCTCCCAAAAATGGCTCTGACAGTAGCTCCCATACACTTGCTTTTTTGCCATGTCACCCCTTGGAAGTCGCCAAGCACCCAGGTGAGCCCCCGAGACCCAGGTGAGCCCCAGAGACCCAGGTGAGCTCCCGAGACCCAGGTGAGCCCCCAAGACCCCACTGTGCGAGGCACAGAGACAGGCTAGGAGCCGGGAGGTGCCTGACCCCGAGGGAAGGACACTTGAAGGGACACCTCCAGCCTGGACGCCCTGGCGACGCTCAGCCCGATTCCCCACCCAGGAAAGGGCGGGTGTGCTCTGAGCCACCGAAGCTGGGAGAGACTCACAGTCAGAACTGTAGGGAGCTGGCGCCCCCAACACACCCTTCATTGAAAGTCAAAGACTTACTCCTCTGGGGTGGTTGGTGTCTCAAACATCCTCCCTTCAGATTTACAGGACCACATTCATTTAGGTCAGTTAGAAGGGAGAAAACTGAATTGAATCCTATTAGTTTGACATTAAAAATTATCAAACCCTTGAGGACAACATTGTTTTCTATAAGTTATCAAGTTACTGCAAAAAGGCCTCATTTTCATACTGAAATGTTTTGTCTTTACCTTAACTGATATTTTATCTATGATGTGAAAGTTTGCTTTTTAATATAAAAATATATACTGAATATCTTATTTGAAGAATAATTAAAAATATGAAAGAATTAATCAATATGTTTTAATGCACTTAATGAAATAAAAAGGTAAGGAGATTTATACCGTAATTTGTTATAATATATATATATACACACAAATATATATTTATATATATACATACATGCATATATAAATATGCAAATAAACACAGAGTTCAATGAATGCTTAATGAAATAAATAAAATTTTAATTGACGTTATTTACCAAAAGAATAAACTTCTGAAAATCCTTATAGAGTAAGACTGACAGGAACCTTGCAAAACAGCCAGTTACCTTCCCTTGTGAACAGCCAGAATCATGCCTGAGCCATCTCAGGTAAAATGGTGTAATGCTGAGCCTTGTGAGTGATACGCCTGAAATATGTGTGTTGAAATGGATTGAAATTAGAAAGTTGAACCTCTCACTCTAGAAAGTCCTTCCTTAAATTTTACTTACAACCCTTGTGGAGGTAAAAGATTCTGACTCCTATCTCTTCCTCTGTTTAAGCTTCTTTTTCAGGTTGAGGAGACATCGGCATTGATAAGTAAAACCGAGAGAGAGAAAAGCCAGCTCAAATTCCTATCTATATGCAATGCAAACCTTCCCAGATATATAAAGATAATACATTGATGCAAGGGTCCAAATAGCTCAAATTTGTGAAGGGACTAGAAGGAAATGCAAAGACCTGCGTGTCCCCAAATACCTCCCACCAGCCAGCTCAAATGTCATTGTGTCTAATGTCATTAGAATCAGCCAACATTAGACAACAAGGAAGAAAATAGTCATTTTCTCCAAAAGGGCACCCTAAAATGGACACAGCACTTCCCGGCAGCCTTTTAGCCCTCCTCCTCACACTCTAGGGTGGACTGATTCAAAAATTGCCTGTTCCACGCTTGCTGCCTGAGGGATAAACCTGCTTCACTCGGATAAAATCTAGGGGCCAAGTCTAATGGTGGAGGGTGGAAACAGGTTAGCCAGAGGGGATGTGGGGATGTGGCTCAGCGAGACAGACGGACGGTCAGAGCAGACAGCAGAGCCAAGGGGCGCTGGGGTTGCTGCCAGACGTGCGGTGGTGGCGCTGCAGTTCCTGCGAGGGTGAGCCCCGGCCAACCACCCCACCCCCACCCCCTCGGCTAAGCGGGCCGGCTGGGAGAACCACTAATTGAACCTGTGCAAAGCAGTTTGCAAAATGCCCATTGATACAGTAATTGTGCAAACATCTGGTTCCCGTGAGCTGCTGCGGCCGTCGGGGCTGCACCTCCAGGCATGGCTGGGGCGGTGGGGGCAGCGTCCGGCCATCTGCTCGCCACCTGCACGAGCGCTCCCCAGCTGCATGGCATCCGCTGGCAGGACAGACCGCAGCAAAGGCTCGGAGGGTGAGGAGAGGGCTTTGTCACTTCATCCCCGGGCTTTGAGCGAGCCCCACAAACAGCAGAACAGGGAGAGGTAGTTTCTGATTCTCTTGGTAGAACAGAGACTGGAGATGCTGGAGGACGAGCTGGTTCTGAGGTGGGCGGATCTCCCAGTCAACCCAGAGCAGCCACCCGACGTGAGGCGAACGTGCCCGTGTCTGCTCATGGGACAGGTCAGCCCCGGAGCCCCCGCAGAGGGCGGGTCTCGCACAGCCGTTTTTCAGGAGGGGGTCGGTCTCCACTCATCCTCCAGGTCTAGGCACAGGGGGAAAGATTTTGACAAGAGGCAATACCCTCCAGCTGTGTGGACGAGCTCACCAAGCTGCAATCGTGGGACTTCACTGAGGAGGAAGCAGATTACAGAGTGCGGGGAATGCAGTGTGCCGGCCTCGGGCGAAGGCAGCTTGGTGAGGGTCTGAGTTTGCCAGGACAAGGGTGATGCGCTGACCGGCTTAAACCACGGTGGTGCCCTGGCTGACAGCTCTGGGGCTGGGGGTGCACCTCGAGCCTTCTCCAAGTGGGGGCGCTCTGCACCCGCCCGCTGGCCCTCGGTCTCGGCCTCCATCTCTCGGCCCTTTGCTTCCTTCTCTTCAGTGGCTTCCTCTCCGTTTTCAAACCCCCTTCTGCCCGTGAGGACTCCAGTCATGCTGGCCGAAGGCCGCTGTGATGCCATCTGCCTTCTAATAGGCTCTGCGACGGCCCCATTTCCAAGTGGGCTCACACCCACAGGACCCCGCGTTGCGACTTGGACGTGTCTGGTCAGGGGCTGATTCAATCTACCGGTCACTCAGGGGAGGAAAGCTTGGACCGAAGGAAGGACGATGTTTCTTCACTTTCAGTCTCAATTCTGGCACCCAGTTTTGCTCAGCTTAAAATAATTCTCATCCTGTGTTTTATTCAATTATGATGGATAGTTTTTTTTTTTAGGCTGAACCGTGTGAAAATGTTATTTTTGTAGGTTAATATTAACCATTATATATAGTTTAATCTAATCTGTGTATGTTTGCAGATTAAAATCTAACAAAAAAAACAATTATTAAGTACATGGGATTGCTGCAGTAACATGGATAAGGTGGTATTAAACCAGAGAACAAGAGAATAAAGAGCAGAATTACCCTGTAATAACAGAAAGTGTATGTGATTTTGCTAAAAAGCCCAACAGCTGGCTGTCGTACAGATTGCCGTCTGGGTTTGCAGCAATTCCAACCCGGAAGTCCCATCCGAGCTCAGAAGTTAATAAAGAGACATTTAATAAAGATTGCACCGAAAAGGAAATGGTATCATCCCGCTCATTTAATCAAAAAATACATATACAGTAATTTCAAGGAAGCCTAAAGCCTTCCATTTTTGGCACCAGAGAAGCCACTGAATTCAAACGTGAAACCGACTTAATATTAGAAGCAGCAACTCAAGGCTCCTCATGACCCGAGGGCACGTGTGGTCTTCCGTGGAATTTCCACCTTGATTAGACCATCCATCCCAAATGTTAGACCCTCAAGGTCATTTATAGCAGTTATTTGTAACTGTGTCTCTGCCCAGTCTATTCAAACCAAAAGACAGTGGCCACAACAAGGAAAGCTGCTGGCTGACTGGGAGAATCGCTGGACGCCGCCCCAGCTGGAGAAATCAGTCTGTATTTACTACTTGTTTGTATTCCAAAAAGTTGAAAATAATCACACAAGTGTAAGGAGAGAGCGAAGTGTATCCGTTTAATCCCGGAATGGAAGGCTGTGATTGTCTTCATGGCCTCCCTCCGGTCGGGGTGATAAAAGCAAAACCACTCAGGACGTCTAGCCCGCTCGGGACTGCAGTCTCAGAAACTCATCAGGACCCTCCTGACAAAGCCCTTCTCAAAACCCCGGGAGGTTTTTTCACTCTTTTTGTTTTCCCATAGCACATACCACGATGTTTTTCTCCCGTTTCTCCGCAGGGGTCCCGTTCACCACCATCGTTCACAGCACAATCTTCGGTGTTTGGAAGGAGCTGCTTCCTTCCATCTCCTCCGCTTGGAGACAAGTCCTCCTACCAGACTCCCCACGTTCACCCACTCATTAAGACTGGAAGTTCTCTGTCTCTTCCAACCATAGCTCATGATGTGATGCTGTTTCATGTTTGTGCAACTTGAAGGTCCATTTTGGAAGACCGTCTTTAAAACTAAAAATGGCAAGTGGCCATGGAACCCAGCAGCCAACATTGACCTTGGAAACACGTGGATATTCCTCTTTTCCTTTCGGAAAACCATGGTTTAAAATCGTTAGGGATGAAGGATGGACCAGTCGATTCAATCACATGCACCTCTGCCGAGCTGCTGCGTGCCTGTGTGGACTGAAGCCCGGGGGGGAGGCCTGCCTTTGGGAGTCTGCTTCTCCCGTGCAGAGAGAGCCGTGTGCGCAGAGCTAGAATGTAAAGCGGCTGCCATGCCACACCATTTACCAGGCACCTCCTATGAGGCTGTTTCTGGAGATACAAAAATGACAGGAAGTTTCCAGAGGTGCAGGCGCAGGACCACAGCCACGAAACCGTGGAAGTGCTAGAGTGGAAGGGCGTGGGTGCTGGGTGAGCGCCGGGAGGGTCTCCCAGCCAGCGGGGGGAGGGCAGGGGTGGGCTGGAGGAAGCAGGCAGGGCGCTGCAGGCGGTGGAGGGCTGCTCCGGGGTGCCGCGGAGGGCTGCCCTGGGACGCGGGGAGGGCTGCCCTGGGGCGCCAGGGCTGTTGTCCTCTGCTTGGCCCCAAGAGCAGGAATTTATGGTCTCACGCTTCGGAGGCTGCACGTCCAGCCTCGAGTGCCCACAGAGCAGGCTGTCTCCCGAGTCTGGGGTGCTAGCGCTGGCTTGCTGGTGGTTCTTGGGGTTCTGTGCTCTGCCATTGTCACTTGGTGCTCTCTCTGCCTCTCTAGCTTCTTGCCTTGTCCCACATCCTTTGCTGTTAAGGACTCCAGCCGTGCTGGGTGGAGACCCCCTCTTTCAGTCTGGGCACAGCTTGACTAATAACATCTTCAAAGTGCTGTTCACAGACGGGTCCACACCACAGGACCGGGG
The DNA here is from genome assembly GCF_015220235.1 of Choloepus didactylus. NCBI lineage: Eukaryota > Metazoa > Chordata > Mammalia > Pilosa > Megalonychidae > Choloepus > Choloepus didactylus. The sequence goes on along the minus strand of NC_051322.1, from coordinate 2,120,851 downwards.
TTGGGACTGGAACTTGTATTTGTGGGGGACACTGTTCAATCCCCAACAAGGAGGAGGAGCTCTTCTAGCTGGAAGTACCTGTCACACCTTCTGGGGTAACGGTGGGGGGGTAAGGACAGGACTTTAAAGGAAGGAGGGTGGGGCCAGGCGAGTGTGGTGGAGAGAGAGGGGCTGGGGTGCAGAAGACGAGAAAGAGCTGGACCCAGCGGGGTTGTCGTCTCTGCCTAAGGGCTCCCGTCCCTTCCCCGCTCCCTCTCTGCCCTCCACAGTGAAGCTCCCTGAGGAAATGCACCGTCTCCTCCACGACCTCAGCTCCTGTAAACTGGGGATCCCAAAGCTGAATCTCCAACCCCAACTAATCTCCCGAGCTTCCAGTCTCCACCACTGTGCCTTCCGTTACGGACATTCAGACACTGTACGGGACCTTCAAACCCCAAAACAAATTCAGTATCTTTCCTGTCAAATTTCCCCAGTGTTCTCCACCTCGACAAATGCTCCCGTTCATCCCAACATGGAGCTCGAAGCCATGTGTCCCGCTTCCTTTCCAGCACTTCTCCATCCAGCCCCAACTCCACTCCCTGAGCTGCCCCGGCGTCCCTCCTCCCCTCCGCCGAGTCCTCTCCTCCCCTCCGCCGAGTCCTCTCAGCCACCAGGAAGCAGCCTCTGCCCCAGCTGCCTTCTCCTCTCACCGTGTTGCCACACCAGGGCTGCAGTCGAGCTCCTAGGGTCACACCATCTTCTTACTCCCGCTTAAGAACTTTCAGCAGCATTCCTAATTGCCGTTCATCCATCATTCAATAAACAGCTATTTAATCTTGGGGGCCAGTCGCCTTCTTAGGCACGGACATTATGATCCAGCCCCTGACGTCTTGGAGTTTGCAATCCTGCCCAAGTGGAAAGTGGTGGGTTTCCTCGGTTGAACTGAAATGACCGTGAGGTGCTGGCATCCCACCAGCAAAGTCGCCGAGCGTCTCCTGAGTGCTCCACGTGCACCAGACGCAGAGCTCTCACTCAACGTGCTCTCCCTCGCTGCACCCTGCCAGCAATCCCGTGAGACGGTGTTATGGCGCTTCCCAAATGAGGACGCGTGCTCGAGAAATCACACCATCGTCCAAAGTCACACAGCTGTAGTAGAGCTGAAATTCCAGTAGATCTGTCTGGATATGAAGCTCATGTGTTCCCATCATACCTTACATTAGAAAGCTAAACTAGAATGCTAAGCCAAACCACAATATGTCTCAATTAAACAATCTAAATCAGTGATAAAATATATTAACAATGACCAGTTTTCATCTGGTATTTAAATACGTTTGGAGAAGAAAACACATACAAATAACCTTTCTGATTTCTGAAAGCCTATGAAAAATTCTTTAGCAAATGTCTTCAAACAGGAGCACCCTAAAAATGTGGGCAGAAAGTTTTAATGAATTGGCTTTCTATGCCCCCAATTATTATTTATTTAAAATATTCCTCTTTGGTAAAAAGAAAAACATCTCACCCATCATAACCAGTTGTCTATAATCTAATTTCACCATTGATTGACCTGCCTCTACAGCTGAGCACAGTTTTCCTGTAGTTATTAACACATTTCCTAATTGCAACCAGCTTGTATCATGGGGCTACTCAGGCACAGCAAGTCAAGGGAATGTAATTTATGTGGGTTAGTTTGGTTCCTACATACACTTGTGTTACAGATGATACAGATGACAAAGCTGTAGGTACAGATGCAGGTACAGTGGACAATGGTGATGAAGATGATGGGAATAGAGACAGAGATACCCTGATGTATGACAAGGTGGATATGGAATAGATATAGATGTATAGGTATACAGATACAGACATAGGCATAGCATAGACACAGTAGAGCTACAGATGATGAAGTTAGCCATAGAGATATAGCACAGGAACAGGTATAGGTACAGAGATATCACTTTGAACAGAGCCTGTGACTCTTGGACAAGCCTGTCAAGAAGAGTCACCGTTTCTGTCTGTGTAGGTCTGTGACGGCAGATGGACAGCTATTTGCATTTTCTACCCAGTATTCCCACAGACATTTACACATGCACCATTAAGGCCAAACAAATCATTCTGATACATCTCACATCCAAAGGAGAAGTAAGAGTGGAATGGGGCATCTCTTTGGGTGTGCTTTGCCATTTCTGTCAAGAATGCCAGCCCCATAATCCTGGGGTTACTTTCCAGAGAGCAGCAGCAGGCTGCAAAACCAGGTAGGCAAATGCAGCAGGTAACTTCCTACCCTGTCTCATCTTGAGAAAGGAGTAAATTTAAACAAACCACTAGAGAGATCTACAGGAGTCTCTTTTTGATCCACACGTTTGCAATTCGAGATACATGAGACTGACTGAGAGGCCAAGACCCAGGAGGAAACAGGAGGGAACGAACGGTCATGCACGCCTGTATTTGAAAACCGTAGATGACCACCTTGAATGTACTTCAACCCCTTGTCTGAGTTTCCCGGCTGTGGAGACAAGTACCGCGCGGCGGGTTGGCAGCTGGACGGCTGCTGTCACGGGCCGGGAGCTCTCCTCTCTGGTCCAGTTCCCGCTGGCCCCTGGTCTCTGACCTCTCGCCTTGGCTTCACCTCTGAGCCTCCAGTAACAGGGTTGAGACCCATCCTGACTCCTGGCCACACCCTCAATAAAAACAACATCCTCAATGGTCCCACCCACAGGAATGGGATTAAGATCAAAAACAAGTCCCGATCAGGTGCATAATCCAACCGACAGCACCCCTCGAGGATATTAAGCCGTGTACAACATTTGCTATTAATAATGGACATCTTTTTGTATGTGTACTCTGTGATAAATGCTTTGCATACACGTTTAGGCAGCTTGAACAGCCCAGTTTGCAGAAGAGGAAAGTGCAGGGCACTGGCCCAGGATCCCAAGCAGGGAGTAGCTGAGCTCGGATCCCACCCAGTCGGGGTCACCAGACAATAATCATCGTTTCCCCTGGCTGCACATATGCAGTGCAGAGCGCCTGGAATTGGGAACTGGAGATTATCTAGCAGCCTGTCTGGAATGCAGATATTTAGGGTTATATATGCAAATGCCCGCCACCCTTCACTCCCTTCCTCATCCCTGCCACACCCCTTCCAAATCTGCGCGCGCACACACAAACACACACACACACACATTTAGCAGCTTCTGAAAAACATGTAGAAAGTATACGTCACTTTCATTTCCCAGCTTACAGACTCACAGTAAATAAATATAATTTGTGTAAGTGAAGCAAAGGTAGTTTTCTTTGGCTTCAAAGGAACTTTTCACATATCATAGTCTCTCACAATATAAGATGATTTAAAACACAACAGAAACATGATAACACCTAATTCTGTCCCCACCCTCTTCCCTGCAAGGATAATTAGCAAATTAAGATAATTATTGCTTTGAGTCTCCTTTTCTATAAATTACTATATGTTTGTTTGAGTGTGTGTATGTATATACATAGAATAGATGATAGATAGATTCATAGCCTTAGCAATAAAACTTTCAATGCATTAATTTGACTTATAATCTATAAAATGCCAAAGTTCTATAAACCACTCAGGCAAAGAGAAATTCAAATGACAAACCAGCTTATTTTAAGCTGCACTTACCTTTTCTAGGCATATTCCAGCAAAAAGTTAATTTCACAGTGGTATGAAAAACAGAAGAGAAATTGGCAAACAGCATGAGTAATGGATAACAAGTTGCGAATTAAATACCAAACAGATAAGCACCATCAAAGGGAGACAGAATATATCAAAATTTGTTATGCCTCTAGGGATAGGCTAAATTTGCTGTGCCATATAAAACAATGCTATTAACACGTCATTGCGAGATTTCCTTTTTAAGGAGATGACTTTGGTAAATGTGGATGTTTTTTCAGCACAACTGTTCAAGCACAAAAGAAGCCTGGGAGCACAGAATGCAATTTAGTAACTAGCCCTAACAAGCAATCCGCCCACCATAATGATTCCAAAGTTTGGGAAACAGACTGAAGTATTCTAACTTACAGTACTGCGTGGAGTTTGGAAACTGGATAACCTGTTGGCTCCCAGCTTGCTGTGGAGAAAACAATTAATGTATTTCTTCTAGTTAAATATAGATTGGACTAGAACCAACAGTTCACATCATGAAAAAGATACTCATCTTGATGCAATAGAAGTTGCCTCTGAGGTCTAGAGATGGTTAAGTTTTTTGTTCCCTTTTTTCCTTGTTTAAAGGTTTTAATGCTAAAGAAATCAACCAAAGTTTGGCTGCTTCACAAAACAAATGAAAAGCCATTTTCTTGGGGGAAAATGCTTAGACATTTACAGGGTTGAATTCTTTTATGAGATTGGTGCTACTGAACAGATTTAGAAATTGCAAAAATTAAAAAAAAATGCATAAAGCCTACAAAATCAGGAAATGGGCAGGAAAACTGGATCTCTGGTTTCCCAGAAGATGTAAAACAAGTAACAAGATACATAAATAAATTCAGAACCATTTCAAATATATTTCTAGAAATAGCAGGGTAAAAAAGTGGTTTAGTCATTCCTGATCTAATTCTCAATATATCAAAAGGTAACTAATACCTACATCTCAAAATTGCTCTCTGGGTTAACTGAAGTAACATGTGTCCATCACCAGGACCAGTGTTTGATGCACAGCTGGGGCCAACAGCAGCATTTCTAAAACTCTCAATAATGGACTAACAGGGATTGATCTGAAAGAACTACTAGTCAGGCTCCAGGAAAGCCAGGGATTTCCTAGAATAGTAAATGGTAAATCGTGTGGCTTACTGAAACAAAGTTTGTTCTCTTAGTATTATGCTATATTAATTCTTTAGGCATCAAGAAACTATTACTGGAGAAACTATTCTGGGTAGTTAGACTATTTGAGATCTAATACACAGTCTAAGTTCATCCCCCTTTGTTTTAGACAAAAATTTCAAGATAATCACAATGGAATAAATCAGTGATTACATATACATATTATGTGTATATATGTATACACATACAGGCATTTATATATGTGTGTATATTTATGTAAGTATATGGGCAATAGATGATAGATGAAGATAGAGATAAATGAGATAGATGATCGGTAGGTAGATGGATGTGATGGATGGGTAGATAAGTGATAGATTATAGCTACCTAGCTGTCTAGCTAGGTGATAGATGTTAGATTAGACAGATAGATAACAGATAGATAGATAGACAGACAGACAGATATGAATAGACAGGGCCTGTTTCTCACCAGGTAGAAGCCCAGGTGAAGAGACTCATGTAGACTTTCCCATCTGTCCTCAAGGTCAAGGCAAGATAGGATTCTGGAGGTGACTGATTTGATTTCCATTGGCTTATGCTACTAAAACCTTCCAAACAGAAATAAGCTGCAGAGAAGGCCTCTCATCAGAGCTTTCAGAATTCATAAAATATTTCATAATTTTTGTCTTCATACACTTATGTGCATTTTCCAGGTCATACGGGGAAGACGTTTCCCTGAAAATACGTCTGTGCTTGTCATCCCTCTTGGGCTCATCACTAACAAGTGCACATCAACTTCATAAAGTTCCAAGTCTCGAGTAATGCCCTGAAGTATATATTCTCTTCATAAAATGTGCTGGTGTTTGGGGGGCAGCAGAGCCTCGGACCCCCATCCCCGGCCTCCAATTTAAACTGAGTATCTGCGAAAAAAATTGGCTGCCTGCCTCCTTTGATTCCCCCACCCCGAATCTCCAGGCAAATGTAACTCTTTTTCCTGTTTTTCCCACTGCAATTCCCTGTTTTCTTATTTTATTTTCATGCAGGATATTAAAAAGATGTCAGCAGAGTGTAACCACCATGTGAAAGAATTTTGGAAGCATGTTTTTGAATTTGCCTAGGGGAGACATGCCGCCTGAGAGCCCCTTCCCCGAGGCGTGTGCCTGGCTCCGGGACCCCCGCGCTGCCCCTGCTCGCCGGCAGCTTCCCGGGTGACCCGGCGCGGAGCCCCCTGACAGCCGGACACGGGCGCCCGGAGCCGAGGCTGCGACCCCCGACCCCCCAGTCGCCCCGCTCAGGGTCGCCGGGCTCCCCTCGCCCCCAGACCCCGGCCTGTCCGCTGCGCCCCACCTGGCTCTGCAGGCGAGGAGCTCCCCGCGGCCCGAGACAGAAGCTGGAACTGCAGACCAGGTGCGATGTCCACTGTGTGCAAATGCGGCTTCACGCGGGTTCCTCCCAACACCCCGGTGCACAAGGGCGCCTGCAACGCGCGCTCCCCCCGCTCTCCCAGCCCCGGCGGAGGACGCCCAGCGCCACTCCCTGTCCCCTGGGCCCACGGCCCGGCCGCCGCGTCCACCGGGAGCCGGCGTCGGGGACGGCAGAGGGGTCCTAACCCCAGGGCCCCCCGACCGGGAGGGATTCCACCGCAGGCGGACACGGTGTCACCCATGCAGGACAAAACTGATTTATCATATTCCACGATTTTGAACGATCCTATTCCTGAGCACAAATAACAAATGCAACTCAAAGGAATGGAAGGTTGAAATAATATAAGGGGAAAAGCCTAAAGAAACGAACAATTTCCTGAAACATCTATTTAATGTATTTACCTTAATTGAAAAAAGTGGAAACAATTCCAACTTCATCTAGTAGACTTGAGTCGTGCTTCCCTATGTAGCGTCTCTAAATGAAAACTGCAACCCAGGGCCGCACTATCTCCCTCCAAATAATAGATTCCCACATTCAACAATCAAGTAAGATCATGATTCCACTCTCCACGGCTCATCAGAATAAGTAATTGTTCTGTTCCACAGCATCATTTGTCAAAAATGACAATCTCTTTTATTAAAATGGAAAATTCGCTTCTTCTTCTCCCCATTCCCTTCCACTTGACTTTTTTTTTTCCTTTGAAAAGCAGAGATAAATCCCAGTGGCACAATTAAAGCACTAGCTAAATATTACTTTGTTGGGCTTAACGATAGATTACAATGTGTGCATAATGACCCAGTTCTAGTAATATCATCTGATTTAGTAAGGAAATCAGAGCCTGCCATATGCTCACCAATAAGGCCCCAGAAATTCTTCTTCTTGTTCTTGATGTATCAGCCAACTGCTGGGGAGGATGCTATTTGGCCATGAAAACTTCTTGTTTTGAACACCAAGCACATCCGAGTGCTAATCATGAGACGCATTTTATCAGACAACTTCCAAAGAGAGCAGGAGGTGAGTTAACTGCCTGTCACCTGCCTGTTTAAAGCATGTTCTCTGTTAGGAACTGATTCATGCATTCCTCTGAGTATTTGTTTACTAAACTGGAGGCTAATCTAAAAGGACGCCCTGGGGGGAAGCAGAAATAACACATCAAAGTTGAATTAGAGGACTCATCACTCCAAAAACTGATCGTAGTTTCTCTTTCATATTAATATAATGCCTTGTGGATGTGAAAATAACCTTCATTAGATTGTAAATTGAAACTAAAATTTTGACTATAAGAAGTTAGCTTCAGAGTAGGTATTAATGAAAATTCTATTACCAAGACATAAAATCAGTCTTAGCTATGTTAAACAATTCAGTAAGACAAAATACTTATCCATGGAGTCAGTCAAGACAGCATAAGAACAGTTATTGATTTAATCAAATATTTGCAGTAAAATTATGCCATAATTGTGCAAATTATTTCACACATTTAACTGGAATTTAAACACACTTAGCTCCTACAAAAATGGAGAAACATTTATATGGTGTGATATTTTTTGTCTAAGAAAAGGGGCATACATTAAGAAATGCTTATTTTAACAAAATTAAAACTGGAAGAATGACCCACAGAATAAAAATAAAAATAGTTACTTAGAAGGAGTGTAAGTGAATACAGGGAATATAACATTTTGTTGACTTTACTTTGCAACTATACAAATATTTTACATGATTATAGAACAAAATTCTATTTGAAATGTAAATCCAAAACTATTAAAAATAAAACAAAACAAATGAAACTAAAGCAGATTTAGTTAGTAGCACAACTACACAAAAGAAAATTATTCCAAGTGAGTTTTAAACATTGTAACTCAGCTGAACATCTCTAATGGGATCCAAACTAAGGACAAAAAGATCGACAGTGCCGGTACCTTCTCCTTGGTCAGTTGATGTTGTTAGTGTTGCTTTGTCATTCCAAGACTGCTGTGTTTATAGTCAGCGATCAAGCCAGTGAGTGAGTCTGTGGGATTCTAATTCCCTCACCCTCGGGATTCACACCAGCCGAGGGTCTCTGCTGGGAAAGAAAGGCACAAGGCACGATGGTAGAGGAGGTTAAGCAAAACCCCATGCCAACATGGCCATTGGCACACAGTGGGCGGCCACTCATTGCACACGTATTTAATGAACGACTACTTCATGCCCACACTGTTCAAAGCGCCAGGGGATGTAACAACGTACTAAATGCACAGAAGCCCTCTCCTTGTGGCTATTACGTGACCACAGTGACCATCGGTGAATGGTGAAGGCACTCACTGCCCCTGGTGGACCTCTAGACTTCGGACTTCTCTGCTCGGGAGCCACCTGCTGAACCTCCCCAATTCCAGCTGCCTGCTAGGACCAATGCCTATTCCCACATCCACCCGCTTGCATGCATTTGTGCACGTGTGCCTCATGGCTTGATTGCACACTCAGGGACCAGCCTGTGACATGTGCTGCATGTGTCACACGTGGCTGTTGGTGCAACTCATCCCAGTGCCACCACCCCTGGACTCCAGGCTCCTTGGTGAGTGATTCTTGCTTGTTTGCATTCACCCTGCTTGTCTGGGTCACCCTGGACACCTCTCTTTGGCCTGCACTCCCTATTCTGTCATATAAAAGTGAGCCTGTGCATTAGGGAGGACATTGCATATTTTTATAAAGTAGTCCAAAAAGTCCTTGTGATGGGCAGGTGATGAGGATGCTGGCAATAACATTGGCTTTGAGTTGATGTATTTCTGTGTGTCTCTGTCACTAATTAATTGTGGGACATTGGAAAACATAATTTAATAAACTACTTTGGCTCTTTAATAGATAAGATGACATTAATGATGTTAATTAAATTAATATATCATTTTTTCTTGTAAGAGAATTGAACGTATTTTCAAAAGTTTATATTTATAGAAATTGACCAAGAATCATATCATACAAAAAGAATTTCAATAAAATTCAAAAATAAGAAAGGTAAATTTTTTTCTAACTGTAATATAATAAAACAAAATTTTAAAATTGAAATTTTTAAAAAACTTAAAATTATAAAAGATACACTTTTAAATAATTCTTTAGTAAATAAGAATATCAAAATTGAAATTATAGATAATATTAAAATTATAAAAGAATTATGAAATGCATCCAAATCTGATCTCGGAGGCAAATTCATGTGCTTATAAGTTTTGGCTCTATATCAGAATACTAAATATTTAAAAAAAAAAAGAAAACAATCAATTATCTCATTTCTTTCCAAGTATTTTATATGTTTAAAGCAATGTTAACCAAAAACTCATTAGGATTCATTGTGAAAATTGACTGAATAATTCTTGAGGTTTTGTCCAAGGATAAATTGGAAAACAAATCAAATGCAAACTATTTTAAAAACATTTCATATGGTGTTCATATTAAGTGGTCCAAAATATGCACATCTGTAGTACCACAATTTTTTTCAAGGCAAGATATGTTCTTTGGACACCTGATAAGCTATTTTTAATTTCAGAAAATCTTTATAAAATTAAAATAGCAGGTGATACACAAGATTCATATGAAGAGTAAACTATAGAGAAATTCTGATCAGGGAGAATACTTCCTTGAAGTCCGTAGAAAATATTCAAAGAATGCAAATTAAAGAAATAGGTGCAGGTTTGGGTGGCAGCATTGTCAATGAAACTGGTAACATCCATAATCGCAAACCACAAACGTATCTGCCAAAGGCTTAGTCATCAGAGATGAGGACAAGTTTGGGATGAGGGAAAATGGGGAGTCAGGAAAGCACAGTGCCTAGGGAGAGAACGCTCTTTTCCTAAAAGCAAGTCATTAAAGACCTCACCAGTGATATTTATAGGAGAAAACTGAAATATAGAAGTGCATCAGGAAGATCATGGGAAATCTTACCTCATTCCTCTAAACAAATTGCAAATACAGATAAACTTTTAAAAATGAAGGTGAGAGGGCAGGGCAAGATAATGGAGTAGTGAGGTGTAGAATTTAGTTACTCCTCTAGAGCAGCTGGTAAATAGCCAGGAGCTGTGTGGAGCAGCTGTTTCAGGGGCTTCTGTGACCAGACACACATCATACACCAGTCTGGAGTGGGTGGAACAGCTGAGATGGTGAAGAACTATAAGATTCCCTGGCCAGGGGACTGGTGCCCCTCTGCCCCAGGCACAGCAGGCTGTCTCGGAGCTGGTTCCCCAAGGGAAAAAGAAACAATCTGTGCTGGAAGCAAGGAGAGGGGCTCAACCAGGCCCCAATTTCAGAATTAATTAACAAATTTGGACTGCTGAATAAAAGCTCCGAGCACAGACAAATCAAGAGCAATCAAAAAAGGAACTGGGAGGTTTTGGCCCAGCAGAGAGGAAGTGGGGCTAACAACAACAAAAATTTCAGATCCTTTTGGAGTTGGTGGAGCTCAGAATACATGGAAAGGGCTGGACTCCAAGAAAAATGGGCACATAGAGACGGGTACCAACTCCAGCTCTTAGTTTCAAACCCAGGGAGCTGGAGTCCAGCTCTGAAAAGGATTTTTTTTTAATTTTATTTCTCACCAACTCTTTATATTTTTACTTTTCAATACCCATTAGAGCTGACGGAACTCCCAGGCTTCAGCACTGCCCTGGGCAAGAGTGGAATTAAAGTTGTCTGAGTCTAACTAGTCAGGTGAAGGAGAAAATTCCATAATGGGAGTATCTAAATAGTCTATACTGGGACTGACAAATCTTGGGGGCTGGAGAAAGGCTTCAAAAAGGAATTTTTTTCTTTTTTTTCCCTCATTGTTTTTTTTCTTTTTAAAAAATATTCTAATCAGCTCATTGCAGAAATCCTCAGATATTTTCAATTGGCAGATGGACCCAGGCAAGGGCAGAGCTAAAATAGGTCTGAGTGAGAAAGTGAGAAAGCAATAAGTGTAGTAGGGGAGATAATCCCTTGAAGAACATAACTTCCCCATGGAAAGGGGAGGGTGGGGTCCAGCTAAAGAGCTGGCCCTTATTCAGAGAACTCAGACCCCAGGGAAGGGAAAACAGAAACCAGCTTGAGTAAGCCATGCCCCAGACAGGGACAGGATCCACTGAGAATTAAAGGCACCTGTAACATCTCTTTCCACTGGTGAGGAGCTGTGGACTGACAAGCACCACCTGCTAGACAGGACAGAAAAAGCAGAGAGTCTAGAGGCTTCACAGGAGGGTCTCACAGCCTGAGGGTTCTGATTCTCAGGGAAACTCCATACCCTCCTCCTGAGACCTGGGCCTGTCTGGACTGGGAAAATCTGATTGGGTTCAATCATAACTGGGAGACCCTCTTACAAAAAGTTTACAGAAAGGCAGAGAAAGAACCAGAAAAACAAGAGGTAAAAATTCTGAGCAACTAAACAGAAGCTAAATTAGAGGTCTAGAATAAGTTGAACTGAATGCCAAAGAACAGATAGAGAACAAAGCCAACCAATAAGAAAATCTGAGGTAAAAGACTGAAAAAAAACTCTGGAATAAAGTAATCAAGAAAATCAGGTGCTTAGACAGCTAAAAATAATGAGCCATACTAGGGAACACAAAAATATGGACCAGCCAAAGGAACAAACTAACACTACAACTGAGATACAGGAGTTAAAACAAATAAAGATGTTCAAGCAAATCTTCTAAATCAAACTAACAAGCTGAAAGAAAATGCTGCAAAAGAGATGAAGGATATAAAAAAGGCACTGGATAAACTTAAAGAAGAATTTGTAAGCTTGAAAAAAACAAATGGCAGAACTTATGGGAATGAAAGACAAAATAGAAGACATGAAAAACACAATGGAGACATACAACAGTATATTTGAAGAGGCAGAAGAAAGGATCAGTGAACTGGAAGGCAGGACATCTGAAGTCCTACACACAAAAGAGCAGATAGCAAAAAGAATGGAAAAACATGAGCAGGGTCTTAGGGAGCTAGATGACAATATGAAGCACACGAATATGTGTTATGAGTGTCCCAGGAGGAGAAGAGAAGGGAAAAGGGGCAGAAAGAATATAGAAGAAATAATCACTGAAAACTTTCCAACTCTTATGAAAGACAAAAAATTACATATTCAAGAAGTGCAGCATACCTCAAACAGAATATATCTGAATAGACCTACTTCAAGACACTAAGTGATTATATTGTCTGATGTCAAAGACAAAGAGTTCTGAAAGCAGCAAGGGAAATGTGATCCATAACATGCAAGGGAAACTTGATAAGATTTTGTATGGATTTCTCCACAGAAACCACGTAGGCAAGAAAAAAGTGGTATGATATGTTTAAGATACTGAAAGAGAAAAACTGCCAACCAAGAATTCTACATCTGGCAAAACTGTCCTTCAAAAGTGAGGGGAACACTAAAATATTTTCAGACAAACAAACACTGAGGGAGTTTATGAATGAGAGACCAGCACTACAAGAAATACTAAAGGGAGTGCTACAGGCTGCTAGGAAAAGATGGGAGAGAGAGGTTTGGAGAAGAGTGTAGAAATGAAGATTATCAGGAAGGGTAAAAGGAGAGAAAGGAAAAAATAAGATATGACATATAAAATCCAAAAGACAAGTACTGCCCTTACAATAAGAACACTAAATGTTAATGGATTCAACTCCCCAACAAATGACATAGACTGGCAGGATGGATTAAAAAACAGGACCCACCTATGTGCTGTCTACAAAAAACTCATTTTAGACACAAGGACAAAAATAGGTTGAAAGTGAAAGGTTGGAAAAATTTATTTCATGCAAACAACATCCAGAAAATGAGTGGGGGTAGCTATATTAATATCAGACAAATTAGACTTCAAATGTAAAATAATTAAAAGAGACAAAGAAGGACATTCTATACTAATAAAAGGGATAATTCATCAAGAAGACATAACAATCATCAATATTTATGCACCAAGCCAAAGTGCGCCAAAATACATAAGGCAAACACTGACAACACTGAAAGGAGTAGATACCTCTACAATAATAGTTGGAGCCTTCGATACACCACTCTCATCAATGGATAGATCATCTAAACAGAGGATCAATAAGAAAACAGAGATTTGAATAGTACAATGAAAACTAGACTTGACAGACATTTATAGAACACTACATCCCACAACAGCAGGATACACATTTTTCTCAAGTTCTCATGGATCATTCTCTAGGATAGATCACATTTTGGGTCACAAAGCAAGCCTCAACAAATTTAAAGATATTGACATTATACAAAACACTCTCAGCTCATAATGGAATGAAGTTGGAAATCAATAACAGGAGGAAGGTCAGAAAATTCACAAATAACATGGAGGCTAAACAACACACTCTTAAACAACCAGTGGGTAAAGGAAGAAATTGCAAGAGAAATGAGTAAATATCTTGAGACAAATGAAAATGTAAATGCAACATATTAATGAGATGTAGCAAAGGAACTGCTGAGACGGAAATTTATTTCCTTACATGCATATGTTAAAACAGAAGAAAGAGCAAAAATTGAGGAAATAACTGTTCACCTGGAGGAACTAGAGAAAGAACAGAAAACTAACCCCAAAGGAAACAAATGGAAAGGAATAACAAAGATTAGAGCAAAAATAAATGAAATTGAGAACAGGAAAACAGTAGAGAGAGTCAACAAAACCAAAAGTTGTTTCTTTCTTCAAAAAAATCAATGCAATTGATGGACTCTTAGCTAGGCTAACAGAGAATGAGAGAGAGAGAGAGAGAGAGAGCAGAGGCAAATTAATAGAATCAGAAATGGGAAAGGAACATAACTATTTACTCTGCAGAAATAAAGAAGATAATGAGAGGGATACTATGAGCAACTATAAGATAATTAACTAGATAAGGTAAACAAAATGGACAACTTCCTAGAAAAGCATGAACAACCAGCATTGACTCAAGAGGAAATAGATGACCTCAACAAACCAATCACAAGTAAAGAGATTGAGCCAGTCATCAAAAGACTACCGAAAAAGAAACGCCCAGAACAGATGACTTCACATGTGAATTCTACCCAGCAATCAAGAGAGAATTAGTGTCAATCCTGCTCAATCTCTTCAAAAAAAATTGAATAGGACAGTAAGCTACCTAACTCATTCTATGAAGACAACATCACTTTAACATCAAAGTAAGACAGAGATACTGCCAAAAAAGAAAATTATAGACCAATCTCTTTAATGAATGTAGATGCAAAAATCCTCAGCAAAATACTCACAAATTGAATTCAGCAGCACCTTGAAAGAATGATACACCATGGCCAAGTGGGATTTATTCCAGGTGTGCAAGGCTGGTTCAACACAAGAAAAGTAATTAATGTAACAAAGCGGAAAAACCATCATCTCAAATGATGCAGAAAGGGCATTTGACAAAATTCAGCATCCTTTCTTGATGAAAACAAAAGGATTGGAATAGAAGGAAACTTTTTCAATTTGATAAAGGCAATATATGAAAAACCCACAGTTAACATCATACTCACTGGGGAGAGACTGACAGCTTTCCCTCTAAAATCAGGAACAAAACAGGGATGTCCACTGTCACCACTGTTATTCAACATTGTGCTGGAAGTTCTAGCTAGAGCAATTAAGCAACAACAAGAAATAAAATCATCCAAATTGGAGAGGAAGAAGTAAAACTTTCACCGTTTGCTGATGACATGATCCTATATGTAAAAAATCCAGAAAAATCTACAGCAAAGCTACTAGAATACAACAAAGTGGTGGAGTACATGAGCAGCATGCAGAAATCAGTCGTGTTCCTATACACAAGTAATGAGCAACAGGAGGAGGAAATCAAGAAAAAAAATCCTTTTACAATAGCAACCAAGAGAATCAAGTATTTAAGAAAAAATTGAACCAAGGCCACAAAAGACCTATACACAGAAAACTTCAATAAACTGCTAAAAGAAATCAAACAGAACCAAAACAAAAACAAACAAACAAACAAACAAAAAACAGAAGGAAGAACATACATACCGTGTTCATGGATTGGAAGACTAAATATAGTTGTCAATTTCACCTCATAGATTCAATGCAATACCAATTAAAATCCCAAAAACTTACTTTGCAGAAATAGAAAAACCAATAACCAAATTTATTTGGAAGGGTAAGGTGCCCTGAATAGTCAAAAATATCTTGAGAAAGAGGAATGAAGTAGGAGGTCTCACACTACCTGATTTTAAAGCATACTACAAAGCTACAGTGGTAAAAACAGCATGGCACTGGCATAAAGATAGATATACAAGCCAATGGAATTGAATTGAGTGTTCAGAAGTACACTCTCCCAACTATGGACAATTGATCTTTGATAAGGCAGTCAAGACAATGCAACTTGGACAGAGAAGCCTCTTCAATAAACAGTGTTTGGAGAACATGATATCCATATCCAAAAGAATGAAAGAGGACTCCTATCCCATACCTTATAAAAAATCAACTTGATTTTTTATAAGGTATATATGACTTTATAAACATTAACACTAATACCATAAGACTCTTAGAAGAAAATATGGGGCAATATCTTAAGGATCTGGTGATAGGAGGTGGTTTCCTAGACCTTACACCAAAGTGTAAGCAATGAAAAAGAAATAGATAAATGGGATCTCCTCAAAATTAAACACTTTTGTACCTCAAAGAACTTTGTCAGAAAAGTAAAAAGGCAGCCTATGCAATGGGAGACAATATTTGGAAACCATATATCAGATAAGGGTATAATATCCAGAATATATAGAGATATCCTACAATCAACAGCAGAAAGACAAACAACCCAGTTTTTAAAATGGGCAAAAGATATGGACAAACACTTTTCTGAGGAGGAAATACAAATGGCTCAAAAACATATGGAAAGATGCTCAACTTCACTGGCTATTAGGGAAATGCAAATTAAAACCACAATGAGATATCATCTCATGTCTACTAGAGTGTCCATTATCCAAAAAACAGGAAATTACAAGTGCTAGAATAGATGTGGAGAAAGAGACACACTTACTCACTGGAATGTAGAATGGTGAAACCACTCTGGAGGGCAGTGTGCTGGCTCCTCAGGAAGCTAAGTATAGAACTGCCATATGATCCAGCAATTCCATTATTAGGTATATACTCAGAAGAACTGAAAGGTAAGACACAAACAGACATTTGTAAACTGATGTTTATAGCAGCATTATTCACAATTCCCAAGAGATCAAAACAGTCCAAATGTCCATCAATGGACAAACGGATAAACAAACTTTGGTATATACAGATGTTGGAACAGTACACAGCTGTGAGATATAACAACATGATTGAACCTTGAGGATGTTATGTTGAGTGAAGTTAGCCAGAAACAAAAGGACAAATACTGTATGGTCTCACTAATATGAACTAACATTAATGAACTTTGAGAGTTAAAGTTGAGAACACAGGTTATCAGGAGATAGAAAGAGGGTAGGGATTAGACATTTGATGCTGAAGTAGTATAGAATGTTCAACAGGATTGATTATATAGATCCAGAAATGGATAGCACAATACAGTGTGATGGTAGCACAATATTGTAAGTACAGTGACCAAGATATCTGTGAGTAAAGTTGAAAGAGGAAGGCTCGGGGCATGTATGATATCAGAAGGAAAGAGAGAATATAAAGACTGAGGCTGTATAACAGTGAAACCTAGAGTGGGTCAATGATGGTGATTAAATGTTACAAATATAAAAATGTTTTTACATGTGGGAGAAAAAATGAAGGTCAGTCTTGCAAGATGTTGAAAAAGGGATAGTATTGGGGAAAAATATAATCAATGCAAACTAGAGCTTCCATTAAATGTAACAAAAGAAGTATACCAAAGCTAAATGTATATAAAAGAGGGATATAAGGGAGGAGTATGAGATTCTTGGTGGTGGTGGTACTGTCTGACCTTATCATTGTATTTTATTTTACTTTGATTTTATTTTTTCTTTTAACTTTTTTATTCTTTTTTAGATTTTTTTCAGAGTAATGAATATGTTCAAGTACTGATTGTGGTGATGAATACACAACTATATGATGATACTGTGAACAGTTGATTGTACACCATGGATGATTGCATGGTATGTGAATATATCTCTATAAAATTGCAGGGGTAAAAAATAAATAAAGGGATACATGTGCTGGAGAAAACTTGGTGAGAGGGATGTACCTATTCACTGTTGGTAGGGAAGTAGAATGGTGCAGCCCATCTGGAGGACAGTGTGCTGATTCCACAAGAAGCTAAGTATGTGGGTGCCACAAGGTCCTGCAACCTCATCATGGGGTATATACCTGAAAGAACTGAGAGCAGGAACACAAATGGACATATGCACACTGGTGTTTATGGCAGCAGTGTTTACAATTTTCAGTACATAAAGGTGGCCTGAGGGTACATCAGCTGATGAACAAACAGAATGGTGAACTGTAGTGTATACACACGATGGAATACTGAGTGGCTGTAAGAAAGAATGAATGTGTGAGACATGCAGCTAGGTGAATGGATTTTGATGATAGCATTTTGAGTGAAATACGCCAGAAATAAAAGACAAACATTTTATCTTAGGTTAGTTGTCTTTTTCTTACTCCCTTGTTATGGTCTCTTTGAAATGTTCTTTTATTGTATGTTTGTTTTCTTTTTAACTTTTTTTTTTTTTTTCATACAGTTGATTTAAAAAAGAAGGGAAAGTTAAAAAAAAAAAAAGAAAAAGAAAAACAAGGAAAAAAAAAAAAAGTTGTAGTGCCCCCTTGAGGAGCCTGTGGAGAATGCAGGGGTATTCGCCTACCCCACCTCCATGGTTGCTAACATGACCACAGACATAGGGGACTGGTGGTTTGATGGGTTGAGCCCTCTACCATAAGTTTTACCCTTGGGAAGACGGTTGCTGCAAAGGAGAGGCTAGGCCTCCCTATATTTGTGCCTAAGAGTCTCCTCCTGAATGCCTCTTTGTTGCTCAGATGTGGCCCTCTCTCTCTGGCTAAGCCAACTTGAAAGGTGAAATCACTGCCCTCCCCCCTACATGGGATCAGACACCCAGGGGAGTGAATCTCCCTGGCAACGTGGAATATGACTCCCGGGGAGGAATGTAGACCCGGCATCGTGGGACAGAGAACATCTTCTTGACCAAAAGGGGGATGTGAAAGGAAATGAAATAAGCTTCAGTGGCAGAGAGATTCCAAAATGAGCCGAGAGGTCACTCTGGTGGGCACTCTTACGCACACTTTAGACAACCCTTTTTAGGTTCTAGAGAATTGGGGTAGCTGGTGGTGGATAACTGAAACTATCAAACTACAACCCAGAACCCATGAATCTCGAAGACAGGTGTATAAAAATGTAGCTTATGAGGGGTGACAGTGGGATTGGGAAAGCCATAAGGACCACACTCCACTTTGTCTAGTTTATGGATGGAGGAGTAGAAAAATAGGGGAAGGAAACAAACAGACAAAGGTACCCAGTGTTCTTTTTTACTTCAATTGCTCTTTTTCACTCTAATTATTATTCTTGTTATTTTTGTGTGTGTGCTAATGAAGGTGTCAGGGATTGATTTAGGTGATGAATGTACAACTATGTAATGGTACTGTAAACAATCGAAAGTACGATTTGTTTTGTATGACTGCGTGGTATGTGAATATATCTCAATAAAATGATGATTAAAAAAAAAAAAAAGACAAACATTGTAACACCTCACTAATATGGACTAACTATAATGTGTAAACTCCGAGAGTTGCATCTTAGAGCACAGGGCATCAGGGGAATGCTTATTGTAAAGGTCCCTAGATTGTAAGCTCTTACAGCAGTCACATCTTTTCCTGAGTTGTAATGTTTATCTCTAAATATTGAGATTCTGAGCTCTTTGTGTGTAACCTGGTCAGTCTCTGGAGCTTTGGGTATCTTTGTGACACCTGAGACTCAGAGCTAGAGTTCAGTAACTATGAATGTCAGTATTACTTCATATAGTAACTGTTAAAAAAGCTAAAAAAGAGTTCAGACTTCAATTAGAGATATGAATGAAGTGGATCTGGTTAGGACTAAGGCAAATCAAGTCTAAGAGTAAAAGACAATATTGATTGTGTTTTAAAACTTCAACTTCTGTGTAAGACCAAGAGAAGTGATGTTATTTGATGCAGGATCTAGATTTTCTGCAGCACACTGAATAATTTCACTTGTACAGTCAGTTTATACAAACACCACAATTACATGGAAATTTGATTAGGAAGTGAGATCTAGTAGGTTTGTACACGTTAGTATGATATCCCAATACATCTCAAAGTAATTTGGTCAGAGAATAAAAATGTATTTGCAAGCCACCATCCCTGAGGAACTGGGGGGAAATGCAGTGATATTAAACTTTCCCACCTGAGTAATTACTGATATTCTCAGAAACATTCAGGATTTCCAGTTTAGTAGACTGAGCCCCTCATCTTGGGGCTTGCCCTTATGAAGCTTGTTAATGCAAAGGAGAGGCTGAGCCCACTTATAATTGTGCTTAAGAGTGTCCCCCAGAGAACCTCTCTTGTGCTCAGATGTGGCCCCTCTCTCTAAGCCAGCTCAGCAGGTGAACTCACTGCCCTCCCCCCTATGTAGGACATGACTCCATGGGGTCCAGATCTCCGTGGCAACATGGGATGAGCCTAGAACCAGCACTGTGTGATTGAGAAAATCTTCTTGACCAAAAGGAGGAAGGAAATGAAACAAAATGAAGTTTCAGTGGCTGCGAGATTTCAAATGGAGTCAAGAGTTCATTCTGGAGGGCACTCTTATGTGCTAAATAGATATCCCTTTTTAATTTTTAGCATATTGGAATAGTTAGAAGGAAATGCCTGAAACTGTTGAACTACAACCCAGTATCCTTGATTCTTGAAGATGATCGTATACCTAAATAGCTTATAAAGGTGTGACCATGTGACTGTGAAAACCTTGTGGCTCACACTCCCTTTATCCAGTGTATCAAGAGATGAATAGAAAAATGGGGACAAAAATTAAATGAAAAATAGGATGGGATGGGAGAATGGGATGTTCTGGGTGCTCTCTTTTATTTTTACTTTTATTCTTATTTTTATTTTTTGGAGTAATGAAAATGTTCAAACATTTGGACATTTGTACAATTGATTGTACACCATGGACAACTGTAGGGTACATGAAAATATCTCAATAAAACTGAATTTTAAAAATGTATAAATGAGGAAAAAAATGAAGGGAAAGACATGACCTCAGCAGATATATGATGAGCATCTCTGCAGCCCAGAAATGGAAAGGAAACCCATGGTGCGACCTAGAGCAGACATGGGATCTCATCCTCCACGTAGGATGTGGGACTGAGAACATCCTGGTACTGTGGGGTCCAGAGAAAGACTGGACAGGGTCTAGGGCAGGAGTCTACATCCTTGGAAAAAGCTCATAAAAGACCCATAGCCACATGGGCCTGTGTCCAGGAAGAAGTTGCTTGCCAGGAGTGAAAGAGCACCAAAAACCCCCGAATGAATTGGGGTTCTGAGTGACTAGGGATGGGAAGTCCTTTGAGGACAAGAAAGGAATCAAACAGATGAGCCATTTGAGAAAATCTCACAAACAAAAATCTCAAGCATGTGAGGAAAATCAACAATAGAAAAAATAGCCAACACTCCAAAAAAGGTATAGGCATGAGAAAAACTAGGTGAGTTTGGATCAAAAACAGGTGGATATAGAATTAGAATACCTGCAACTAAAAGATATAATTGAAATTGCGAAGTGAGCAAGAAGGCAATTGGCAGGGTTGTCACGGACTGATGGCAGAAGTGGCCAGAAGTGAGTTACAGGTTGGTTCCCTCTTAGTCTCCTGGCTGCCATGACAAATACTGCACAATGAGGACTCAGCACCAGGAACTTACCAGCTCACAGTTCACAGGTGTGGGTCCTCTGCATCCTGACTGGCTGGTAATCCTTGGGGTCCTTGGCTTTCCCGTCACAAGGCCCTGTCCTCTCCTTTCTCTTCTGGTTCCACTGACTTCCAGCTTCCATCACTGCACCTCCCCTCCTTGGCTTTCTCCATTTAAATCTACATAATGGGATTAAGACCTGCCCTGACTCAACTGGCCTCATATTAATTTAAAGTAACATCTTCAAGAAGTTCTGCTTGCAACAGGTTCACACCCACAGAAATGCAATTAAGATTAAGAACATGTTTTTTCTGGGGTTTACAATTCAACCTCCCACAGGTGGTGATAAGGATTTGTCTGCTGCCTGTGACTACTGATTGGGTCCTGTTTCAAGAAAATACACTATAAAATGATTTGAAGGACAATTAGAGAAATTTAAATATGGAGTGTACACATTGACATCACTTGTGTATGAAAAATTGTCACCCCTTAAAAAAAAATAAAGGAAAGTCCTTGGTCAGAACCACTGAGGTAATAACTTTCTGAAATCTACACCCTGCCCTACTGAGGTAGGTATCCTTGAGAATACCAACCCACGCCTCCCACTTAAATCGCATTTTTATTTGCCTGCCTAGTGCAAAGGGAAGCTATCACCTCTTCTTGACCTCTGAGAAGACTCAGCCTATTTCCTAATGTGAATTACCTGCGCCCCATGGTGACTATATCAGAATAAAAATCCCAAGGCTACTCCCAGCCCAAGATACTCCAAGCACCATTCTGCTTCCCTCATCTGGACAGTTTTGCTGTGAGAAGACTCACCGCCCGTCTGTGCACCCCATTTGAGAAACACTTCTCTAGGTCCCTCCGATGCACCATCAAACTTCCTGCTGGTTTCGCTGCCTTTGAAGATCAGCCACCACACTGGGAAGCCATGGCATGTACCATATTGCTAAAGATGTAGTAATTGTAGAACATTTTGGAGAAAATGCCACAATGCATAATTGCATTGGTTGATTTATAAAAACAAATATAATCTTGTATATCAATATACAAAAATTAACTTATAAAACATTAGCTTTGTATGTGGATAAGATTTACTCTCTGTGAAACCCAAAGAATGTGATTTCTGACACAAACGCCATATGATGTTGCTTCTTAGGGAAAAGCAGATATGTGTGTTTGATTATTAAGCCAAGCGTATCTGTGAACTCAAATATAAGCTTTAAAGATTAGCTTATATTTGGAACTTTCAAGTTCAAGGATCAGCCTGAGTAGCATAGTTAGAATCTGGGTATTCCAAAGCAAAATTTTGGAAGTGTGCTCTCATTCCCATTAAAAGGCAAGTTGGACTTGTCTCTTGGTCACATCCCACATGGGAGCCACTTGGCTTGTAGTCCAACCTATGGGGAGAAAAGGGAAACGTTTGCATTTATCCCAAGCCCCTGAGTAATCACACTAATTATACTAATTTCAGTGTTGACTGATTTCTACAGAATTAGAAGGAAGACCTGACACTTGAAAATTATTTTTGATATATAATAGGCTCTTTAATTAACAGACAGGGGCTATTACTGAAGCTGTCTCTTGATTCTTCTGCTCCCTGGCCTCTCAGCCATGGGAGTCTTTCTTGATAACAGCCTTAAGAAACGTGATGCAGTAAAATTGTCATTGAAGCACGTGCTGTGCTGCCTGTTTCACTGTTACTGATTTTATTTCGTTTCCTTGTGTGATTTTCCAGGTGTCTGTCAAGTTAATGTCTGTCCAAAAGGAAGGTGACTAGGGCTTACTTTATAGTTCACGGTGGTGAGATGAGGGCAATTTTTACACTGTGTTCCTGTTTCTTGCAGTAACTATCAGTGGTTATTTTGTAGGGTCAAGTAGTTGAAAATAAAAGCCCTAAATGTTTATTGATTCTTTCAGTAATACTTTTGAAGTATGAGAACAAATACCACCCTACAAAATAGGTACTATAAGGAACAGAAACATATTGAAAATTTTAAATCATTTTCACAATGAGTTTGGTAAGTTCAGTCATCTGAAAATAGAGGTGGAAATCAAGAACCAGGAACCACTGGAAATTTGGAAAGACTTCATCAAAGTGAAAACATACTACTTGTGTTTAAAACAACAGTAGAGTCCATTAACCACCGATAGGGTACTGCAAATTGGTAATGTGTAAGAACAAGAAATTCTCCCAGAAATTTTAGAGCAAAAGGAAATGGGAAATTGTGGCTGAGAAGGTATCCAGACTCTGGAAATGCACTGAACACATAATAGAAGTTAAAGAGGCAAAAGTACTTAGCAAAAGTAACCAATAAAATAAATTAGAAAAACAGAGCTTTCCTTAGTGAAAAGTCTTCAATCTACATATCAAAAGAGATCCCTGAGTTCAAAACATTTAATAATACAGAGGCCAACACCTAGGCATATCCTTATAAAATTCCAGCAGAAAAGCAAAAATAATACAAACCTTTAGTCAGGGAAAATATTACCCACCAACTGATATTACAGTTTTGTCACAAAGTAGCAGACACTAGACTAAAGACAGAATTATCTATAGGATTTTGAAAGAAAAATACTGTGACCTAAGAATATCTATCCAAGTTGATTATCTTTTCTGTGGTTTTATGAAAAACAACCACAACACAAAGAGAGAGAGAGAGAAAGAAAGAAAGATAAAAAGAGAGAAGGGGGAGGGAGGGGAGGGGGAAGACATCATAGACAAGCAAATACCCAGAAACTAGCCTTTCTGTACTTCAAAAGCAGTAAAAATAAATAAATAAAAACCTCAAGAGTGGTGAAGTTACAGTATAATAGAATTAATTATCAGCAAAGGAACCATAAAACAGAGATAAATACAAACAATTGTGGTATGACATGAAATGCCACTAAAAGAAAGGTAATTTAAGGGAAAAGATGAAACAATTAAAAATGAATAATTGAATAATAATCTGACTCTAAAATCCAAGATTGTGTCAATACACACTAAGAATTAAGAAAACAGAACTGGGGACATTTCTAATTATAAATGTAAGAAGTCAATATAGGAATTCAATTTTTAATTTAATAAGAGGAGCAAATTAAGTCAAATATTTTAAAGACATTACTAGTGATTAACATTTTGAATAAAAACAGAATGTAATTTTTCCATTTGCAAGGGGGAAAAATGATCAAAGAAACCATGGTTCATATAAAAAATAAGCAATAGAAAAGAATAAACAAGCATAAAACAAGAAAACAGGAGTTAGAAAAAAGTATATTATGGCAATAAAAGTGAGTAGTTTAAACACTACTCCTAAGGTGGGTCAAGATGATGGAGTGGTGAGGTGTGGAATTTAGTCACTCCTCTAGGACAGCAGGTAATTAGCCAGGAACTGTATGAAACAGTGTTTTCAGTATCTCCAGTGACCAGTCACACATCATACGCTAGTTTGGAATGGGTGAAACAGCTGAGATTGCAGCAAGACCTGTAAGTTTCTGTGGCCAGGGGTCTGGCACCCTGCCCCACCCAGATCCTGCAGACTGTCTTACAGCTGGATCCCTCAGGGAAAAATAACAATCTGCTGGGAGCAAGAAGGGGAGTTCAACCCAGCCTCAATTGTAGAATTAAGTAACAAATTAATTAATTAACTTTTGGAGTTGGGTGTGTTCAGGGTGCTAGAGAAGGGCTGAGCTCTGGGAAGGAGGTCACATAGAAGTGGGCATCCATTCAGTGGCTCCAAAAAGGCTTGTTTTTTTCTACATTTTGTCCCTTTTCTTTTCTGCTCTCTGACTCCTTATCTTTTCACACTTCAATAGCCCCACGGCAGGGGAGGAATTAAAGCTGTTGGAGAGTAACTATCCAGGTGAAAGACATAATAGCCTAAAGGGCATATCTTTAAATACTCTATACTGAGACTGACAAAACTTGGCAGCTAGGGAAAGGCCTTAAAGAGGGATTTCTTTTTTTCTTTTTCTTTTCTTTTCTTTTTCTTTTTTTCTTTTTAAAATAAATATTCTAAGTAGCTCTTTACAGACAGCCTCAGATATTTGCAGCTGGTCTCTGGACCCAGGCAATGGAGGGCTGAGATAGGTCTGACAGACAAAGCAATAAACCTAGTGGGGGAGACAATTCCTTAAAGGGCATAACTTCCCCCAAGAAAAGGGGTGTGTGGCCAGCTCCAGTGGCAGCTCTTCTTTGGGGAACTCAGACCCTAGGGGCTGGAATTCAGAAACCACCTTCAGTCAGTCATGCCCCTGACAGGGTCAGGGTGACCGAGAGAACTAAAGGCTCCCCACCTCCTCACACTGGTGGGGGAGCTGTGGGCTGGCAAACGCTACCTACTGGGCAGCATAGGAGAAGCACAGAGTCTAAAGGCCTCACAAGAGGGTCTCATTCTCAAGGAAACTCTGTACCCTCCTCCTGGGACCTGAGCCGCTCTGTACTGGGAAAACCTTATTGGGGTTGATCATATCTTAGGAGAGTCTCACACAAAAAGGCTGCATAGAGGCAGAGCAAGAAACAGAAAAACAAGAGGTGAAAAATTCCAATCAACTAAAGAGATCCTAAGTTAGAGATCTAGAATAAGTTGAACTGAACACCAAAGGATATAGGACAAAGCCAACCAACAAGAAAACCCTACGTAAAAGAGGGAAAATGAGCTCCAGAATAAACTATTCAAGAAAATCAGATGCCTAGACAGCTTAAGAAAATGACCCATACTAGGAAATATGAAAACATGGATAAGCCAAAGGAACAAACTAATAGTTCAACTAAGATACAGGAGTTGAGACAACTAATTAAAGATGTTCAAACAAATCTCCTAAATCAATTCAAAAATGAATTCAATGAACTGAGGGAAAATATGGCAAAAGAGACAAAAGATATAAAGACACTGAATGACCATAAAGAAGAATTCATAAGGTTGAAAAACAAATGGCAGAACTTATGGGAATGAAAGGCACAATAGAAAAGATGAAAAACACAATGGAGGGATACAGCAGTAGATTTGAACAGGCAGAAGAAAGGATCAGTGAACTGGAAGACAAGACATTGGAATTCATACACACAAAAGAACAGATAAGGAAAAGAATGGAAAAACAGGAGCAGATTCTTAGGGAACTGAATGACAACATGAAGTACATGAATATATGTGTTATGGGTGTCCCAGAAGGAGAAGGGAAGGGAAAAGGGGCAGAAACAATAATAGAAGAAATATTGACTGAAAATTTCCCAACTCTTACGAAAGACAGAAAATTACAGATTCAAGAAGTACAGCATACCCCAAACAGAATAGATCCCCAAAGACCTACTCCAAGACACTTACTGATCAGATTGTCCAATGTCAAATGCAGAGAATTCCGAAAGCAGCAAGAGAAAAGCAATCCATCATATACAAGGGAAGCTCGAAAAGACTATGTACAGATTTCTCCACAGAAAACATGGAGGTGAGAAGGCAGTAGTATGATATATTTAAGATACTGAAAGAGAAAATCTGCCAATCAAGAATTCTATATCCATCAAAACTGTCCTTCAACAATGAGGGAGAGATTAAAATATTTTCAGACAAACAGGCACCAAGAGAGTTTGCGAATAAATATTACTCCTAAGGTAAAGGCTCTGAAAACAAAATAAAAATTTAAAACTTCCAAAATAAGGTGCTTTCTAGAGACAAAATGGCAAGATGTTATGTCATTTATTCACCATGGCATTCTTTCTGATATTGAAAAGGCAGGGAGTACCCAATTAGTGGATATGTAACTGAATTATTTCATCCCCTTCAAGAATATTGTATGTAATTATAAAAATCATTTTCTCAGACTATTTAGGAACATTAAAAATGCTCATGATATATTATTATTCTTTAAGAGTTTATTATGGAAAAATCACCAAAGTATATTTGAATAAAGGAGAAGAATTTTCTCCTTCTTGGTTAGAACATATCAACTTCATCGATGCCAGTCCCGCACTAGTTAATGTACGCATATCATGTGATTCCAATGAAAATATCAATGGGACATTTATGGAGACAGATAAGTTGATACTAAAGCTTGTGTAGAAAAGTAAGCTCACAAGAACAGTAGCAAAACATTAAAAAGGAAGAGCAGTGGATGGAAACCAGCCCTACTAGATAGTAAACATACTTCAAAGCCTGTGTAATGAAAACAGACTAGTGCTGGTGGGAACAAATGCAATAGAACAGAAAGTCTGGAAACACTTCCAACCAAAAATGGAAATCTATTTTATGATAAAGGTGGTATACTGAATGAATGGGAGCAAAGAGAGTCTTTTTAATAAATGAATTATGGGAACTATGGGCTATAGACAATAATATAATTAGAATAATTATGAATGTATCACACTAATGCTAACTATTAACAGGTAAAACTTTGTGTGTTTGGGGGTGGGATTTATATAGTAAGTCTGTTCTTTCTATATGATTTTTCTGTAAAGCTACACTCTGATTAAAAAAAGTAAATAAATAAATGGATGATTGGGACATTTGGTTAAAAATAAAATAGATCCATGTCCCCAACCATGTAAATAAACTCCGAATAGATCAAAGATTTAAATGCAAAAAAAAAAAAGAAAATGAAAATATGGAATACTAAAAAAAAAAAACAACAAAAAATAACAAAAGAAAAACATATTGAATCCTTCCATAACCTGAGAATAGGGAAGGTTTTCCAACTTTAACTAAAAATCCAGATTTATTTATTTATTTAAAAATTTTAGAATCTTAAAATCTGGCAACACAAATGAAGTGTTTAATTTCATGTGACAGCTTGGCTGGTTATGGGGTCTGCTTTTTGGTCAAGCAAGCTTACTCTGAAGATATTTCATAGATGGCTTTGCATGTAAAGTGTGTTGATTGCATCTGCAGCTGATTGCATCTACAATCAACAAAGGAGCATGCCCTCACTAATGAGAGGAGTCTCCTCATCCAGTCAGTCGGAGGTCATAAAGCCAGAACTGAGGATTTCAGAAGTCGGAAAGAAGAATTTCTGCCTCGACTTCAGCCAGTCGGTTTCTCCTGGAGAATTCCCCTCCCCTCCATCAGTTTCCAACTTGCTGCAGGGTGGACACAAAGCGGCATGGGTAACTCAGTTACGTTCAGCCGGGACGGTGCGTTGTGGCCTCCCCTGCAAGCTCCTGGAAGGTAGACTCTGTCCGGCCCGTCCTTCCATCTGCCTGTCCCAGAGCCCAGCCCTGACTGGAGCTCGGCAACGGTGGCTGTCGGCAGGAAACTCGGACAACATGGGGGTGCATCTTCACAGCTGCTTGTTTCTTCAGCACTTCATGAGCGAAGAGCTCTGGAGGCGTCTTCGACCTCACTGGATCCTCATGAGGGACAGAAACAGCGACTGAGGTCGCGGAGCCCTCAGCCAGCTTCGCAGCTCTTAGAAAAGAGCTCAGGGGGCAGAATAAAGTCAACCGTTGAACCCCAGTCAACCTGGGTCTGAGTCTGCATCCTGCCTTAGCCCAGGGTTGCCCAGTTCTCTTTTCAGTTAAGCTGCAGGTATTATTTTTAGAATAAATACGTGCCGTGCGGTATTGGCATCTTGCGTTTTGCCTCCCCAGCTTAACTAGACACTCTGCTGTGGAAAGGCACCTTCGTCCCACAACAGGGAAGCACAACACCAGGAAATGCAAGGAAATCTAGAGCCAGGCTGGGGACTCGATAGTTTTTGAAAATGCAAGGCCCAGCTGCCGGCCCTTTTGCCTCAGAAATCCCACCCCGAGCTGGTGCACCAATATTGGAGGTTTCTCTGAGAGAGGGAATTGGAGGTCTGAAATCCCCCTAGACTTTCATTTACCAAGGCCAGTGGTGCTCAGCTTTCAAGGCAAGAAAAGGGAAGCTTAAAAAGTGTAAAACTGACCATCAAAAAACAACCTTTAGGGGTGTCTTTCTGTGATGATACAAAGTACTAGCTGCTAAACTTCAAGAAGAAACCTCCTTTGCTGCACGACTTGGAGTCTTATTTTGTTTGTTTCTAATTTGTTGTTGAGCTCTGAAATAAAAGTGTTCACTATGTGAATATGTGTGTATTTTAGACACACACACACAGAGAGAGGGGGGCTAGCTTTTCACACTAGACAACTGGAAAATCTAGAAGGTTAGCCTAGCTCTGTTAAGGTACTTCAGACACAAATGCTAATGTTCCATCCAAGCTTTTTTGGATCAATGGAAAAATCATCATAGAAACCCAGGCCTGGTCATTTACTTAAATGGATAGCAATGCGGGAGTTATGAAACAAGTTTTTTAATTATCTGAGGAGTTAGATCCCCAGAAAGCCCTTGTGAGGCCAGCACCCAGGGCCCTGGCACAGCCCCAGTGGCCGGCGGTCACGTGGAAAGTTCCCAGCAGTGGCTAAAGGGAGTTTGCAACAGGTGCCTAAGTTCAAGGGCAGGAAAGTGCTGCCCTGGACTGAGCTTGACCTTACAAAAACAAGTTTGCTCATCTGGACATCCTCTCCAATTTTGATAAACTGCACTACGTGCTCACGATTGTTCATTGGAATGACTGCTAATCTAAAAATAATTGTTTCAAGAGGATAAAAAAGCAAGTAAAATAAGGTTGGATGATGTGAAAGGAGAAAACCTATTATTGGTTAGCTAATCATGTTCTAGAAAAAGCAGTGCCTTCCTCAACTTTCTGCAGGGCTGAGCAAGATACAGTAACACAGAATGCTCCTGCTGCTAATTTTGCAAAAAAAAAAAAAAAAAAAAAAACTCACATCTAAAAAAAGAGAGCACATCACAGCAAAGAATTGGCAATTCAGTTCAATATAGGGGAGATTTTTAAGCCTTGATCCCAAATCACCTCTTTTACATCTTTCTCCCTTTTCTCCCCTTCAGCAGCAAAGTTTCTTGTTTTTACATCATGGGACCAGAGAGAAAAGGAATCAAACTCTCAAAGTGTATGTTGGAATATAAACATCGTGTTTTCACTCAGTGCCATCTACTTTTTCTTGTAGAACATGGCACAATAGACATGATGAATCCTTAGGCCATTTAGACCCTCAGGATTCCTGGGGCACCTGTGGAAGCTGAGCCCCTGTTAACCTGGAAGAGAGCTGGGGTGTAGGAAATGAGGAGGGCAGACAGCTGTCAGTAAGCAGCAGGCCACGCTTCTGAGAACGGCTGCGTCTTCGTGGGCAGGTCTCTCATGGGGATCACTGTGCGTGTTCTTCTCGGAGCGGGACATGGGCTGTACACACACAGCCCAATGCGTCGTCGTGTTTATTAGGCCACCATGCTGCACCACATGCATGAAAGGAAAACACTGTACGTTTTCTGAGCACACGAGTTTGTGCAACTGTGTCCCTAACGCAATGTCACTGCCACAACTTCGTTGCTCTCACTAGGAAACAAACTAAAGTGTTACGGCTTTTTGTTTATTTGCTTTTTTTTTCTTAATTAGAGAAGTTACAGGTTTACAGAAAAATCATGCAGAAAACACAGGGTTCCCCCACAACCCCTCACATACAGTTTTCCCAAAGAGTTACGTTTGGTTCTGCTTTGCTCCCTAGTTCCTGCCCGATGAGCTCACAGGTAGACGCGGGAGTAAATGACAGTCAGCAGCCCCGTGTGGGATCGGAGCCCGTCCAGCCCTGCCGGCCGCACGTGAGGGCCCCCGCTGGATATGGGGCAGAAACCTGTGAACACGGCCAGGCCCTGCCCTCGCACAACTCAGGAAAAAGGACAGTTTTTAGAGGCTCTTCTCTTTACTGCTGTATTTATGAATGAACACAGTAAACACCAAAAATATGGAAAAGTATAAACAATGCATTTGTGCCACCAGAGAGATATACTGTTAACATCACAAGCATTTTGTTGTATATCTTTACAGATATTTTCTATGTTCCTGTAGTGTGTAGGATAAATATATTTCATATATATGAGCTAGGATATGTGCATATGTATAATGTATAGATAAAGGATAGATGCAAATATAGTGTAAGATATGTGTATATACATATACATGCACACAGTGTAAGATACAGGATATATATATATATACACACACACACACACACAAGGAAAATATTTAGAATATATATGCACACACATAGAATGTGTAGATAATGTGTAGATTATAGGATACACAAACCCACACACAAGCACACAATGTGTAGGTATAGAATATATAGGATGCAGAATATATATAGTGTAGGATATATGGATGTATATAATTGTAGGAGTTATAAACATATAATATGTAGGATATGGGATATATGTACACAAACATAATGGTTAAGATAGAGTTATACATAGCATAGGATATGTGGATATATAAAATATATAGTATATCTATACCTTGCACACATGTAGAGTGGATATTCTGTACCTGCTACTCAACAATTTGACTTTTCATTCAACAATCTATTTTGATAATTTCCCATACCAGTATATAAACAACTTCATTTTTTGTGGCTGCACGGTATTTATTTTTTGGTGCACCCTAATTTCTTGGCAGAAGTCCCCTCTGTTGGCTACCGACTGTGTTTTGGTTGTTTCCTCTAACTTTTACCTAAAGGGCCCTGCGTGTTTGCAATAGAAGCTTTTCTAATTCCATATTTGGAAAATAAACATCTATGTGTTTGTCTAATTGTTTTCTAAGGACAAATTTCTACAAGGGGAACATAGCTGGTTAACATTTAGCACACATTTTGCCAAATCCTCCTCAAGAAAACCCACACTGGCCACAGCAGGCTACAGGAGTGGGAAGGGAAAAGCCAAGCTTTCCTTTTCGTATGAGAAGTACAGGGAGAGGCTCTCTGATCTCAATGTGTCCCAGACGCCAGCATTTAGTTGGGCCCTTGGAAGAGGTTTGGAGAAAAACAGGGCAAGAATTTTCAGGGGGCAGGAACAAATCCAGAGAACCAAGCATGCACTGAAGTTGTCTGTAAACATTACTTCCCCAAGCCCTTGACAATGCCGCGGGTGATCTTGGGCAAGCAGTGCCCACCTGTTAAATCACAGCCCCCCTAAATGGTGCTCCAGGGGCTACCCAGTTATGAACGTATGAGAAGGAAACACAGAGAAATGTGGGTATTGGAGAAAAGTGAGGCAAACCAACAATTGAAAGCACAGACAGATCTTCATTGCATCCCGCTTATTTTATTTTACCAGAGTCCCAAGTAAACTGAAATTTAAGGACTATAATTCCAGGTAGAAGTCAGATACTATTTATTAGAAAAGACACAGGTGGTTTATATTAACAAGTTTTCTTGAAGTTTTTCAACTCTCAATTTCCTTCCATGATTTCCTCTTGCTGTAAAGTAATGGTTACTGAACAAACGGTAAACTGTATTGTTTTAGTCCTTCATCACGGACGCTTCTTTGCCAGCCTCTGAGGACCACAGGCTACATTTCTAGCCCAAATAGTTCCAGACGCAGCTTTCATAAATTACAGACTTTTTCTTTTCCCTTCAAAAAGATGTTACAGTTGTCTCTCTGCTTTGTGCCATTTGTTTTCTTGAGGTAGATCCTTAAAGAAATAGCAATCAGAAAGTTGCTAATTGCTTTTTTTATTTTATAGTGGCAGCTTTGATTTTATTTTCCTCTGGCAGTAAAGTATTATTAAAAGTTGTTTGATTTGATTTTTTTGCACATCTAAATGTTTCAACAAATGCTCATTTAAGATCTCTGTTTAGTGTGCTGTTTTCTTCTCCTAAAAAGTTCAAATTGACAAAAGAGGCAACTCAGAAAAACTTTAGTATTTTCACTTTTTTTTGCAATAGGTCTATCGTTTTGTATTTTAGAGCTGGAGAAGGAATATGAATTATTTTAAATCTGCTAATTCACCTCAAAAGCAGAAGCTTAAAAATACTTTACTCATGTTGTCATTCAATTGTTCTTGGGGAAGCAGGATGATTTTAACCCATGCAGACGAAAAACATCAAATGACCATAAGTGACTCTGATCCCAGGGAACCTTTGTGACTCTGAAGCCAACACACCTTCCGAGCCAGGTGTCGGCCCGGCCTCAGCAGCGCACACTAGTTGCATTGAGTTACTTTGCTCTTGTGGAGATTTTCAATATCGATTACAAAAATAACATGAAAACACATTGTTGATCAATACTGTGGTGAATTTAAGAGAGGGAATTTTATGCCCAAGAAATGCAATTAACTTTTTTTTTTTTTAAGTAGTGAAAAGTTCATAAAGCTTCTAACCATCCACCTGAGGCCTCCCTGCTTGTTGTAATAATTCTGATATTCACTCGTTCTCTCTCCAGCTTTCTAGGAACTGCCACTTCTCTGAGTCTGCTGTCTGTCTGGATGTCTTCTCCGAAGTCAGTGAACTCTGATGCTGGTGGCTCTCTGAATAAGGTTATGACTGGCTAGCGTGGCTGCGGCCTGCTGAACCCTTTGAATGTAACTGTTTTAACACCATGAAATGAAATAAGTCATAAAATTGATAATACACAGATATTGCTCTCCCTCTGCATACAAATGAGGGCCTTGCCCCCAGCACAGACGCTGCCATTGTCCAGCCTCCCCCTGAAATGACAAAGTAAGTGAAAAACCCACCAAGCTGGGAGAAAGTAGGGTAGCTGCATCTTCACTATTTTTAGACTTTCACCCGATTGGTGAACAAAGCTGTCTTGGCAAACCTTGGAGAGGAAATGGGTAAAATCCTTGTGAGTCCTTGAATGGATAAGGAAAGAGAGAGAGGTTGGGGATTAGGAAGTGGGAGGGAGAGGGAAGGAAGGAAACGAAGAGAAAGGAGGAGCAGGAGAGAAAGAGAGAGAGAGAAGGGAGGGAGGGCAGGAGGGGAAAATTAAAAATTAAAATAAGAAAAATTACCTTTCCTTTTCACATTAACCACTTGCTTAGGAAATATTTATTTTTGTCAAAGAAAATACTTATAAATTAAATTCTCCAGGAGCTAAGAGCACTGACGTGTGTTTACACTTAAGAGCACCTCCTAAAACCATGGGGACTGTAGCACATTTATAGACAGGAAAGGTTTGAAAGCTGTGGTCTCTATTTTAACATTTGCTGATTTTGGGTGGTCTAACATGAGATCAAATTCCTGTGAAATTTACTGCTCTCCCAAGAGATTGTGTATAATGAAGACGTGGGAACAAGTATAGGAAAATCTTCAATATACATAAAATCAGTGTGGTAAGGGGGAGACAGCACGAGCTAATGGACAAACGTGGGCTTTCCTTCAGAGGGTCCCGGAGGCCGACCCAGCTCTGCCGCCGTCGGACGCCCTGACACTGAGCATCCCAGCCCCACCCACGGGGGTCTCCAGGTGGGCTCCTAACCCTTATCTGCCTCCTCGTGAAGCGTCACCTTCCAGCCACTACTGTACTGCTGGGTCTGCCGAGTTCTCCACCTGCGCCGGGACCCCTGGCCCCACCTTCCAGCCCCCCTGGAACCTCTGGCCCCCCTTCCACCTGCGCCAGGACCCCTGGCCCCACCTTCCAGCCCCGCTGGGACCCCTGGCCCTGCCTTCCAGCCCCCCTGGGACCTCTGGCCCCCCTTCCACCTGCTCCGGGACCCCTGGCTCCTCCTTCCACCTGCTCCAGGACCCCTGGCCCCTCCTTCCATCCCCCTTGGGACCCCTGGCCCCGCCTTCCAGCCCCCCTGGGACCCCTGGCCCCCCTTCCACCTGCTCCGGGACCCCTGGCCCTGCCTTCCAGCCCCCCTGGGACCCCCTAGCCCCGCCTTCCAGCCCCCCTGGGACCCCTGGCCCCCCTTCCACCTTCTCCGGGACCCCTGGACCCCCTTCCACCTGCTCCGGGACCCCTGGCCCCGCCTTCCAGCCCCCCTGGGACCCCTGGCCCCCCTTCTACCTGCTCCGGGACCCCTGGATCCTCCTCTCCGCTGGTCTCAGCCCTGAGAAAGTGGGCCCCATTTTCGCCTCACTGCCTCGTCCGCTTTATTGTTTGTTTTCACCCACACTTTCCGTTGTGGCTTTTGGCCACACGCTAATCCCTGGAAAATGAATTTAATTTCATTTCCCTCCCCTCAGATAAGCGTTGGCTCAAGTCCACTTCGCGCCGTCTGTGCCCGGAAAGCCCGAACCGGCCCGAGCTCGGCGGCGCGCTCTCAAGGTCCGTGCAGGTCCCGGCCCGGTCCCGGCGCTCGCCCACCGGCGAGGGCCTCGTTTCCGTCGCGGTGAACAGCGCGGGTCCTCGGGGGCGTCCAGACCCCGGTGCACCCCTGGCCGCGCCCCGGGCCTCCGAGGAGGGGGGGAGGCCGTGAGCCGGGAGGGCGCTGCTGTCCGGGCCGCGGCGCGTCTTCCCCGCCCTTCCCGGAGGGGACCGAGCGTCCTTCCTTCTCCAGGCGGCGAATCCCATCCCGCAGGCCCCTTTCCAGGCCCCGGAGGGGCTCCCCTCGTTTCTCTTGAGCCCCGGAGGCGAGCATGCTGCGGGGCTGTGGGGAGCGCAGGGGCCGCTCCTCTCGGGGAGTCCGTGCATGAGAAGGAGTCTCGGACGGAAACGCGCCGCAGGGGCCGAGCGCAGCCTCCGTGCGCCCGGCGGGGATCCGAGGGCGGCCCGCGACGAGCTGCCTGGAGAAGGTCAAGGAAACACTTGCAAAGGCAGCGGGAGAAGGAGGAAGGAGAGGACGGCGTGCTTTTCAGTCGGCAGATGCGCCCGACGTGGAGTGTGGACGGGGCGGGGAGGCCGTGGGCCCTGGAGCGGGGGCCGGCGCTGCCCTGGCGGGGGAGCTCCCGGGCGGCGCGGGCAGGACGGTTAGACAGCTCATACCGGGCCCCTGCGGTTGTCTTCTCAAGGGTGCCTCCCCTACGTCAAAGCGCATTATCCTCTGCTTCCTGAAATAAAATTTCTCAACACATGTATCTATAGCCCCTGCCTTTCCACACATTTCCTTCCTAAACTTTTAGAATCTTATTTCCAGTTCAAACGCTGAACCTGTAGCTTCTATTGGAGTCTCATAGAGCTTTCCGATGCTCACTCTGCTTCATGGATTTGAGATTATTTGGCGATTCCCAATCGGTGAAATGCTGTTTAGCTTTGGACCTCCCCACAGTGAATAAACGAGCTGAAGGTGTGGGGTGTAGGGGAGGCTGTGGGGTCAGACAGACGTGGCATGTCATGAGACTCTCAGAAAGTTGTTTCCTCACTTGTCAAATGTGAAACAGACGACACACACTCCGTACACACACACACACACGCACACACACGCACACACACACACACGGAGGCCCTGGACAGGTTAGCCACACTCTCTCTACACCTGCAGAGACTGAAGAGCAAGCTGACCATGTTGACTCGGAGATGTCGCAGTCTTTGACCAAGTTTTCACTGATCTGCAGCAAAGTAAGAAATATAAGAACAAAAAACACTTAAATGTTTTGAAGAGAATGGTGACAATGTGCTTTTTTTTTTTTTTTTTGTCTTTTGAGTGTGTTAAATGTTTTTAATTAGAAATACGTTTATTTTATACTTAATTTTACTTGTTCATGAAATCCAAAATGTTGGGTATCCCTGGGGAAAGCTACTGAATTCCCTGATCCTCAGTAATTTTCTGTCTCATTAGGCATCTTTAGAAGCTGGTGTGATACTTTTAGGAAACTTAGATTACACCAGAAAATTTGGGAGTTCACTTAATTTAAGATTAGAAAGTATATACATGTATCTATTACCCTACTTCTCTCTCAATGGTGTATTAAAACTGCAAAAATGCACTGGGAAATCACACAGATATTTGAAGAGATGTGTTCTTAAATCTTTTACTCTCAAATGAAAGCACAGAATGAGCAATCAATCAATAAACAATATTTATTGACCAGTTACTAAGAGCCTATACTCTACGATAAGAAATGACATCAAAGAAGCAGCTGGAGAAGTCACATTGAAGGGCAATCTTGGGGGATGAGTCCTGAGATCACTGCACCCCACACATGTGCTGAGTTCTTTACACACTCCCCACGTGTTTGCAAATCCATAATACTTTAAAGGATCTCTCTGCTGGGAAATATTTCAATATGTTTTCACAATGTTCTCGGGGATTAAAAAGAATTAAAAAGCAAGCATGTGGTTGTCACCAATAAGTCCATGTATCATGAAGCAATCAGATCATTGTTCAAATTCCCTGAGCCCCAAAGTGATGTCTATAGAACTGATCAGAATCTTCTCCTTCCTTGTGTCAAATTTAGCCCTAGGAGCTAGTTTGACAGGAAATCTGTAAGTCATTTCTGGACCCTTGGGGTTGCTGGTTTGTCTCCACCATCTACCTGGCCAGAAGAGTTATTTACTGGGTGAAAATAGGGCCTACAGTGTCACTTGACTACTGTACTGTCAGGCTAAATTATTATTTTCTACTTGTGAGAAATACCAAAAGTGTAGTGAACAGATGTTGTTTGTAGGGGACAAAAGAATGAAGGAGAAATAGCAGGAAAGTAAGAAGATAATATACAAGGCTGAAATATTCTTTCCCTTCTTTTCTGTTTGTGGAAAATAAAGTTCATTTGATTAATCGAAACTTTTGGAGTGTTATCATACATAATGCTTGTGGCTAATATTTTTGCCAAGTAATGTAACACCATAGATGTAAAGTCACATAGAAAATGTAGTACCAAAGATGCAACACTAAAGACGTCAAGTTTGTTATGTACCACCAGAGATGTAACAACAGTAATGTAAATCACTGAAAATGATTTCCTCATCTGGTATTTGCTTTTATAAGCATACAGAGAATGAAACTGAGGCAAAAAACATTTCATATGTGTTTTGTAAGGTTCCAGATAGTAGAGTTCCAGACGGTGAAATGCCAGGTAAATAAAATGCCAGATATACTGGATCTATGTATCTCTAGCTCAGATCCAGCTAATACGGATCCCAGGCATCCAAATTAATTTCTGCTAAGCAGGTTGGAAAACCTACTTAGTTACGGACTGGCAAGTGGATTCAGAACTGTCGCTACTGCAATGGCAGGTGACATACAATGCTTTATGGCAAGAAGTAATGTTATTTCATATGATCTTATTAATTGACGTAGAAAAATAATTTTACGAAATCTAGCACCCATTCAAGTTAAAAACTCCTAGCAAACTAGGAATAGAAGGAAACTTCCTCAACTTAATAAAGAACGTTTACAAATATACCTAAGATAGCATCATAAGTAGTGATGAGAGCCTGGACTCTTTTCCTCTAAAATTAGCAACAAGCCAGAGAGATCCTCTTTTACCACATGTATTCAGCGTTGAAGTAAAGTCCTGGTTAGTGCAAAAAGACAAGAAAAAGAGATGAAAGTATGGATTGGAATGCAAGAAACAAAACTGTCTTTATTTGCAGATGACATGCATATATATGCAGAAAACTAAAGAATTTGAAAAAAAAAAAAAAAAAACCCTCATAGAACAATTCATTGTCTGATGGTTAATTTGCTGTACCAACACGACTAGGCTGGGTCATGGTGTCCAATTGTTTGGTAAAATACTGGCCTCAATGTTGCGGTGAAGGTGTTTTATAGATGTGATTAGCATCTATAATCAGTGGATTTTAAGTAAAGCAATTCTATCGATAATGTGGGTGGGTCTCATCCAATCACTTGAAGGTCTTAAAAGCAAGAGCTGTGGTTTCTAAAAGAAGATACTCTGCTCAAAACCAAACCCTCTACTCATCACCAAGTCTCCAACCTGCTGGTGGCCCCACAGATTTCAGACTCAAATTCAACATCAGCTTTTACCAGAATCTCCAGTCAGTGGCCTGCCTTACAGATCTCAGACCTGCCGTTACCCACAATAGCATGAGCCGATTTTGTAAAACAAATCCTAGTGTGTGTGTGTGTGTGTGTGTGTGCATGTGTGTGCACACATCCTGTTGGGTCAGTTTCCCTGGAGAACCTTGCCTAATGCAAAACAAGAAGAGCAGAGTTGCAAGATACAAGGTCAATATACAAAAGTCAACTGCATTTATATATAGCAGAAACAAACAAATAGAAATAGAAAGTATAAAAACTATATCATTTATAATAGTACAAAAAATTAAATGCTTGGTTATAAATCTAACAAAATACATATAGCATCTGTTTTTTCTTTTTTTTTTTTTTTTAACAGCAAGACTAAAGAAAAAACAAGGATCTAAATAACTGGAGAGATATCTCTGTTCATTGATTGGAAGACTCAATATTGCTAAGAGTTCAATTCTTCTCAACTTGATCTATAGATCCAATTGCAATCCCATTCAAAATCTCAGCAAGCTAGTTTTCAGATATCAGCAAGTTCATTCTAAAATTTATATGGAAATGTAATACTGCAGAAAAAGAACGAAGTTGGAAGACTCACACCACCTTACAGTAATCAAGTAATCAAGAGCTACGGTAATCAAGATAGTGAGGTATTGGAAAAAGAATAGACACACAGATCAAGAGAACTAAGTAGAGAGACCAGAAATAAACCTACATGAAAATAGTCAATTTATTTTTGGCAGACACAAAGGCAATTCAATGGAGAAGAGATAATATTTTCAACAAATGATACTGGAACAATTTGAAATGTGTGTGTGTATATATGAAAACATAAAGCTAGACACAGACATTACACAAAACTCAACTCAAAATTAACTCTAAGTGTAAATGCGAAATTATAAAACTTCTAA
Source organism: Choloepus didactylus (assembly GCF_015220235.1). NCBI lineage: Eukaryota > Metazoa > Chordata > Mammalia > Pilosa > Megalonychidae > Choloepus > Choloepus didactylus. Next base: position 2,081,297 of record NC_051322.1, on the reverse strand, counting down.
AAGAAAATATAGATACAACAAAAACACAATCCATGACAGAAAAAATTATTAAGTGGAACTTTTTAATATTTAAAACTTCTCTGTGAAAGACATCATCAATAGAATGAAAAGATAAGACAAAAACAGGGAGAAAATACTTGCACAAAATGTGGGTGGATAAACAATGGTGGTAGACTCCTATATCAGAATATGAGTCAGCAATATTCTAGAATTAGATAGTGATTTTGTTTGAACAACCTCCTCAGTACATTAAAAATGAACTGTATTCTTCAAAAAGGTGAACTTTGCAGTAGGTAAACTATATTTCATTAAAAAACAATGAATGGGCTATCCAGTCATGCAAAGACATACATGAATCTTAAATGCATATTGCTAAGTGAAAGAAACCAGTCTGACAAGAGTACATACTATATGTTTCCAATTATATGACACTTCGGAAAGGGGAAAACTATAGTGACAGAAAATATATTAGTGTTTGCCAGAAGTTCAGAGGAGGGGAGAAGTGAGGTACATGGGATTTTAAGAATGATGAAACTATTCTTTAAGATACTGTAACTGTGGATACATGACACTGCGCATTTATCAAAACACATTGAACTTTACAGGACAAAGAGTTAACTCTAATGTGTGCAAATTCTAAAAATCGTTTAGGAGGTCAGTCTGGGAATACCAGGATCAGATGCAGAATGTGACACACCAATCTAGGTGTATTAAAAATGTACAAAACAAACTCACTGAAGGATGTGGGGGGAAAGGTGGCCTATGTAAGCAACACTGGAAATGAGTGGAATCTGTAAAACAGAAGGCAAAAGGAACTGTACGTAGAACTGTGCTCTAGTGGATAAAGCTGTTTCCAATGAAGCCACTATACATTTATACTGAAACTGAACAACTACCTAAATGTAGGGCAGATGGTATGAGCCAGATTTCTCAGATGTGCTGGAGTAGCAGGTTACAGATAGCAAGGAGGAGACTAGAATAATCCACATGGTACTAGATGAAAGTTGAGCTATCAGTACGAAGCCTTGTTTAGCTTACTATTGATACAGATGGATACATATAGAAATATGTACAGATACTTGCATATACTTGGTTACTATTCACGCATATATTTCCTGTCTCTGTCAGTTGGGAGGGGCTAGAAGCAACAACTTATCAGTAGCAATGAACTCAGGCAACACCTAAATCTTGTTTTCTGGTGCTACTCTCCAATAAAAAGGAACCAGGGTACTTTGGAGAAGTGACAAATCTTAGGACATGGGCAGGGAATATACAAAATGAGCCAGAAAGTAAGGAAGCACTAAAACAAACAAATAAATAAACATCAAATAAATAACACACAAAACACCCCAGTGATAGAGCCATGTCAAAGTGGCAGGGAAGCCAACTAAAAGATGTCCCAATGCACAAAGCTAGAGTAAGTTGAGGAAGAAAATAGATAAAGTAGCATAGGATAATAAACAAAGGTAGGAAATGAATACCCATGAGTTCAAACCTATATAAACAATTGAAAAAGAAAAGAAATGGGAGAAAATAGACAAATAGCCCTTGTAGAAAAATTCCAAATAATTCGTATAGAAATTCATCCCCAAGGAGATGAGCTAATCCCCACTCCTTAAATGTGGGCTGCACATACAGACTTTCTCCCAAAGAAGAAAAGGAAGAAAACAATACCAACTTTACAGTGGAGAAACAGAAAACACCATCTCAGCCACACGATCAAGGTCAACCCCAAAGGACAGTAGCCTTGACATGATGTGATGGAAATGGCACTTTGCTCGTCGGTTTTCCAAACACATCACTCAAGCCTGATCTATGTCATTGCATGGTTTGATAGCACATTCCTTTTTTTTATAGTGAGATATAATTCATTTTCCATAAGAAAAAATATTGACCAATCCCAACTTCTACAAAATACCTGATCAGTCCTCAAAACATTAAAGGTCACCCAAAGCAAGGAAAGGCTGAGAATCTGCCACAGCCAGAGGAGCAGAAGGAGACTAAATGTCACAAAATTCACATGGGATCCTGGATGGGACCCTCGAATGGACAAAGAACATTAGGCTAAAACTAAGGAAACCTGAATAAAGCATGGACTTTAGTTAATAATAATATATCAATATCGCTTTATTAATTTTGAAAAATATACCATACTAATGTGGGCTATTAATACCAGGGGACTGGGTGAGGGGATATATAGGAAGTTTACACTATCTTCATGTTTTTTCTGTAAATCTACAATTATTCTAAAATTAAAAATTTATTTTAAAAATTTAATGATCAGTCACTCCATGTGGAAAACACAGAACTAGAAAGAGTAATAGAAAAATATGTCAGGAAAGATTTAAGTATGAGGGGAAAGGAGTGATTTTTCTACTTACTAGGTATATTTTTTAATCTAAAAAGGTAAAATGTAAAAGCAATTCTCACGAGGAAACCTCATATATCCTAACATTTTTCATTTAAGTAAATATCACCTTGAATACAATTTTTAGATAAAGGGCAATAATTGCATCTTGAAACCAAAAATTTCTTATTAGCCTAATATTTAGGTTCTAGACATTCCTAAAGTGACATGGAAAACACAAAATAAGTTTCAGTAGAGTTTAATTCACAAACTGGCAGCACAAACTCAGGAAAAACAACATAGATTTGAATTGCCTTTGTTTCAATAATAACAATAATAAATAAGAATAAATATTAAAATGTACAATTGGATTTTAGGATTTCTCCAGCAAAATTTTTGACATTTATTTCTGAGGATTTTGCAGTGTTTTTGCTTATTGGATTTGGTCTTTCCCTATTGAGAAGCTCTGACAAAAGGATAAAAAAAATCCATTTTAATTAGCAACATTTCAATTTTGCAATGTTGTGAAAGGTTGAGAAAATAAAATTCAAAACAGGTTGTAGTTATTGTTCTGGTTTGCTAATGCACCCATTATGCAAAATACCAGAAATGGATTGGCTTTTATAAAGGGGGTTTATTTGGTTACAGAGTTATAGTCTTAAGGCCATAAGAATGTCTCAGCTATGGCATCAACAAGTCTACCTTCATCAAAGGAAGGCCAATGGCATCCGGAAAACATCTGTTAGCTGGGAAGGCCCGTGGCTGGCGTCTGCTGATCCCAGGTTGTGCTCCAGCTCCTCTCTCAGCTCCTGTGCATTCTTCAAAGTGTCCCTCTTAGCTGCAGATGCTCTTCAAAGTATTACTCTCAGCTGCTCTGAGCTCCTTCTATCTGTGAACTCTTTATATGGTTCGAGTGATTTAATTCAGACCCAGCCTGAATGGGTGGGGTAACACCTCCATGGAAATTATCCAATCAAAGTTCTTGCCCACAGTTGATTGAATCACATCTCCATGGAAACAATCAATAGGTCCCAACCTAAACAACACTAATATGTCTTCCCCCACAGGATTGCATTAAAGAACATCGCTTTTTCTGGGGGGACACAGTATAGACAAACCAGCACAGTTATCCTCTAGAAATGCCATCCCTATATGTTCTTTTTGAATAAATAAAATTATCTCATGTAAGCTCTTCCATATTGTCTTTGAAATCTCCAACTGTTGAAGTATGCACCGTTCTTTCTAAACTAACGGCATTTAAGTGGGGCCATGTTTTGCCATGTTTCCAATCATATTGAAAAGATTAATTCAGGTAAATTACTGCATTAAGAATGCAATGCAACATCAGAGGGACCAACTACTCTCACCTTATCTCTTTATAAAGGGACACTTTCAGAGAAGAAAGCAGACTTCCTGCTTGGTTGTGCTGAACCCAGAGCCCAGTAAGCTTGGCTGGGACAGGCAGGCGTCCTCAAGTTCCTGAGTCCATCAGGCGTGAAGACGCAGCGGCTTCGGGAACGATGGCCCTGGACACGACACACGGCCGTTCCCGGGGAGGCTGGCGCGACCATGGAGGTGAGTGCCCTGTCCACGGGGACTTGACAGGCTTCGCTTTCTCTAAGTTCCATTTTGTTACACCGGGGCACACTGGGGGAAACCCTCTGCTGGCTTCTGCCAGGTACTTTTCATTCCCGAAGGTTATATTCTCATGTCGCTGAACAGATGTATAGCCTTTCAGGGAGCTGGAGTTAAAATCCCTCCACTGCAAGGAGAGAATGGCACCCATTCAAAGGTAAGAATAGCATTTGCTGGATTTTTGAACTGCTATCTTGCTTCTTGATGCACAGAGAGATGAAAATTTGGCAAAATTATTCTTAATGGTTATCATCTTTATGGCCAGCACTCTGTCAGATAAAAAGGAAACTCAGTCTGTCAGCTGTGAGAGCAAATCAGTAGCATGAGGAATACCAAAACACAGCAGCTGACGGGCGAGTGGCTTCTTTCTCCTTCCTTTCCTTTCTTTTTTCTCTCCGTCCTTGCATAGATACAGTGGGGCAAAACCCAGAGCGGGTACAGGCTTGAGAGGCCCTGTAGAAAGGGGCTGAACAGGACCGATTGTTTCCGGACGGGGTCTGGGCACCCAGCTGAGCAGTGGACGATGCATGCATGCAGGCAGCTTGTCCACAATGGGCTGAAGCTGCAGGGTCACTTTCCATAGGGAAAGGATGTGCGTCCCAGGGAGGCTGAGGGCTGGCAATATGGAGCCAGGCTGCTGCTCATCCATTGACAAGTATTTTGGAAAGGAAACTCTAGACCCAAAGGACACCTGGTTGATGAGGGACACAACCTTTGGAGACAGAGTGGACCCCAGGTTCAAGTCATGCTCATAAGTGGGAAAGCCCACCTGGTTAATAGTGAATAAAAACACAAGCAGTCGTGACACCAGGGCCTCCCATCACTGGCTCTGCCTTGAAGAGAGGACTGAGCCTCTGGGCTTCCAGCTCTAGCAGTTAAGAGCCAGGTGGAGGCCCTGGAAGGAGTTCAGGGGCAAGCAATCGCTTTCACCAGGGCAAAAAAAGAAATCAGTCTTGATACCAGCTCCTGTGAGAATTTGTTTAGGGTATTTTACCTAAGAGAACGCATCTCTCATGCAAAGTGAATGGACTGCAGTTGAGTCGATCTCTTCGTTTCAACCTTCTCACCCTGGGTGTGGATGGCCGTGACCATCTATTTGTCCCCAGCAATCAGATCTGATTCTGAAGTCTCACATGCAAGGCCAGCCTTTTCATGGGTAAGCTTGTGGGGGGCACACACACCCTCCTACCTCCCCTTCATAAAAAGTGGCAAACACTGTCTCTGTCATCCCTGGACATGAGGGGACAGACTGGGAGAGCCACAGCTGTCAGGCAGGCAACAACACAGCCACAGGGCTGGCAGCTCTGCACACGTCTTGCCTCGTCAAGGCTCCGTGTCCTGCTTGCCTGTCGCTCTCTCCTGCAGGACAGGAGTGCCTTCTGTATACAGTGATCTACCCAAACCAGGTCAAAATGACAGCTGGCAGGGCATTGGAATGCAAATGTCAGATTGGGTAATGGAGATTCCCTCATTTTCCATTATAAATAGCTAATAGGAGCATAGGAAGCTTTGCTCTTAAACCCACACACATCCTTTTCCATGTCATTTGGCAAACTCTCCGCTGCCTCGTGGTTATAAGCAATGTGGGGTGTGTCTTGTTGTGAATCCTTTTATCAGAACAGTTGCTTGTTATCTACCTAAACTTGAGTTCATTTTAACATAGCTGCAAAGGAATCGGCGCTGGGAAGCAACCCCTGGTGAAATGGGAGCCACCCCCGACACGGTGTCTAAACTTGGAGCATGGATGACGGGGCATTTTTATCTCACCAGCTTTGAGTGTCTAGATCTGGCTTCCCTGGAGAAATTTTCCTAGGACATCTTTGGTGCCTGTATCTGTCAGGGCTCTCTAGGAAAACAGAATCGACAGGACATATATGTAAATATTATGAAATCTTTGTACGAATTGTCGCACACGACTGTGGGGATGGGCAAGTCCAAATTCCATAGGATAGGCTGCAAGCTGGGAACACCAATGACGGTGTCTGAAGAATTCCCCAGGAGAAGCTGGCTGAAAGTAGAGAAGGAAATTCTCCCTTCAGACTGCTGAAATCATCAGTTATCCTTTTAAGACCTTCAACTGATTAGATGAAACCTCTCTCATTGTCTCCTCAGTTGATTATAGATGGGATCAGCCATACATGAAATCAAATTACTGTTGATTAAGTCCATGAAATGTCCTCACAGTAACAATCAGGCAGTGTGTGCTTTGACCAAACAGCTGGACGTCTTGACCTGGCCAAGCGGACACGTGAACTTACCATCACTGTGCCTCAATCCCAGACTTATGTAAATTGTAAGGTGAGGTCAGCTGAGGTTGGAGTCAGGATCCCCTGCAGGTACTACACAGAATCAGAGATCTTAGAAGTTACAAGTGGGGTGACTTTCAAACAATTTTTGGCAGCACCAAACTCTTTCTTCAAATGTTATGTGGAACTCCACCAAAACCCTCGAAAGCAGACTTGTGAGGGCCGAGTGATGGAGCCTGGGCCCTCCCTTTGCCCGTCTCTGCTCTTCTGGAGCTCCCCATCCAAGAGCTGAGGAAACTCCTCCACAGTTGATTCAACTTCCTCTGCCTTACTCAAGAATTGAAGAGGCAGAAACTGATACCTACAGCCAATGTGCTCTGAGCTTTCCTCTGATTGCCCCCCACACACCAGCAACATCACACCATCCTGCCTCCTGGCCCGTGTCATCCATTCACCCCCTTTCTGATCTGTTCACGTGATGCGCTGGGATCCACCCAGCTCAAGGGCCAGCCCTGGGGACACAAGGACACAAGGACCGAGGGATGTGGAGGCCTTTGGCAGCCCAGAAAGAGGGAAGGGTGTGAGGACTCATGCATCCTAAGGTCCAGTGAAGGAATTTTAAACTGGGAAGCAGCAGTAGGCATGTTTTGGGGGTTGACTCTGTGACTTGCCCAGGAGTCAAGCCCAGGGGTCTGTGTGTATGATCCCATGCCCACCCCAACGCCTGCCTGGAGCCAACCAGGCCTTTCCCTCGGAACACAGATCCAGGGATGCTTGGTCTCAGCATCCGCGGGGACAGGCAGCCAGAACCAACTCACCTGTGCTTCACAGGCACAGAGGCTGGGAAACCCAGGCTGCCGAGATCTGGCTGGACACGCAGAGAGGTTTTTGGAAGCAAGTTTGGTCCAGTGGCCCCAGAGGTCACTCATGCTCAGAAAGAACCGGGGCAACGTGGGAAGGGCCTGGCTAGCTCTCGGGTGCTGGTACCACCCTCCGTGAGACCCCTGTGCCCCCTCCACCCTGCCCTGATGCCCTCACCCATGAAGCCCAAGCTGGGTTTGCCCCAGAGGAGGCACCAGCAGGAGCCTGGGGGCTGGAGGAGAGTGAGGTGGGCTCGTTGTTCCCCCAGTTTCCTTCTGGGTCTCTGTGGGTTGCTGAACCCCTCAATGGAAGCCACCCCACTCCCACCAGGCAGAGACCAATGGAGTTACCCCCAGTCCTAGTGACCTTCTCCTGCCTCCCATAACCAGGGGAGGCGACAAACCCCTCTGTCCCTAGCCCCTGGGTCCTCAAGTATCCCTTGATGGATTTCCTAAATCCTGCCCCCACATTTGTAAATAGTCCAATTATAAAATTCCCTGGAGCTGAGTGAGGCATCCCTTTACTGCCAGGTTTCTGATATTCTGATAGGAGTGACATTACACATTCAGGAAACAAGAGAGGGAGAGAAAGCCCCTGCCTACATTAAAATTTCAAATTAGGATAAGGTGAAACAAATAAAGCAAATAAAAGAAGCGGTTCTGAAATACAAGATGTGGCTATGTTTGTGCACTTGAAAATTTGTAAATTACCATGTCTAACCTCATAATGGCAATTTTTTATTTATACAGTAATTCATGAGAATAATAATAATAATAATAGTACACATTGCTCTATTATAACCACCAGGGTTTGGAGCTAACGCCACTTCTCTGGGAGGGATTTGCCAGGCAGAAGCAGGCCACGAGAACACCATTCATTGGAAAAATGTGTATTGATCATGAACTAACCACTGAGCATTGAGCATCACAGAAAATGGAGATATTGATGTTGATCTCTGTCCCTGCCCTGTTGGAGAACCTGGTCTGTTGGCTGCAGGGTGGGATTCCCACATGGCCCCATTCCCAAGCAGAATGTCCATGAATCCTCATCTTCCCACTCTCCTGTGTTGAACAAGGACCCGCTGTAACCCACACCTCCACCCCTCCCTGCACTGAGTTCAGCCTCTGGGTGGGTCCCAGCAGAGGGGGGTGTTGCCAGAGGGGTAGCAGAACTCTGGGTTCATTATGGGGAAAGCAAGCATTTTTTTGGGCATCTGCAAAGTGCCTCTGCATGAGTGCTTTAGGCCTTCTGTCTGGTTTGACCTGCAAGTACACAGCGCTTCGCTTTGCAGTTTGGATGCCAAGAGCAGCATCCAATGATAACCATTTTGGTTAAGGAGAGGGGGTGTTTTCATTTTCTAGAAACTTCCTAACTCTTAATGCTCAGCTGTACCTCCCGGGTGACATGCTTGCACAGGTCCTTATGTAAACTGTGGACTCATATGTAACTGTGGTCTTTTTGTGTCTTCAAATTTAAGATTAGCCTCTTCTAAATAGTATATAGTTGGGTCCTGCTTTTTTATCCATACTGCTAATCTCTGTCTTTTAACTGGAGGTTTTAATCTATTTACATTTAAAGTAACTACTGATAATGCAGGACTTTCTTCTGCAATTTTACTATTTTGTTTCTGTAAGTCTTATACCATTAATTCTTCCATTAATGCCTACTTTTTCACTTTTATAATGTACCATTTTCATTCTCTCCTCATTTCCTTCTGTATTTGTTTTTCAGGTATTTCTTTGTCATTACCAAGGGGCTTAAATTTAACATCTTAACTCTTCAGCAGTCATGTTTGACTTGAAACCACCTTAACTTGAATATCCTGTCCCTATGCCCTTCCATCCCTCCATCTTTCTGTGGTACTTGTTCCAAATTATATCTTTATACATTGTAAGTCCCGAAATCTAGATTTATCATAATTTTTATACATTTGCATTTTAGAACCTATAAGAAGTAAAAAGTGAGGTTACATACCAAAAATTATAACACGACAGTACTGGCATTTAGAATTACCCATGTGATTAGCTTTACGGAGGCCTTTATTTCTCACTGTTGCCTCAGTCCACTGTCCAGTGTCCGTCCTGTTCAGGCTGAACAGCTCCCTTTAGCATTACTTGTAAGGCAGGTCTAGTGATGATGAGCTCCCTGAATTCTTGTTTATCTGAGAATGTCTTAATCTCTCCCTCATTTTTGAAATATAGTCTTGCCAGATACAAAATTTTTGGTTGGCAATTGTTTTCTCTCAGCACTTTAAATATTTCTTCCCACTGCCTCTTGCCTCCATGGTTTCTGATGAAAAAATAGGCACTTAATCTTGTTGGAGTTCCCTTGTATGTAGCACGTTGCTTTTCTCTTACAAGCAGCAGCTGCCCCTCCAGCAAAAGAAGCAGCTGACCAGAGAGGCTGCCTGCACCCATTGGCTTCCCACCTTCTCTGCTGGGTGACACTGACTCACCCAGAAAACTGTGACGTCGGCCTTTGTGTTGGGAAGTGTTCTGGGGTCCACTCAGCAGGACTACCCCTTGCTTCTAGGGGTGGCGGTTGGGATTCCCCCAAGGAAGTGTGCATCGCTGCTGTAAGTCCTCATAAAAAAGCTGGTTATAAGACAAGAAATGAAGAGCAGAAAGTTGTTCCTGCTTTTTAATTTATTCATTCCAATAAGTGTATATCTCATTGTGGTTTTACGTTGAATATCCCTAGTGACTGATGATGATGTTGAGCATCTTTTCATGTGCACATTTGCCATTTGTATATCTTCTTTGGCAAAGTTTCTGTTTGAATCTTTTGCTCATTTTAAAAATTGGGTTGTTTGTTTTCATATTGAGTTCCTTTTGAGTTTCTATTATATCTACTGATACAAATCCTTATCAGGTATATTCTTTAAATATACATTCTTCCAATCTTTTACCTGGATCTTTTCATTCTCTTAAAAATATTTTCAGAGGACAAGATTTTATACCAATGAAGTCAAATTTATTACTTTTTACTTTTATAGATCATGTTATAAGTGTCATACCTAAAAATCTTTGCCTAACCTAAGGTCACAAGGATTTTCTCCCATATTTTATCTAGAAGTTCTGCAGTTTTATATTTTACATTTAGTTTGAATATCATTTCAAATTAATTTTTGTATATGGTGTGAGGAAAGGATCAATGTTCATTTATTTGCGTGTGGTATTTTCACTACCACTGAACTGCCTTTGCAAAGGTGATGATTGTTAGTGGGAGTATAAGTATCAGAGCTGCACTGAAGGCAAATAGGATTGAAGGAGGTTGTTTAAAGGCATGTTTCCCTCATATCAGCACTACGAATATAGATAGGTGCTTGCATGATATACCTCTAAAAAGGTATGACACTGGTACAGAGAGTTGACAACAGAATGGTACATGGGAAAAGTTTACCTACTGCATGCTAGGAACTATCATTAATAAGAATACCTTACTAGTGTCACACAAATACTAGGGACAAATAAAAAACAAACAATTGACTACATATGTATGGGTCTGTATCTGGAATCCCTACCCTATTCCATTGATCTATTTGTCTATCTTGTCCACAATATCACGATGCCTTGATTACTGTAGATTTATAATAAGTCTTAAAATAAAGTTGCATAAATCCTCTAACTTGTCCTTCCTTTTCAAAGTTGCTTCAGCTATACTAGATCCTTTGCCATCCTTATTGTTTGTAGAAAAATCTTGTCAATTTCTATCTACAAAGGAGCATACTGAGATTTTGATTGGAATTGTATTAAATCTATAACGAATTTGAGGAAAGCTGGCATCTTAACATTATTGAGTCTTCCAGCGAATTAACATGACATGTCTCTCCATTTATTTATATCACATTTAATTTATCTAAGCAATATTTAATAGTTTTCAATGTACATATGTTGCATATTTTTGTTAGATTCAACCCTAAGTATTTTCTGTGTATTTAGGCTATTGTTAATATCTTTTATTTTAATTTATGATTGTGCATTGGAAGTATACATAAATAGAAATGACTTTTGTATTGAACTTGTATCCTGAAGCCTTGCTAAAGCTAACATATTAGTTCTAGTGTCTTATTTTTTTTTTTTTTTTTTGTAGATTCCATAGGATTTTCCTACATAGATAATCATGGCATCACAAAATAAGACAGTTTTATTTCTTCCTTTCTTATCTGGATGCCTTTATTTCCTTTCTCTTGTCTAATTGTCCTAATTGGATCCTCCAGCACATGCAATATCTTTCCATTTTATTAAGCCCTCTTTAACTTCTTTCAGTGATAAATTTTAGTTTTCAATTACACATCTCGAATGCCTTTTGTTCAATTCATTCCTAAGTATTTTACTCTTTTTGCTGCTATTGTAAATGGAATTGTTTTCTTAATTTCATTTAGGGTTCTTCATGCTAATGTATAGAAATTGACTTTTGTATATTGATCTGTACCCTGCAACCTCACCCAACTCATTCATTAGCTCCTAATAGGTTTGCTTGTGAGGGTGTGTATCCCTTAAGATTTTCTATATACAAGATTATGTCATATGCATACAGAGATATTTTGACTACTTTGCCAATCTGAATGCCTTTATTTCTTTTTCTTGTCTAAGTGCACTGGATAGAGCCTCCTGTTCAATGTCAATCAGAAGTGGTGAGAGCAGACATTCTTATCTTGTTCCTGATTTTTGTGGGGGTAGCTTTCAGACTTTCAGCATTAGGTGTGCTGTTAACTGTGGCTTTTTCATAGATTCCCTTTATCAAGACAAGGGATTTCCCTTCTCTTATTGATTTGAAGAAATATATTTATCAGGACTAGATTTTGGATTTGTTGGGGGAACCAGAGCCATGCTTAGTTTAGGGCTCATCCTTCTCTGCTACGAGACAGGACGCTTCTCTCCGAGTTTTTCCGAGCATGCCACAGGCCTTGGGAACTATTCCCAGTCCTGTCTGAGATAGGGACACTGCTTCCTCTAATCCTTTCAGGCACGTCTTTCTGTAGGCTCAGGACTCCCTTGTGCATGTGCAGATGTGCTTATTAATAACCATGATCTGCAGGTCTTTGGAGCACTCAATCTGTGAAGTGCTCTCCAGTTCTCTGCTTCGTGAACTCTAATGTCCTCATCTTCCTGGACACCAGCTCTGTCCCCTCAGTTCAGGGCAACCCCTGGGCTCTGCCTGGATTTACCTCCCTGTGCCATGCCAGAGAACTTTCTCCCGGCAGTAAACTGAGTAATCTTTTGTCTCTGTCTTTCAGCAATTACTGTCTTTTGTTGCCTGATGCCCAACGTCTTCAGTGCCATTTTTTTTTCATACATTTTGTAGTTCTTTCAGGCAAGAGGGTAAATTTGGTCCCCATTTCTCCATCTTGACCTGAAGCAGAAGTCCATTCAATTTATTTGTGTTTTAGATAAGAAAGACTTTGTTCAGGATTAATTGCTGGTGATGGAGGAGGGGGAGGAACAATAGAAAGGAAGAGAGTTAAGATAAAGACAAGAGCAAGAATGAAATCCCTGAGGAAGGGAAACAGGTTGCCCTCACTGGAATTAGGCTCAGACAGGAAGTGGAACACCTTTCCCAGGAAAAAATGAATAAAATATAGGGGCAGCATTAGCTAATTTTGTTGGTTTGCTGTTAGGAAGTTGGGGTCAATCCATTCAAGTTTTGTATGAAATAATAGGTCATGTTGGAGGTGTTGGAGATGATGGAATCAGAGCTGGGAGGAGAGTGGGGAAGGGCTAAAATAACCACCAAAAAGATCGAAGAAAACTGACTAGAGAAACATGGAAAGATTCAGGACAGCATCAAGCATCCCACTGAGCTTGGAGGCTATGAATTTATCATCAGTCTATGTCTGCATGATGTACACGGAGGCTCTCAGTAGCTCAGGTTTAGGCATGGAGAAAGCAGGTTATTGAACTGATCTAGAATTGGGTGCTGTCAGAATTTTCAGCTCTTAGCAACCCCTCCCCCATCAAAATTCAATTACTATCCAAGTTTTATCATCTTTGCTTGCTTTATAACTCTCAAATTATGCCATTTTCCCAAGCCCCAATCCCACTACTTCAATTCAGATCACCGTCATTTCTCGCCCTATATCAAGAACAGCTCTCTAAGTGATTTCCCTGCCTTGTCAACCCCAATTCATTCTCCAAACCATCATTTTCCATGTTAGTGTTTTGCACTACTAGTTCACAACATTCACAGTGAAAGAGCAGGTCAGTGATAAAATAATTTTAGACTTTCAAGCAGTCTTTACTGCAGGACTAATCAAAGTGTTTCAGTCTAATGCACAGCTCCCTATTTCCAAGGAAATATTTGTATCTCTGGCTACTTTTTCATCCTGTATGATACGCTACAGAGGATATCTCAGAAACAAACAAGATGGAATCTGTAAATATGCTCATGCAACTCCCCTTCTTTAGACTCCTCATTGGCTCCCACTGGCCTCAGATGATGTCCCAACAAGGTGGGAGACTCCACGAGTCCTCCCAGATCTGCCCCCCGGCTTTAACTCTCAGCTGCATCTCCCGCCCTTCTCCCCTTCACGGGCCCCAGGCATCCTAAAGTATGGGTAATTCCCTGAATCCAACCCTCTTTCTTTCCATATTTTTGTGGGGATAGTTCCTACTTATATTTAGGATTAAACTAAAACGTAGCCTTTTCTTAGTATCCCACTTCTTATACTCTCTTATATCACACTTTACTGAATGCTCTTATGATACGTCACACAAAATTATAATTTTATGCTTACTTCTACTTGCCTCTTATGTAATCTGTAATCACTTTAAGATCAAGAAACATGTCTTCATCAGCTCCCATCTCTAGTACCTGGTACTCTCCCTGGAAAAATAGAATTCAATGTCTATGCTACTTAACTCTATCAAGATTTAATACTTCATTGTGTGGTTCAGTAAGCAAGACAGTAGAATATTTTCTAATAGGCACATCATTTGACTTCTTAAATCAAATTTGGTAAATGGGAAGAAAGAAATTGTTAGAAGTATATTCTTTCAGAAGGTAGTTTTTGGGGTGTTTTTTTATAAGCAGTTACCAAAATTTGTGATTGCACACTCGTGCATGTTGCTTAATATCTGAATTCTCCACCAAATGGTAAAATCCCCTAAAGCAGAGAAATGTTGGTTTTGTTACATACATGTATTCAATGTCTTCCACAGTACCTGGAACAGAGTAATTTCCCAATAAATACTTATTATATAAAAAATTAATGAATCCAAAATTCAAAAGAAAGGAAGTGACTCTGCCTGCTTAGAATTATTATTTTTTAATCTTCATTACTTATCAGAACTTTTTATTAAAATTTTTTGTGGTCATTATAGATTCACTTGAACTTGTAAAAAATAATACAAAGAGAGATGCTGTGTACATTTCACCTAGCTTTTTCCATGGCCACATCTCACAATCTATAGTGTAATGTCACAACTAGGTTATAGACATTCGTGCAGCCAAGATGAGGAAATTTCCATCCCCCCAGGGACATTCTGTCCTTTCTGTTTCTGTATTTCTGAAAGTTTTAACATGAATGAGAGTTGGATTTTGTTAAATGCTTTTTCTGTATCTATTAATATGATCATGTGATTTTTCTTCTCCAGCTGTTAATACCACATTGATTGAGTTTGGACATTTGTACCACCCTTGCATTCCTGGAATAAACCCCACTTGGTCATGGGGCATAATTCTTTTTATATATTAATGAATTCTATTGGTTAATGTTTTGTTAAGGGCTTTTTTTTGGTCTATATCCATGAAGTTATTGGTCTATGGTTTTTTGTATGTCTTTACCTGTTTTGGTTTCAGGATAAGCTTAGCTTCACAAAACTGATTGTGAGAAGATCTCTCCTCTTCTGCTTTCTGGAAGATATTGTGTAGACTTGGTGTTAATTCTTTTTTAAATGTTTGGTAGAAATCTTCAGTGAAACTATCTGGGCCTGGTGATTGCTTTGGGTAGAGGCTTTTAATTACAAATCCAATCTATTTGACAGTCATAGGGTTGTTCAAATTATCTATTTTGTATTGGGTAAGTTGTAGTAGATTGTTTTTTCCAAGGAATTGGTCCATTTCATCCAAGTTGTCAAACTCATGCATGTAGAGCTCTTGGTAACCTTCCTTTATTATCCTTTTGATGTCTGCAGGGTCTGTAGTGATATCTTCTGCTTCATTCCTGATCTTGATAATTCATGTCTTCTCTCTTTTTTTTTCATTGTCAGTTTTCCTAGAGGTTTGTCAATTTTCATAATCCTTTCAATGACCTAGCTATGTGTTTCATTGATTTTCTCCATTGTTTTTCTGTCTTCAATACAGTTCTTCTGCTCTTATCTTTGTTATTTCTCTCCACCTGAAGGTTTGATTTTATTTTGTTCTTCTTTTTCTGAGTTCCTGAAGTGACTTTTCCTCTTTTCACATGTATGCATTCAATGCTATAAATTTCCCTCCCAGGAATTCTTTGGCCATGTGTCACAAATTTTGATATGTTACATTTTCGTTTTGATTTTTCAGCTGTTACTTCTTCAAGTGCTTTGCAGCCCTGCCCGAGGACTACAGTAACAGGAATTTTAGATTTGTCATTATAGTCCTACAGAGCCTTAGATACTGTTCATTTTTTCAGTCTGTTTTCTCTCCATTGCTCAGGTTGTGCAGTTTCTATTACTCTTTCTCCCAGTTCACCAGGTCTTTCCTCTGTCCTCTGCATTCTGCTGTTGAGCCCACCCACGGAGCTTTTCATCTTGGTTATTGTATTTTCCACTTCTAAGAAGTCCATTTGGTTCTTCTGTATATCTTCTGTTTCTGTGATGAGCCTTTCTATTTTTCATTTATTTCGAGTGTGTTCATAATTGTTCATTGACTCATTTGTTTTTTGTCACGGCTTCTTTAAAGAGTTTATCAGACAATTCTAGTAGCAGTGTCATCTCCATGTTGGCATGCACTGGCTGTCTTTTCATTCAGTGGGATCTTTCTGGCTCTTGGTGTAATGAGTGATCATTGACTAAAACCTGGACATTTGGACTATTGTGCTGTGAGACTCTATGTTATTTAAACTTGCTGTTTTAGCTGGCTTTCTCTGACCCCTTCGTTCCTGCTGGGTGGAATAAAAGCCTCAGCTGCTGCTGGTAGGGGAGTGGTCCGGCTCGCTGTGTGGTCCCTGACACTCCCGGTGCTGACTCTGCCCAGCGGGTGGTGGAGGTCACCTCATACGGCAGGGCAGGACTGGGAGCTGCTCCCCAAGGATCCGGTGGGACTGGGAGCTGCTCCCCCCAAGCCCTCCGCAGACACTGCTGGGGTCTGAGGAGCTCTCACTGGCTGGCAGGATCACATCCCGACCCCTGGCTGGACTCCTCTGATACCACCACCTCGGGGGTGCTGGGGTCCCTCAGCACAGCCTCACAAGGGTGGAAGTCTAGGCCCCCCACTTGGACTTTCCTGGCAGGGACGTGGATGGGGCCTCATTTTCCTCATCATGTTTGGAAGCTGGAGAGTGGTTATTGCCTACAAGTCTCGGATCCTGCTGGGCTGCCCCTTCCTCGGTCCCTGGCGTGCCTGCACCTGTTGGTCTTCCCAGCTGCCCGATCCTCAGCTCCAAGTCCAAGGCCCAGGAGGCAGAAAGAGAATGCAGGGAATCCGCAGTGGGGGCCTCAGACCACAGGCCCCCAGACCACTGGACTTCTTTTCCACACCTCTCAGAATCTTCTTATGTTTGTTTAAATAGAATGTCCAGGGTTTTAGTTGTACTTGGTGGGAGGAATAGGGGAAAGTGTCTATTCCGTCTTCCAAGAAACAGAAGACTCCCCTATTTCCTACTTAAAGGAATGTAAGTCCCCTGAGGGCAGGGATCTTGTCTGTATTGATCGTTGTTCTATTCCTGGCACTAAAGACACATGGTAGGTATCGACAGATACTTCTGTAGCACTGCTCCACGACTTGAAGTGGACATGCAGATGTAGGTCATATACTCCTGTCTTCCACTTTCAACTTGCTTTGCTACTTTAAAATTTGGATGCAAAAATTTAAAATCAAAATGGAACATCTTTCACAACATGGAGGGATATTTTTACTCACCTTCTAATCTGGAAAACATTTCAAGTTTCCTAGAATGTAAGCTGCATTCTAGGAAAATCAGAATCCTACATTCACTCTTTTAAGCTAAAAAAAAATGATCTGTTTACCTTGTTCTCTCTTATCTCTAGAGGTGAATATATCTATATAAGTTAACCGAAATGT
Organism: Choloepus didactylus; assembly: GCF_015220235.1. Classification (NCBI taxonomy): domain Eukaryota; kingdom Metazoa; phylum Chordata; class Mammalia; order Pilosa; family Megalonychidae; genus Choloepus; species Choloepus didactylus. Next base: position 2,063,990 of record NC_051322.1, on the reverse strand, counting down.
CTTTAGTAAGTACTTCCCTACACATAGCTCCAGCCACTGTTTAACAGCAGTAGACAGACACATCTCCTGAGCGTCAGACCCTTCTCACACGAGGTTGCTCACCAAGGCCTTACTGCTGTACAGAGTTTCTTCCCAAGAGAACCTTGGTCTGCATTCTGTTGTCAGATCACAATTGCATCTCTTAAATTATGATATTCTTTGAAATGATTACTACCACTTGTTAGTGCATTGATTTCTTGATACTTGTAAGTTTTGTAGGGAAGGAGTGACCGATTCAGTCATCCCAGATATTCAGTAGCATTTTCTAAGGGTACAAAATAAGTATGGCCACTCAAGACCTTTATTAGTAAATGGTAAAGTGGAGCCATTGAGTTCTCAAGTTAAAGAATTTCAGAGCTAGAAGGATCCTTGGAATCTTCTAAAACAAGCCTGTTCTCAGGCAACTGATAATGAAATTGAGGAAGATGCTTTTTGATGGCAGCAGTTCCTGTCAGCATTCTAACGCCATTAGGTAAGCACTTGCCCACTGGACCACTTGATACATTAGAATGAGTCCCTATTTTGAAAACTATTCATTTTAGCCACATGTCGATACAAGGCATGTTTTTTCACTTGCTTGAGTGACAGAGGAAACTTGCTCTGGAATCAGCAATATGCTTCAGTAACACACAACAACTCACGAGAGGATAATCTCTTCGCAATGTATGAATCACCATGTCCTGTCCAAATCCTTCATGTGATATATCATGTTGATCTTGGGTTTTAGAGTTACTGTCACTCTTGTGAAAGTTCAAACTATATGGAGCAAAGTACATCTGTCTGTTTGCAAATAGTTTGCTCTGTAAAACCCATCCTCAGATGGGATGTGACTCTTAGTAAAACCCTGTAATGGAGCATTTCATTTTCACTTTTCATAGACATGTTGGCTTAACAATATGAGTCAGCTTTTCTTTCCCCCCTGATAAACCAATAACTTGACCCATTTTTAGGCCTCGATCCTCAATCTTCTTGTGGACACAACTCACATTGGGTGGATTTTGTATTCAATTACCAGAGACACATTTGAATCCCCACAGCTGTTCGTTTGTTTTGTTTTGTTGGGAGACGGCTTTAAAAGATCGTCTGCATATTGTCACCTTGAGTACCCAGGATTGGACACTTTGCCACTAAAAAGAAAGAGAGATGAGAATCTCTGAGATTCCTTCCTTCCCCTCCCTTTTCCACCGAAGGCACAAAAATAGGACAGCCATTATTTTCCTAGTTCCTGGGCAGTGTGTGATAAAGCTGTGAAGTTTTTGGCTGCCCTTTTACGGCTTCTGTTGTTTTCTTGGGGGCTCAGTGGGATAGATAGTTTGTGCTGTGACAGGACATGCCAACAAATTGCATCACTTCTGCCTCGGTGACCGAGGACAATGACACGCCATATGCCAACGACAGGAAATGAATGGGGCTCATTTACACTGGCACTGGGCGCCTTCAGCCCTGTCAGTCTTCCGGGGCCATCATGGCAAATGGGGCGGTGGCAGAGGGGCAGAAAACCTCCCAACTCCCAGTCCTCACCCGCGGCCGAGAGCACCAAGGCAGGGTAAGGAGACTCCAATGGGGGTGCCCCTTCTTGCAATTTTACAAAATTCAGAAAATTCAAAAAGGGAAAAATCACCATCTCTTCTCTCCCTGCACCAAAGGGAAAGAGAAAGGAAAAATCGTTGAGTACATTCCAGCTGCAAAGAGTAAACAAAAACACAGTAGGCGTTGTGCTCCATGCGTTCAGAGTTGTTTGCCTGCACAAACAGACTGCCACAAAGACCTGCCCCAACGGTGACCCCTCTGCCCCCCCACTGCACCCCAGCAATGGCACCGCTCATATTTGACCCCCGACCTTCCCAGCAGCACATCATCTGTCTCCGTGGGTGGACGCAAGGGGTGCCGGGTAATGATTGAAGAGCAGGCATTCTGTTGACCTGGGACGCTAATGAGAGCGGAGCAAGCGGGCAGTGACCACCCTCCCGGGGCAGACCCAGGCAAGGAGCTAATCTGCTGCTAATTGTCCCCTACATTTGTTTTAAGGGCAGCAATGAGGACGGGTTGCAATCATATGTCCCGCTTCTTTATAATCACTGTAATTAGCGTCATAATCAGAGTTGGGCGAGCTTGAGGCAACTTGCCTGGCAGAGAGACTCACTTTTAAAATAATAATAATAATACTTAGCATTTATAGGGCCTTTTTATCCAACTGCAGAATGCCTTGGGGAGGTTAATTAACCCAGCTTTGCAGCACCCTGTACAATCAGCAGCATGGCAGCCGGTTGGCTGGAAGGCCCTCTAGGACCCTGGGGATGAGACGTGGCTTGTTCCAAGCTGTATCCAGAAACAGTGGCACGGGCGAGGGCTCAGTCGCGGGTCGATGCAGATTTAGTGGGCAGGTGGCAATCTCTGTCTAATCACCTGAGAACCAGGATATGACGTAATCAATACCAAAACCCCAAACGAAGATATGAAGTAGCAAACACAGGCATCTCTTGGTGATTCTTGCCCCTTCAACCTTTTGGGAGCTCATCTGTGCCTCCACAAGCTCTGCCTTCTCCTCTTCATCCAATCAGCGGTCAGCGGTCAGTGGTCAGCGGTCAGTGGTCCCCTTCCTTTCTTAGTCAAAGCTCCTGCTCAGAAAGAAACAGAAACTTCGAAGGTTGGAATTCGCTGGCGTCACTTCTCATTTCCCGTGGGTTTTGCAGTAATGATAACTACAGGCTTACCTATTTTTGCTCTCACAAGAATAAGAGTTAAACTAAAATTACAGAAAGGAATTTTCGCTCTAAGCAAGAATCTAGACTCACTTCCAGGTGGGAGGAGGGCTTCAAGCCCCGATTTGTGGTGGGGTGGAAAGGCCAGGCCCTAACGTCTCAGGGCCTGAATTAACACAGCGAACCGCTTCTGGGTTCACTTCTCGCCAATCTGGAGCTGCTTTCACCCTGGTCTCCTGCTGCCGAGGGGCCCTGTGGTTCCCAACCTGGCTCCATCCTCTGTCGTCACCATCAGGAACCGTTGCAGCTTGTTTGTGCTGCTTTCCCACCCCGGAGTTTTCTCAGGGAGGAGCCATTTTTGCCCTTTGTCAGAAACTCTTCGTCCTCATCCAAATCTCAGAAGAAGTGTGCTTCCTAACGGGGTGGAGAATTGGGGAGGCTCGCTGCATAATGTGATACATAAATGAACACCCAGAGGCTCCCGTGTGCACGCAGGCTGTGAATGATCCTCCGAACCCCTTATTAACTGCTTAGCCACGGACGGCTCTCCCCAGCTCACTGACATGCAGCCGTCTGCACGCACGGGGATTTGCATATGCACGCGGGGCAGGTGTGCACGTGCCCAAGGAAGCCAGCAGACCTGACGGATTTGTGACGGATTGAGGTCTGGGGTAGCCATGGATGTTCAGGGTAACTTAAACTATTCCTCTGTGTCCTTTCCCAAGGGCTTTTTGCAGAACATTACTAAAATGAGGTTTATTTTAGAATTTTAGTATTACTAAAATGAGTTTTATGCTTTCTTGCCCTCTGAAATACATTCTTGCACATAATTTAATTGTGCTGTAATGAAATGATAACACCCATGACCCTAGACTTTGTAGCTTATAGTTGTTGTCTGCCAGCTTTACTTTTGCTTTGGTTGTGTGTGTGGCTGTCACTCTGTTTCTGGGTTTTTAGCCTCTGGCACTCCACTGCTATGCCAGTTGCTCCCTCTTAATCTCTGTGCTGGTAAACACAGTAATGGAACCTGCTAGAAATATATGTAAGGTAAAAGTAAATAGGCTCTTGGACCCGGCATCGTGGGACTGAGAACATCTTCTTGACCAAAAGGGAGAAAAGAATTGAAACAAAATAAGGTTCAAGTGGCTGAGATTTCAAATGGAGACGAGAGGTCACTCTGGAGGATATTCTTATGCACTATAAAATATCCTTTTTAGCTTTTAGTGCATTGAAATAGCTAGAAGGAAATACCTGAAACTGTCGAACTGCAACCCAGAAGCCTTGACTCTTGAAGACAAGTGTGTAACTATGTAGCTTGCACAGTGTGACTGTGTGATTGTGAAAACCTTGTGGTTCACACTCCCTTTATCTAGTGCATGGACAGATGAGGGGAAGAATGGGGACAAAAATTAAATGAAAAAATAGGGTGGGATGTGGGGATGGAACGTTTTAGGTGCTCTTTACTTTTTTTTTTGGAGTAAGGAGAATGTTCAAGAATTGATTGCGGTGATGAATGCACAACTATATGATGGCACTGTGAATGATTGTACACTGTGGATGATTGTATGGTGTGTGAATGTATCTCAATAAAACAGTATTTTTAAAAAAAAATTTTAAAAAGAGTATATAGGCTCTGAGTGAGAACTGAAGAGGTTCGCCCACGTGTTCAGTCTGCGAGCTTTCTTGCCTGCTCTTTCTGCTGCCGGAATTTATTTTTTCTTTCCCGTGGTTTGCTGCATCCTGGAAGCAGTGGGTGGAGGTCACGCGTTCCCCCGGCCACTCTGGCCGACCCTTTGCTCCATCTGGTCTGCTCTTGTCCCCCTCAGGAGCCTGGGCTGGGAGCAGATGGATGCCAGCCACCGCCCTCCTTCCTGCCAACACCCCGACAGGACTCTGTGCCCCCCACCACCCCCACCCCGCTGGGACCTTCCCTCCTGCACCCGTGTGTGGGATTGTCAGCTCTCGTCGGGTCACCTCTCCTGTGCTCCTCGCCCTCCGAGGGGCCCCTCAGGCAGCTCCAGGTCAAAGGAGACGCATCCTGGAGACTCGGCAGGTTCCTCCTGGTTCCCTCAAACCCACCCACTGCCTGGAAAAGCCCAGGAGAGCCGGAGCACAGGGAGCCCCCATCTGTTGTGGTCTTGTCCTCCCTAAGTTAAGGTTTACTCCTCTTTCTGAGAGATGCAACCTGTGCATCTCAAGTCCTCCCTCCACACTCTACCCCACAGTTTTGAGGCTGGAAGTTCAAAATCAAGACGTAGACAAGGCCAGGCCTTGCGCGTGGCCGGCAGCATGCTGGGCGTGCAGCCCCTCTATCTCCTCTCCGGCCTCCTCTGACTCTGGCTTCGACTTCCTCAGCCGGCTGGCGTCTTCTGACTGCATCCGATGTCCCCTCTGTAGGAGGCTCCCAGTCTCCCCGCACCTTAACCCGCAGGACGTCTTCACAACCCTGTTCAGAAATGGGTTTACCACGATGGGAACGTGGAAGGAGGCTTCAAGGGGCTTTCATGGGGCATGTGATCTCATCCCCAGGAGTGTCTGCAGCACATCATCTGCATCAGTCCTGAGTGCCTGGCTCTTGTCTGTGCTTCGCAGAATCTACCATCCCACTTTGGGTGAAAAGTCAAAGCCCAGGGCCTGGTGTCTTCCGGATTGCCCTGAAGGAGTTAACTGGACCCTGTTCAGATATTTTATAGTTGTGAAAAATGTAGGGTTCCATCATAAATGCAAAAACTTTGTTTAATAAATTGCATGTTGCAGTTTGTTTTTTATGCTCAAGCCTTTCAGAGGCCCTGGTGTCACAGTTTTCAAAGTCCAACTGATATTGCTGTCCTTGTCCCTTCAGCCATTCATGAGCCTCCGTTCTGAGCTATGGTTAGGTCTCCAGGAGGGGACACAGGCCTGCGTCACTCCCGGGGGTCCTGGCCATCAGGCGAGTGACATCAACGATGATCCCATCCAGCTGAGAGGGGCCACAGGGGCCTGATGAGACAGGGGACACCAAAAGCCAGGAGTGGTCAAGTGAGCCCAAGACACTGAGGTGTGGACGGAGTAAGGGACCGGCACCCGAGCCTGGAGTGGCGGGCACGCAGAAATGGCATGGATGGAGGAATGCAAACATAGAAAAGGAGACCAGCTGGGGAGCTGTTGAAGGCTCTGCAGGAGGCAGAACAAAGCATTCCATGAAGCTGTGGAGAAAGAACAGGGCCGAGGTGAAGTCCCGTCACTGGTACATCATGTGTGTGGCTATCCTACGTTGATGCTAGGGTGTGCAGGTAAAAACTATGGTGAGATAAGCTTTTCAGAAGATTACCCGAATAGTCATACACAAGGTGAACTAAAGCCAGAGAAAGTAGCTATAAATATGCTGTAAAGGTCCACTAAAAAGTAACAATGGGTGGGAAAGGGACCAGAAAGAAAGGGAAGAATCTGGCACTACCCAGTAGAGGTGGGGAGAGTAAGGAGAGATGAGTCAGGGCCCACGCCCAGGCCTGGGGGCACCCGGTGAGTGCAGGCGACAGTCCGGTCCTGGGGTGGAAATATCGGAGGAGTGGCAAGTTGAGAGAATGAGTGAGTGAGTGTGTGGGGGTGGGGGGTGGGAGAATGGGGGGATGCAAAAGCTCTGCTTTAGAGGGGTCCATCTGGACAGGGAAAAAATATCTCAGATTTCAAAAATGAAGACGCAAAGCTGATAATACTCTGTAGTGAGCGCTACCACTGTCTAAAGCAGGAAGAGAAGCAAGCCTACAGAGACTCCCTAGAGAGTACTGAGAAGGAACCCACATTTCAGTAAGTTAAACTGGAAAATCCAAGACAGGCACCAGGCTATGGTACATGCCAGACCACCGAGCTGGAATTCCCAAAGGAAAATTCTGAGATTCAGTTATATGATTCTTAGGCCTCTAACCCAGGCTGGGACTATAAAATGGTCTAGGATTAAAGATTTGGAGATATTTCGTCAGGAGAACTTTTAGAAAAGTGTGTTTCTAAGAGGAAGGGGTGGGGCCTCCTTGTCCCTACTGTTCAGAGTCCGAGGAGAGGGTCGACATCAGAGTTACTTCTTAAAATGCCATTTTGTTTAGCTTTTGAGAAGATGTGTGTCAGCTTGTTCTGAGGAATGGATGGTAAAGCTCTTCCGTGACTGAAATTCTGCAGGGAGCACAGGAAACTGTAAACTCACAAAAGAAGCCAGGTATCCCCTTTAGGAATTCTGGCTTCCACTTTCCTTTCAAATGATAAGAATGCAGGTTATGAAAAGAAACAATTGGGGAAGGCAGTCTTCAACATGCGTTACATATGACAGTGAGAAAACATTGCATTTGGTCAAGGATAAATAAAAAGTTAACCACAGACAAAAAGATAGGAGCACTGTCCCTTAAGAAATTATGCCAAAAGAGCAAAAATTTTAATTTAGGAAGATTTTTGTTTAATGTTAAATAGCTCTTCTTAGTGGTCCAGTCTGGCTATGCGGAGTAACCCCTTTCTTCCCAGGGCCCCCCTCTAGTTGTAATCCCTGAACGTACCAGCAAACAAATGAAGGAAGTCTCTGACGGGTGGAAGAAAGAACGCGGCAGCCTAGAGCCCTCAGGTCCTAAGAATGACATGGTGGTAAAGTCCCTGGGCTTCCTCATTGCCTCCCTATATTCTAGACAGGCAGCTGAGTAAACCTCCAACAAGGAACTCCAATGGACACACACCAAAAAGCTCCAAGACATAATTATTGTAATAGTCCCTAGATTGTAAGCTCTTACAGCAGTTAACTCTATCCCTGAATTGTAACGTCCATCTCTTGAGAAGCTGATCCCCTAGCGCATAACCTGATTGGTCTCTGGAATGATGCGTATCTCTGAGACACCTGAAACTCAGAGCTAGAGCTCGGCAGATGTGAATGTCAGTATTAGTGCATACAGCCACTGTCAAAAAAAAAAAAAAAAAAAAAAAAAAAAAGCTGAAAAAGAGCCCAGACTTCAATTAGTGATATGAATGAAGCAGGTCTGGTTAAGACCAGGGCAAGCCAGGCCAAAGGGTAAAGGTCGAAACTGACTGTGTTTTAAAACTTCAACTTCCAAATGAGACCAAGGGAAGAGATATCTATTTGGTACAGGATCTGAATTTTCTAAACGGTAAAATGCTACAGTCGATTTGTTCAAACACCACAATTGCATGGAACTTTGAATAGAAGTGAGATACGGTAGGTTAGTATAGGCTGGAGTGAAATAGTGACACATCCTAGAGTAATTTGGGCAGATAATAAAAAATATATTTACAACCTCCCCCTCCCCAGCCCCAAGGATCTGGGGGAAGGTGCAGATGTGTTGGACATCCTCACCTGGACTGGTGTTGTTGTTGTCACAAACATTGGGACTGGTGGTTTGATGTGCTGAGCCCTCGAGCATGGGACTTGCCCTTATGAAGCTCGTTACTATGAAGGAGAGGCTAAACTTGCACATAATTGTGCCTAAGAGTCTCCCCCTGAGTACCTCTTTGTTGCTCAGATGTGGCCCTCTCTCTCACTAACTGAGCCATCCCGACAGGTGAACTCACTGCCCTCCCCACTACGTGGGACCCGACTCCCAGGGTTGTAAATCTCCCTGGCAATGCAGAATATGACTCCCGGGGATGAATGTGGACCTGGCATCGTGGGACTGAGAGTATCTTCTTGACCAAAAGGGGGATGCAAAATGAGACAAAATAGTTTCAGTGGCTGAGAGATTTCAAATGGAGTCGAGAGGTCACTCTGGTGGACATTCTTATGCACTATGTAGATAACACATCTTAGGTTTTAATATACTGGAATAACTAGAAGTAAATACCTGAAACTACCAAGCTCCAACCCAGCAGTCTGGACTCCTGAAGACAATTATATAATAATGTAGATTACAAGGGGTGACAGTGTGATTGTGAAGACCTTGTGGATCACACCCCCTTTATCTAGTGTATGGATGAGTAGAAAAATGGGGATAAAAACTAAAGGACAAATGGGGTGGGATGGGGGGATGATTTGTGTGTTCTTTTTTCACTTTTATTTTTTATTCTTTTTCTGGTTCTTTCTGATTAAGGAAAATGTTCAGAGATAGATTGTGGTGATGAACGCATAACTATGTTATCATACTGTGGACAGTGGATTGTATACCATGGATGATTGTATGGTATGTGAATGTATTTCAGTAAAACTGAATTTAAAAAAAAAAATCAGCCCAATACTTGTTTGACCAAACAACTGGAAACAATAACCTGGCCTAGTTCACAAATGAACTTGCTATCACTGAACCCAAATGTGTATCAATGAGTGGATAAAAAATGTTATCTCTACATACAATGGAATATCATTAAAGTGAATATTAAAGTACTGGAAAAAAAAATTCAAGACTAGACCTGTCTAAATTGTGAAGTCACATGTCCTTTCAAAATAACCAAATTGACATTAAAATGAAAAAGCAATTATAACAAAATGAAAGGCAGATTCTATGGTCCATTATCCAATGTGTTCAATGTCAATTTCTGTCAAAATTATAAAAATAAAAAAGTAAATTAAAAAAAAAAACAACTCCAAGAGGAGTCTGTTCCCCATGGACAGGCAAAAGGACCAGGAAAAGGGTGCCCTGGTGGGAGAGGAAGACATTTTGGCAATATCTGCTCTACTTTCCCAAACACCAGGGAAGCCACCCTCCCACAGTTTCCCGCAGTGGAACAAGGAGCTGATCTTCCCTCCATCCACCATCAAGATGGAGCTCCAGTTCTCCTGGTGGGGTAGTGATGGAGAAGCTGAGAGGAAAGTTGAGCTCCACACCAGCCTGGAGCAATTGGTGGTGTGAGCCAGCCTTTGCTTCTCCCTTCCTGGAGTGAGCCTGGCCCAGAAAGGAACTGAGTTTGCATCCCTCCTTGGAGGCAATGAGGCTGTGTGAAGCGGGGCCCACTTTCACTGGGAAGGTGTCAACAGGTCCATGGAGGGAACTAGAAAACAGGACATCTGCAATGCTACAAACAAAGGAACAGTTAGGGAAAAAGAATGGAAAAATATGAGCAGGGTCTTAGGGAACTGACTGACAACATGAAGTGCATAAATATACATGTTATGGTTGTCCCAGAAGGAGAAGAGAAGGGAAAAGGGGCAGAAAGAATAATAGAATAAATAACCACTGAAAATTTCCCAACTCTTAAGAAACACATAAAATTACAGAGTCAAAAAGTGCAGCATAACCCAAACAGAATAAATCCCAATAGAACTACTCCAAGGCACTTACTGGTCAGATTGTCCAATGTCAAAGACGAAGAGAGGATTCTGAAAGCAGCAAGAGACAAGCAATCCGTCACATACAAGGGAAGCTCAGTAAGATTGTGTACAGATTTCTCTGCAGAAATCATGGAGGTGAGAAGGCAGTGGTATGATATATTAAAGATTTTGAAAGAGAAAAACTGCCTGCAAGAATTCTATATCTGGCAAAAGTGTCTTTCAAAAATGGGGGAGAGATTAAAATATTTTCAGACAAACAAAAACTGAGAGAGTTTGTGAATAAGAGACCAGCACTTCAAGAAATACTAATGGGAGTGCTACAGGCTGATAGGAAAAGACAGTAGAGAGACATTTGGAGAAGAGTGTAGAAATGAAGACTATCAAGAAGGGTAAAAGGAGAGAGAGAAAAAAATAAGATATGATGTATGAAAACCAAAAGACAAAATGGTAGAATAAAGTGCTGCCCTTACAGTAATAACACTAAATGTCAATGGATTAAACTTCCCAATAAAAAGACACACACTGGCAGAATGAATTAAAAAAGAAGACCCATCTATATGTTGTCTATAAGAAGTTCACTTTAAACAGGGACAAAAATAAGCTGAAAGTGAAAGGTTGGAAAAGGATATTTCAAGCAAACAACAAACAGAAAAAAGCAGGAGTAGCTATATTAGTATCACACAAATTAAACTTCAAATGTAAAACAATTAACAGAGACAAAGAAGGACACTATATATTAATAAAAGAGACAGTTCATCAAGAAAACATAACAATCATAAATATTTATGCACCGAGCCAGAGTGCCCCAAAATATGTGAGGCAAACACCGACAACAGTGATGGGAGAAGTAGATACCTCTACAGTAATAGTTGGAGCCTTCAATACACCACTCTCATCAATGGATAAAACATCTAGACAGAGGATCAATAAGGAAACAGAGATGTTGAATTGTACAGTAAATGAACTAGACTTGAAAGACATTTATAGAACACTACACCACAACAGAGGGATACACATTCTTCACAAGTGCTCATGGATCATTCTCTAGGATAGACCACATGTTGTGTCACAAAGCAAATCTCAACAAATTTAAAAATATTGATATTACACCAAACAACCTCTAGGATCATAATGGAATGAAGTTGGAAATCAATAACAGTCAGAAGGTCAGAAAATTCACAAATATATGGAGGCTAAATAACACACTCTCAGACAACTAGTGGGTAAAGGAAGTAATTGCAAGAGAAATTAGTAAATACCTCAAGGCAAATGAAAATGAAAACACAACATATCAAAACTTATGGGATGCAGCAAAGGCAGTGCTGAAAGGGAAAATTTATTGCCCTAAATGCCTATATTAAAAGAGAAGTAAGATCAAAAATTGAGGAATTAATTGTTCACCTGGAGGAACTAGAGAAAGAAGAGCAAACTAACCCCATAGCAAACAGAAGGAAAGAAATGACAAAGATTAGAGCAGAAATAAAAGTTGAGAACAGGAAAACAATACAGAGAATCAATAAAACCACAAGTTGATTCTTTGAGAAAATCAAAAATAAAAAATCAATGGACCCTTAGCTAGACTAACAAAAAGAGCAAGAGTGAGAGAGAGAGAGAGAGAGAGCAGATGCAAGTAAGTACAATCATAAATGGGAAAGGGGATCTAACTACTGACTCCACAGAAATAAAGGAGATGATGATAGGATACTATAGCAACTATATGCCAATAAACTAGACAACATAGATGAAATGGACAACCTCCTAGAAAAGCATGAACAACCAACACTGACTCAAGAAGAAATAGACAATCTCAACAAACCAATCACAAATAGAGATTGAGTTAGTCATCAAAAAGCTCCCAGAAAAAGGAAAGCCCAGGACCAGATGGCTTCACATGTGAATTCTACCAAGCAGTCAAGAAAGAATTAAACCAATCCTGATCAAACTCTTCAAAAAAATTGAAGAGGAGGGAAAGCTACCTAATTCATTCTATGAAGCCAACATCAGCCTAATACCAAAGGCAGATGAAGATACTACAAAAAAAGAAAATTACAAACCAATCTCTTTAATGAACATAGATGCAAAAATCCTCAAACAAATACTCACAAATCCAATCCAGCAGCACAATGAAAGAATTATATACCATGACCAAGCAGGATTTATTCCAGGTATGCAAGGCTGGTTCAACACAAGAAAAACAAGTAATGTAATACACCACATCAACAAATCAAAGTGGAAAAACCACATGATCATCTCAAATGATGAAAAAAAGGCATTTGACAAAATTCAACATCCTTTCTTGATGAAGACTCTTCAAAGCATAGGAATAGAAGGTGACTTTCTCAATATGATAAAGGCAATATATGAAAAACCCACAGTTACCATCCTACTCAATGGGGAAAGACTGAAAGATTTCCATCTAAGATAAGGAACAAGACAGGGATGCCCACTGTCACTGCTGTTATTCATCATTGTGTTGGAAGGTCTAGCTAGAGCAATTAGGCGAGAAAAAGAAATAAAAGTCATCCAAATTGGAGAGGAAGAAGTAAAACTTTCACTGTTTGCAGATGACATGATCCTATATGTACAAAATCTGGAAAAATCTACTAGCAAAGCTACTAGAGCTAATCAATGACTACAGCAAAGTGGCAGGCTGCAAGATCAATATGAAAAAATCCGTCGTGTTCCTATACAAAAGTAATGAGCAACAGGAGGAGGAAATCAGTGAAAAGAATCTATTTACAATAGCAACCAAAAGAATCAAGTATTGAGGAATAAACTTAACCAAGGCCACAAAAAGAACTATAAACAGAAAATTACAGGAAACTGCTAAAAGAAATCAAACAGGACCTTTAAAAAGTGGAAGAATATACCATGTTCATGGATTGGAAGATGAAATACAGTTAAGATGTCAGTTCTACCTAAACTGATTTATAGATTCAATGCAATACCAATTGAAATCACAACAACTTACTTTGCAGAAATAGAAAAACCAATAACCAAATTTATTTGGAAGGGCAGGTGCCCAAAATAGCCAAAAATATCTTGAGAAAGAAGAATGAAATGGGAGATCTCACACTAACTGCCTTTAAAGCATACAAAGCTACAGTACTCAAAACAGCATGGTACCCACATAAAGATAGATAAACTGATCAATGAAATAAAATTGAGTGTTCAGAAATTGACCGTCTCATCTATGGACAATTGATCTTTGATAATGCAGTCAAGCCAACACAACTGGGACAGAGCAGCCTCTTCAATAAATGGCATTTGGAGAACTGGGTATCCATTTCCAAAAGAATGAAAGTGGACTCCTACCTCACACCTTATACAAAAAAATCACTCAAAATGGATCAGAGACCTAAGAATTAGCACTAAGACCATAAGACTTTTAGAAAAATGTAGGGAAATATCTTAAAGTTCTTGTGATAGGAGGTGGTTTCCTAGACCTTACACCCAAAGTGCAAGCAATGAAAGAATAAATAGATAAATGGTATCTCCTCAAAATTAAACACTTTTGTACGTCAAAGGCCTTTGTCAGAAAAATAAAAAAGCAGCCTACACAATCGGAGAATTTAGAAACCACATATCAGATAAGGGTTTACTATCCAGAATATATAAATACATCCTACAACTCAACAACAGAAAGACAAACAACCCAATTTTAAAAATGGGCATAAGACATGGATAGACACCTTTCTGAAGAGGAAATACTAATGGCTCAAAAATGTATGAAAAGATGCTCAACTTCACTGGCTATTAGGTAAATGCAAATCAAAACCACAATGAGATATCATATCACACTTGCTAGAATGACCATAATCAATAAAACAGAAAATTAGAAGTGCTGGAAAGGATGTGGAGAAAGAGGCACACTTATTCATTGCTGGTGGGAATGTAGATTGGTGCAGCCACTCTGGAAGGCAGTGTGGTGGTTCCTCAGGAAGCTAAGTATAGATTTGCCATATGACCCAGCTATTCCATTGCTAGGTATGTACTCAGAGGAATTGAAAGTTAAGACATGAACAAAAATTTGTAAACTGATATTTATTGTGGCATTATTCACAATAGCCAAGAGATGGAAACAGCCCAAATGCCCGTCAATAGACGAATGGATAAACAAATTGTGGTACATATATACAATGGAATATTATGCAGCTGTAAGACAGAACAAAGACACAGAACATATAATAAAATGGATGAACCTTGAGGACGTTATGTTGAGCCAAGTTGGCCAGAAAAAAAGTACAAATATTATATGGTTTCACTAATATGAATTAACATTAATGAGTAAACTTTGAGAGTTAAAAGCTGAGAACACAGGTTATCAGGAGATAGAAAGAGGTTAGGTATCAGGCATTTGATGCTGAAGGAGCACAGAATGTTCAACAGGATTGACTGTATAGATCCATAAATGGATAGCATGACACCATGTGATGGTAGCACAATATTGTAAGTACACTGAACAAAGACGTCTGTGAGTAAAGCTGAAAGAGGAGGGCCAGGGGCATGACTGGGACTGTATAACTTACTGAAACCTAGAGTGGTCAACGATTGTGACTAAATGTACAAAATATAAAAATGTTGTTACACGTAGGAGAACAAATATATGTCATCCTTACAAGACGCTGGAAAAGGGATGGATTTGGGGAAAAATATAATCAAAGCAAACTGAAGTTTATGGTTACAATAACATTGTAATAGGCTTCCATTAAATGTAACAAAGGCAATATACCAAAGCTAAATGTCTATGAGAGGGGGTTATAAGGGAGGGGTATGGGATTCTTGGTAGTGGTGTTGTTGTCTGACATTATTATATTGGATTGTATTGTACTTTAATTTTTTCTATCTTTTTTATAATCTTTTGAAAAATTTTTTGAAGTGATTAATATGTTCAAGTGCTGATTGTGGTGATGAATGTACAACTATATGATGATATTGTGAACAATTGATTGTTCACTGAGAATGATTGTATGGTATGCGAATATATCTCTATAAAATTGCAAGGAAAAATATAAACAGAGGGATACAAATGCTGGAGAAAACATGGAGAGTGGGATGTACCTATTTACTGTTGTTGGGGAAGTAGAATGGTGTAGCCTATCCAGAGGATGGTGTGGTGGTTCCACAAGAAGCTAAGTATGTGGGGGCCATAAGGTCCTGCAACCTCATGATTGGGTATATACTTGGAAGATCTGAGAGCAAGGACACAAATGGACACTTGCACCCTGGTGTTTATGGTGCAGTATTTATGATTTGCAATGGATTGAGGGGGCCTAAGGGTACATCAAGTGATGAGAAGAGTGGTGAACTGTGGTGTATGAATAAAATAGAATATTGAGCAGCTGCAAGAAGGAATGAAGCTGTGAGACATGCATCTAGGTGAATGGATCTTGAGGACAGCATTTTGAGTGAAGTACATCAGAAATGAAAAGACAATCAATATGAAGCCTCACTAATATGGACCTAATATAATGTATAAACTCTGAGAATTGAATCTCAGAGCACTGTTTATCAGGGGAATGCTTATTGTAATGGTCCCTAGATTGTAAGCTCTTACAACAGTCACATCTATTCCTGAGTTGTAATGGTTATCTCTAAATTCTGAGATTCTGAGCTTGTTGTGTATAACCTGGTCAGTCTCTGGAACTTTGGGTATCTGTGTGACACCTGAGACTCAGAGCTAGAGCTCAGCAGCTATGAATGTCAGTATTACCTCATAAAGCAACTGTTTAAAAAAAGCTGAAAAACAGATCAGACTTTAATTAAAGATATGAATGAAGTAGATCTGGTTAGGAGTAAGGCAAATCAGGCCAAAGGGCAAAGAACAATATTAACTGTGTTTTTAAACTTCAACTTCTGTGTGAGACCAAGGAAAGAGATGTTTATTTGATGAAGGATCTATATATTCTGCAGCACACTAAATAATTTAACTTGTATAGTCAGTTTATTCAAACACCATAATTACATGGAACTTTGAATAGGAAGAGAGATCCGGTAGGTTTGTACAGGTTAGTATGAAATTCCAATATCTCCCAAAGTGATTTGGGCAGAGAATGAGGATATATTTGCAGCCCCCTCCCCCTGGAAAACTGGGGGAAAATGCAGAGATGTTGGACTTCCCCACCTGGGTTATTACTGATACTCTCACTCATTGCTAGAATGAGTTCTTGATCTTGGGGCTTGCTGTTATAAAGTTTGTTACTGCAAATTGTGCCTAAGAATCTCCCCCAGAGAACCTCTTTGTTGCTCAGATGTGGCCTCTCTCTCTAAGCCCACTCAGCAGGTGAACTCACTGCCCTCCCCTGTACGTGGGACATGACTCCCGGGGATGTAAATCTCTCTGGCAACTTGGGACATGACTCCAAGGGATGAGCCTGGATCTTACATTGTAGAATTGAGAAAACTGTCTTGACCAAAATGGGGAAGAAAGATGAAACAAAATAAAGTTTCAGTGACTGAGATATTTCGAATGGACTCAAGAGGTCACTCTGGAGGTTATTCATATGCATTATGTAGATATCCCTCTTTAGTTTTTAGTGTATTGGAATAGCAAGAAGAAAATACCTGAAACTGTAGAACTGCAACCCAGTACCTTGATTCTTGAAGACGATTGTACAACTTTGTGGCTTACCTGGTGTGAAAACCTCGTGGCTCACACTCTCTTTATCCAGTGTATGGATGGATGAGTAGAAAAATGGAGACAAAAACTAAATGAAAAATAGGGTGGGATGAGGGGCAATGGAATGTTTCGGTGTTCCTTTTTACTTTTATTTGGTTTGTTTTTTGGAGTAAGGAAAATGTTCAAAAGTTGATTTTGGTGATGTGTGCACAACTATATGATGATACTATGAAATGTACACAGTGGATGACTGCAGGGTATGTGAATGTATCTCAAAAAAACTGTATTAAAAAATAAAAAAAAATTTATGCTAAGTGAAAGAAACCAGATACAAAGTACAACACATTGTATGATTATATTTATATAAAATGTGATTTTAAATAAATTTATAAAGACAGAATTAGATCAGTACATATGTAGGGCTTGAGAAGGTTAGAGGGTTTGAGAGGTGACTGCTAAGGGGTTTCGGGTTTTTCTTTTTGGAGTAATGAAAATGTCCTAAAATTGATTGTGGTGATGAATGCACAACTTTGTGATTATACTAAAAGCCATTGATTGTACATTCTGGATGGATTGTATGGTATGTGAATATCTCAGTAAAACTGCTTTAAAAAAAAAAAAAAGAGAACTGTCAAACATGAATTCTATATTCCCTGAAAATACTCTTCAGAAAGGAAGGGAGAATAAAGACATTTTAAGAGGAAAAGAAAGGTGTCGCTAGCAGAAATACCCTTGAAGAATGACTAAAGGAAGTTCTCCAAACAGAAAGGAAGTGATAACAGAAGAAGACTGAGAACTTCCAAAGGAAAGAGAAGCATCGGAATAGGTAATCACGGGATTAAATATATTATACAATCCTCCCATGAATTGCTTATATCATATTTGATGGATGAAGCAACAAATAAAACATCAACCGTTATGGTGCTCAGTGTATAACTTAGGATAGTAATATATTTAAAGTGGAAAGGGTAAAGGAACCCAAATGGAGTGATGCTTTCTACACCTCAATCAAGGTGGTAAAGCGTAAATACCAGTAGCCCATGACAACATGCAGATCTTTCTAATAACATCCTGAGCAACCACTAGGGGAACTATACAAATGGATATATTCAAACACACTGTAAATAGCTCAAGAGGACTCTTAAAAAAAATTCAAGTTAGCACACAGGAAGACAGAAAAGAGAACTAGAAGAATGAGAAAGAAGAATCAAACAGAGAACAAATGATAAAATGGCTGAATATTTACCTTAAATGCACATTTGCTAAATACCCCAATTAAAAGAGATTAGAAGAATGGGTTAAAGAAGCATGAATGAGCCAAACAGTCTGTCTACAAGAAACTCACTTCAAATACAACAGCATAGGTAGTTTGAAATAAAAGGACAGAAAATATACACTATGCAAGCAATAATTTTTAAAAAGATGGAATGGCTATGTTAATATCAAATAGAGAAGACTTCTGAGAAAAAAGATCCTTTAAAAAAGAGGAATATTATGTTAAGATGAAAAGATGAATCCACCAGGAAGACATAGTGCCCATACATATACACACTTCAAACAAAAGAATGAAAATGAGAGTATAACATATCAAAATATGTTGGTCACCACTGAAATGATGCTGAGAGAAAATTTACAGAACTAAATGCTTACATTATAAAAGAAGAAAGGTTTCAAACCAATAATCTAAGTTCCCACCTCAAGAATTAGGAAAAGAGCAAAATAAACCAAGGCAAGCAGAAGAAAGTAAACAATAAAGAAATGTTTAGAAAAAAATGAAATTGGAGACAGGAAAGCAATAGAGAAAATCAATGAACCAAAAAAAGCAATTCTTCAAATAAATCAATATTAGTCAAATAAACAGATAAACAGATTCTACTAGGACACACACACACACATAAATATTAAGAGATTTATTATAGGAATTGTCTCAGGTGACCATGGGAATTGGCAGTCCAAATTCTGTAGGGCAGACTTGAAGTTGACAACACCAATGAAGGTGGGGTTGAATTCCCCAGGAGCAGCTGGCTGATTAAAGTAGACGAAGGAATTCTTTCTAACTTCTGAAATCCTCAATTTTGTCTTTGACCTCCAACTGACCGGCTGAAGAGATTCCTCTCATTGCTGAGGGCAATTCCCTTTGTTGACTGTAGACACAATTTACCATAGATGCAACCAAGTGATCACAGATGGAAATTCATCTGTGAAGTACCCTCACAGTAGCAATCAGGCCAGTGCTTGCTTGGCCAGACAATTGGACACCATCACTTTGCCAAGTTGACCAGCCATTCCATTCTTGGGCATTTAACAAAACCAGAACACAAACATTCACAGCAGCAGCCAAATACTGGAAACAACCTAAGCGTCCTTCAATAGGTGATGCTTAAATAGACTGGTATATCCATACCAGGGACCACTACTTAGCAATAACAGAAACTAATTCAGCAACAGGGATAGCTCTCAAGGCAATTATGCTAGGTGAAAAACAAGGCCAATCTCAAAGTAATCATATAGGAAGTTTCCATTTATACAGCATTCTTGAAACGGCACAATGTTTAAGATGCATGAAAGATTAGTGGTTGCCACGGGTTAAGCCAG
This sequence comes from Choloepus didactylus, assembly GCF_015220235.1. Classification (NCBI taxonomy): domain Eukaryota; kingdom Metazoa; phylum Chordata; class Mammalia; order Pilosa; family Megalonychidae; genus Choloepus; species Choloepus didactylus. The sequence goes on along the minus strand of NC_051322.1, from coordinate 2,044,804 downwards.
AGTGGAGGGAGGAAGGAGCTGTTGCCGAGGGTGATGTGAGGGATTCTTGTGATGGGAATACTGTATTTCCTTGTCGAGGTGGTAGCCACATGCATATAGAAATGAGATCAAATGTATAGAGTTAAACACACTCACACACACACACGGGTGCATGTAAAACTGGTGAAATCTGACTACGGTCAGCGGGTTGTGTCGATCTGCAGACCCGGTTGCTCACTGTCCCTCAGCTTGTAGGATTCTGCCACTGGGGAGATGGGGCAAAGAGTTCACGGGCCTCTCTGGATTGTTTCTTACAATGGCACGATTATCTTTTAATAGCTCTTCTTTGGTACTTTGCAAATTAAAACCACACACATTAAGATATAATTGATTAAATATGTTATTGGCTTTTATTATAAAACTCCATTTGACAGAAGAGTCCTAAAGACATTAAAATAACAAAACTTATTTCCATAAAACATAAAGTAGAGCTTCTTACTAGGATTAGAATTAGCAGTGACTTAAAGAAAGAAGTCTCAATTAAAGTTAATAAAAGTTGAAATACATTGTTCAGTATTAATTTTTGTAAGGATGGAAACAAATTCTACATAGATGTTTATTTTGTAATGTCTGTTAAGAATACTCTACTTTCTGCTTAAATTTTGACATGGTTTATCTTTTCATACAATTTCTATTTTTGTTGAAAATAAAATGTAGAAAAATTTATATTTTTCTCAATTTCAAATATAGCACAAATCTTTCTTGCAATTGAGATGCAAAGAATTGGGACTCACTACCATCTGGGAACAGCACCCTAATTACAGGGAAGGAGCGGAGGAGGCAAAAAGGAAAGAAAGCAACTCTAAAAAGAAAGCAAGGGTGGTCTTTTACATTCTGAAATTATAATTATAAAGTGCTGTCAAATTTCAAAAGTAAAATTTTGCCACAGTCTGGATTTTATTTCATGTTACAAAAGTTAAGAGCTAGAACATAATCAGAAATACTCAATCCAATGTCATCACCCTTTATTATTCACTATTCAGAATGTGGTTAATCATATGGTTTAGCGGAATAAAATCATTTGAGGTCATGATTTCTATATTTCACCATGAAATGTTTGTTTTAACATGACATTGTTCTAATTATGTTACCCAACTTGAAAGTCTTCACCAGCTTCAATCGCTTTGATAGCTTCAATAGAACCGAGGCCCCACTCCCCTGCCTGTAATCATCATCATCATCACTGTTTATTTCAGACCCAAAGTGTACCAGAAAATCACTAAAAGCTCATGACTGGATGACAAAGACAATACCGCATCATCCAGACTTTTCAAGAAGAATCTGACAGAAGCAGGTACTATTTCCGAGTGACAGCTAGGTAACTCCCCAACTCGTGAAGGTATGGCTTCCTCAGTGGAATAATATTAGGAAAAAGATAACAGAAATGACAATAGTGTTTGCCAGATGGACTATCTTAAAGTAGGTGGATGATTTGGGGAGCCCCCAGACCCCTACACTTGGGGTTGTCTCAGGAGAGCATCAGCCTATCTGAAGCAAGTGTCTAACTGGTGTGCAGTCGCACCCTTCTAAGTAAACGACAAGCAAACAACGGGACCACCAAAACAACACTGCTCATGGCATACACGCCTTACCCAAACCTTAGAGACACTGCCCCCCACGGCCACTGCCCACGGCAGTGATGGGCCAGGGAATCCCCTGCCACTCGAGGCTCAGGGCGCTCTCTGCCGTTTTCCTCCCCTTGGGTGCTTCCCGTGAGTTAGCTCCCATCATCAGAGCCAGGCTGCTGATACTGAGCACGTGTGCCTCACGCGTCACGTGTGGACTTGGTGTGAGCCGGCGGGACCGTGTGTTTGAAGTCAGAAGACACCTGCTCCACGCAACACATCGCAGAGGAAATTACAGCATAGCTTGGATCACCGGGAGCTGATAAATGTCAGATGCACATAAAGCAAGTAATTGGCTTCTTTTCTGTGGTATAAATCAACTCAAGCTTCAAAAAGCATGCTCTGCAAAAGATCACATTTACGCCTTTCCATCTGACAAGGGTCAGGGTCAGGAGCTGTTAAACCTTTGGGCAACCAAACCAAAAATTAAAGTGAGTTTATATTTTGTTGAACTCAAAACAATAAGTAAGACTTGTTCTGAATGAGAGGATTTTCCTTAAATGCTTTCACCACTCAGTGGGGACGATTTTCCTAATAAATGAGTAATTTGCGGCATGAAATCTGCTTGTAAGCAGTCAATATTCCATGGATGACAATGACAGGAAGATTGGTTTATCTTGTACCCTCGGGAGCTGTCTGTAAATCACGGAAGACCAGGGACCACCTTGCTGCGTGTGAGGACAAACCACACAACCTTGCGCATTTGCACTGTGGCCTTAAAGAACACAACTTGTGGCAGATACATCTAGTCAATACAAATTCCACAAATAGTTGAGATTCACTGAAATTGTACCTTTGAAACTAATGCTTCCTCTCTTTTTTCTCTAATCAGCACATATCAAATCAAGACCTTCAACTTGATATCCGCCAAAAACAATCAGTTATGTCATAAAAGCAATGTTAGAAGACTGATTAGTTGAAAAGCTCATATTGACTTATAATTCCATTTTCTCTCCAAATAGTTCAACATTTCAGGAAGCAATGCCAGATGTCATGATAATATGGAAAATACAAACATAGGAAACTAAATTTTAGTTATTTGGAACCAGGTTTGTTGTTTATTAATTACCTAGTCCTGTTACCTGTCTTTACCCTTCATTCCCAGTACTCTCCTCGCTCCCCACTTGTGGGACCTCCTCGTTCTCGACAGCGTCCTAGACAAAGCCTCATGGAGAGGAAAGCCAACACTTGGCTGGCCACGCTCCAGGAAGACTTACGGAGAAAAAGATTGGGATTGTGGCAGGGAGGATGTTAGGGTGACCTCGAGATTTTAATTCCCATGGCCCCCCAGTGCCCACGTAGTCTAGGTTACCAGCCAGTGGTGACAACCTGTCACAAGTGAGGTTTCCTCCACCATTTGCATGAAGCATCCCCAAACTAGAGGTGATTTTTAGAACGAAGGGTGTTTGCTCATGTTGTGCAGATTCACATTTGTGTTCCTGGATTTCCTTGATAAGTGGCCCAGCAGTGACATGTACCTCTTAGGGATGGTGCCAGGAACAGACCCTCAGGCAGGAAAAGGGGCAAAGGGGTGGCGGGCGGGGCCCCGGGCTCTGGGGAGGCCAAACCTGGCTCTCGCTGAGCAGGTGAGTGAGCTACTTCCTCACCCACAAAGGGCCTCTGACGCCAGCCCTTTCCCTCCACACGGCAGCGAGTATTTACTGAGCTTGTGCAAGCACCACAATTAGCAAAGTGAGCTAACATTAGTCCTCAGCATGATTTCAAAATACGTTTTAAATATGGGCTTTAGAAAATTGGAAAATGAAATTGGGAAAGACTTAGTGATGGATTCTCAATGTTTGTTGCAGCCTGAAGAAATGAGGTGACAGGCAGGTCGAAAGGAGAACCCCAAGTCTCACATATGTGTTCCCACCCCCAGGAAATCATGACCAGCATCCATCTCTGGATAGTAATTCACTTTTCTTGCTTCAGAGTTTTAATTCCTGGTAAAGTACAGATACTTCTTAAATGTAAGTTGTGCAAAATACAGGGTTTGGAGTCAGAAACAACTGTACTCAAATCCAAATCCTTACAGGTACTAATTGGGTGAGTTTACACAAGTTGCTTAATCTTGATGAACCCCATTTCTCTCACTGAAAAATCTACAAAATAATATACTTCCTGCAGTAGGAATATTATGAAATAATATATACATATTTAAAGATGTTGTAAACTGCTGTAGAAATCTGCATTTGCATAATATCCTTGGAAGAAATACTGTTTCCAAATACAAAATTATAAGAAACTCGACCATATCATAGAAAATTGAAGAGCTGCAGAACTGCCTACGCATCTCTTTAATTTTTTAGTTGACAATTGTACGTTTGCCAGAGCAGTTGTGAGCTTTTCTGTCTTTCTTTCTCCGCCGACCTCTGACCCCTCAATGAAACAGGCCCGTTGACTTTTGTGGTCCCTAAACAGCAAGGATCCCTTATGCAGTGGCTGTTCTTTCCTTTTCTGTCTTGAGGTCACTCACTAATAGGCTGAACAGTGGGAGAGATGGGGGCCATCAGAACGGGGTGTGGGCAGAGGGATGTCCTCATGTGAAGACCCCGGGGAAGGAGGAGTGAGGGGCCCGGTGGGGATGGAAGGAGTGATGCCCAGGTGGGGACGGAAGGAGTGAGGGACGCGGTGGGGACAGAAGAAGTGATGCCCAGGTGGGCACGGAAGGAGTGAGGGACCCGGTGGGGACGGAAGGTGTGAGGCCGCCACAGCTGCTCCTCCTGGTGGGATGGTCAGAAGCCGTGTTTCGGGTGGGACGGGCCTGGGACGGGAGCCCGACCCTGAGGACTCCCTTTAGGAGGTCCGGCCTCGTGGTCTCAGGCAGAGCTTTCCAGCACCAGCTCCTTGGCCACCTGGTGGTTCCGTCCAGCCCAGAACCAGGAGAGCTGGGACCTGGAGAACGAAGCAGGAGGCATCAACACGGCACAGGAAGAGCTTTCCACGGGATTCAGACCCACTGTTCCTGGAGATGTAAGACGATGCACTTGAGCTTTCCACAGAGGTGGGGTTCTTCTAGCAGGTGTCCAGGCATGTCCATGGGGGTCTACCAGGCCGGTGGCCTCGGTGGCCAGACAACCATTTGATTGGCTTTGTGGCTACTCACGGCATCCACCCATTATCGCACTGTAATGACCTGATTATCGGTGGGCAAAGCCACACCCACAAAATCAGGAAGAAATAGAGAGTTAAGATAATTAAAGAGTTCGGAAAGAATCAAGTTCCCCACTACTAAAGAGAAAGTGAGGAGTCCAGTTTAGTTTTCTTTCATTCCCAAATAATTACTGCCTTTCTCTTTGCCTGTGTAGACACTGCCTTGGTAAAAATAAAAGGAAGTACTTTTGAAAAAATGAAGCACTATTTTCAACACTTTGAAAGCAGCATATTATAGATTAAAGCAGGAAGCTGCAAGCTCTCAGCATCATTTATGCCAAATATCGGTGGGGGGAGATGCAGGGTGGGCTCTTTGGGACTCATCATTGCATGACGTTTCTCGTAACCCTGGATTTTCTATGGGTTACTGTCCAAGGCTTGACCAGGAGATTGCGATCTTCCTTTATGAAAGGTTATCTAGTGGCAGTGCCAACTGACGAGATAAATGACACCAGGTCTCAGCGGCAGAGTGGCCTGGTGGGGGCTCCGTTCAGCCCTCGCCCGCAAGGCAGAGAATCAGCTTTGCCCCCCTAGGAAGTCGAGTGTCAAGGGACAGTGCAGGGGAGACGAAGCCGGTGCCAACCCCGCCACCCAGGGCTGTGCTTTTCCAGCTAGAGAGCAATGCACCCAGCAACACCCGTGAAGCCGCGGCATCACCGAGACACGTTATAACAATTCTTTGATGCACAGAGCTAATTTTAGAGCCTTTGAAATCAATTCCTATCACTAGTAGGTAAAGTCAAAAATGGAAGGCCCATGCATCGGGTTGAGGTCAGACTCCTTTACAGGTTGAGGTTGATTGGTTTGCAATAAAATCCCAGAGAGCTGCTAGTTTTTAATGAGCTTCCTCGGAGGAGGTGAGCCTGTCTTTCCAGAGAGCACTGCAGAAAGCTGTGTTCAAGCGTCTGCCACCCAAGCTGCTCGCCAACCTGGCTCTTTGTGGACTCAAAAAATGACTCACAAGAGTTTCCCGCTGTAGGAAAAAATGGCCCTTCCTGCTGTGTGTTTGCAAAGTTCTAAAATGAAAACATGAAGGACATTGATTCATCCCAATGTTCTGTATCTGTCTGTGTCCATCAGTGGGTAATCACAATGCACTGCCTGTTACATCTTCCGGAGCATCACTTTCTCAGCTAGTAGCTTACAACCACGTGTGAGGTGGGAGAGCGTCATTCCAACAGGTTAATTTACGTGGCAAGGAAACAGTTTTAAAGAATCCCTCAATGAATGAAATCCACTTTCCCTACATTGAAACAGATGTTGCCCGCTGAATAAACAGAGTATGGTCCAAATAATAATCACAGACAGTTCAGTTTTGGGCATGCAGTTGGTGCTAAATAAATATGGGGTGAATAAATAAGCACACAGACCCTCTGTGGTTTAATCAAATCAGACTTCCAATTACTTTGATTGCTGGGATATTACCCATTGTCAGGAATGTTTACAGAATATATTTCTGTAAGACTCTCAATGATCTTCTTTACCTGACTTTGAGTCTTCTTTATTTGCTGCAAGGGAGCTCCAGCTCACAGTTAAATTAGCATATTGACTGAGATTCAAAATTGGATACATTTAATGAAAAATTAGAAAGCACATCATCCTCAACTTAAAAAAATATACCTAAGTTCTCATCCTGTTCAATGTCATTCCATAATGAACTCTACATTCATATGTAACATTCTCCAAGTATCAGTAAGTCCACGAAACATCAATTTGAGTTTCTGATTCCAAAGCTCCTGATGGGAAGCGGCCGGCTCCGTCCCTGCATCTCTCTGCCAGACGTGCATTGCCAGCATCGCTCGGCAGCAAGGGCCACATGCACGAGCAGGTCTGGGACACACTGACTTAGATGACAGACAGACATCCAGCCTCGAAGTGCCTTATAGACTGGAGACGCGGGACTACCGATCAGGGGAGTGTTTGAGTGGAAGATGCAGGTTTGCCCTTCTGAGGCCATCTCTGCAGGAATCCTCACCCTTTCAACAGGTATCCTTACAGCTACAATAAGATTCCTTGACCCTGGGGGACAAAAGTCAACTTCTCAGTCTATAAGGAGAGTAAATGAGCACGAACGGTCAGCTGGAGCCCAAGAAGCCCTGACTGTGGCTGGGTTTCCATGTTAGGTCTGCTCTCTCGAGAACTCCCCTCCCTTCGGACCACCCTTCCCCTCACACATTGTGCCCCCACGTGTTCAAAGGCTGCACCGAGTGTAATATATAAACATACGTTTAAGTGTGCGTTCTGACTCCTCTTATGAGATGACTTGGACAAATCATTCCACCTTCCTGAGGCTATTTCCTCTTGTGTGAATGGAGAAAATAATTGCCAAGTTGAAATAATCTATGAGAGAGAGCTTGGTAAATTCTGAGATGCAGCCACACCAGCCCCACAGCCTTGAATGCAGCTGGTGCTCCATAAGTGCATGCTTAAGCATTGGATGGAATTGCTGTGCCAGAGCCCAGCCTTGCTGCTGTACAATGGGCAGCACTTACTGTGTATCTAAATTAGATTTCTCTCTGTCGTTCTAAATTCCAGTATTTAGTTTAGGGGAAGGGCCAAGGACCCTAGGATGAGAGGGCCAGAAAACAGTAGTTAATCTCTTTCTGCTGAAAGGGTTCTCTGTATCTTGTGAAAAGTGTCCCGATAACGAAAGTCTGCAAATGGAAGATTGGCATAACTATTTTCAGATATAAAACTCTGATCCCATTTCCACTGTCATTAAAGAACGTGAATGCTTCCAGGAGCTGGTGCCTCTGTTTGGAGGGCCTTCCCTCCACCCCAGAGCTGATCCTTCCCTCTCATTGTCAAAGCCACTTGCCTTGCATGCCAACAGTCCCATGGAGGGCCCCAGCTGCTTCTTGCTCAGCCCCGTCTTCATGTCGTTGGATGTGTTCTTCGTCTCTCGTTCCTCGCACATTTGCCAAGGCGATCCCTTTCTGTAAGACTCAATTCAGGCCTCAGTGCCACCATGAAATCCTCTGATTACACCTGCCATTCTTGATTCTTTCTTCAATGCCAGCCCGTGAAGTGGTCTATCGGAAAATGGGCCCCGGCAGGTGCTATTTCCAGCTGGACTCGCTCCTTGGTGGATGCCTGTCGTCTGTCCCTCCCGAGCCACCTGGAGCAGGGCTGAGTTTCCGGGTGAGAGGCCGGTTGTGCCCGGATGAGGCCGAAAGCCGAGGGACTCCATGGAGGAGAGAACATTGCAGCTGGGCCTTAAAGGGTGACTCTGATCTCTCAACCAGGGTTGCAAGCACAGAACCCCAAGTTCACCAGATGAATTCCAAGGGTGAGAACAGGGTGAAAGACGACACAGAGCCAACAGACAAAACGGGGAGGTTGTGGTGATTTCAGCAAAGAGACAGAACGTCCTGCAAGCTTGGTGAGGCGGGAGCTGTCTGAGAAAAGTCACAGAATTAGAGTGTGGAGTGAGCGGGACACGGAGACACCACTGTGAGAAGACACCTGCAGACGCGCTGGGAGACGGGAGGAGGCTGAGGCCGCTGGGTGAGCTGGAGGGTGCGGAGCCCTGGGGACCCACGGCCGGGGAGGAGACGGCCGCCAGCTGCCTCCCCGCACCCAGGGCTGGCCGGGTCCCTCCTAATGACATGTTCCTTCAAAGGGGAACCTCCTTCATCTGCCCACAGCCCGGTTTTGCTGACCCGGGCCATTCTGTTTCTTTAAGCTGGTTTTGCAAACCTCTGATCAGATCAATGAATCAATGTATGTGTTTCCATTCAAGAGCCAATATTATTTTCCTTATTTCCAAGTTCTTAAGAAACTTTTCACTGTCATTACCAAGATCTAAGAATAAAACATGAAGAGCTAAAATGCAGCACACGCATACATAGGTGAGTGGGCAAGGACAGGAGCTTTCTCCAGCGTCTCAGCCGGGCCTGGGAACCGAGCGGGTTTCCGCGAGTGGAGACCTCCGCTCAGGAGCCACAGCGCCAGCGAGCACAGCGGCCCGGCTTCCCCAGGGTGGGGCCGGTGCCTGGTGGGTCCAGCCCCGAGGAGCCTCCGAGGGCCCGGAGGGTTCCAGGGGGAGCAGGTGACCCCGCGTGGAGGGACGGTGGGGACGCCCATCCTGGGGAGCCCACGGTCAGCGCCGGTCAGGAGGCCGGAGCCCGGGAGGGAGGAGGGTGTGCGGCTCCTGAGAGTCAGAACACGACGAGGAGGTGAAGCCACAGCCTCCGCACCTCCCTCACTGAGGTGCATCGTGGGCACCCAGGAACGACCGGGGGCAGCTCCCACCTGGGCACGGCCCCGCTCTCCGTCCGCCGCAGCCTCTGGGAGAGGAGGATGCAGCAGAGAAGGTGCCGGCCCGGGAGGAGAAGCTGCACGAGGCGTGAGGGGAGGGACGCTGTGCCCAGGGCTCCGGGGAGACCACCCCCCAAAGCTGCCCCGTCCCTGGCCACCCGGTCCTGTTCTTGCACAGCCTTGGTACCCTCACCCAGCTTTCTCTAGTAAAGATGCATGCTCCCAGGCCCCATCCTGGACCAGGGCCTGCACAGCCGGGCTTTCTGTACTCTTAGGGTGGTGTGGGAGGCACGGCTGCTCCATCCTGTCTGGGCACTGCGGGTGACGGAGGAAAGCCCACTCACACCGACCAGTCAACCCCTCCAAGGTGGTGCCTACACCCCCTGGTGCAGGACAGACAGACATCCCAGGCCCTGTCCTCCCCCACAGTCCCAGCACCGGAGATGCTGCCCTGAACCTGACACTCTGCGCTTGGGGCCAGGAGGGCACACGCTGGTCAGCAGGGCAGACTCACGGTTGACAGGGAGGAGCGACAATGCCGGGCACCACGGGGACCCAGGCTTCTCCACCGCGGGCGAGCACATGTTGGTGCCCGGCCTCGCTCAGTGGTGAGACAGAAGTGGTCCGACATGAACATGTAGAACAGAACTTCCCACAGACCAAGTGCGCTGGAGCCATCAGGCCGTGCTGGTGAGAATCCAGAGCCTCAGGCCCCACCCCAGACCCGCCGAGAGGACTCTGCGTCTCCACCCGGGCGGGGGCTGCAGCTGTGTGTGCCCGAAAAGGCACATCCTCCACGTCCTCACACCTGACCTCCTGTGGGGGGACCCACGGTAAGGAGGACATTTGCTGAGGCTCCTTCAGTTGAGGTGGGGCCCACCTCATTCAGGAGGGGTCCTAATCCTATGACCGGAGGCCTTTATAAGAGAATGAAATTCAGACACACAGAGAGAGAGAGAAGCCATGGATGCAAGAAGCCGAAAGCAACGAAACCCGGAAGGGAAGGGAGAGGCCCGCAAACAACACACTGCTCAGCCGCATGGCAGAGGGGCCCAGGGTCGCCAGCAGCTGGTCTTGGGATGAAGCCTCACCTGGGCGGTGCCTCGATTTGGACATTCTCATGGCCTCAAACTGTAAGTAATAAATTCCCATTGTTTAAACCAGCCCACACCATGGTGTTTGCTTGGAGCAGCCTAGGAAACTAAAACACAGGGAATTTACATTTTTAACAAAGTACCCAGTGATCATTAGACACATTAAAGACAGAAACCAGTAAGGCAGCTTTCACCTGGCTAAAGGAGAAGCTACCAGATTATCCGTAGCATCACAGATCCATTTTCCGGAGGATCAGGGAAAGAAACAGCTCTGTATTACCAGGAAGAAAATGTCAAGATGGCACTTGGGGAACGAGGAGCCGCCCTAAGCTCCCAGCCCCCCAGCACAGACGGAGGTCTCCCCATAGCAGCCCCCAGACCCGCACCTGCACTCTCGTGGGGGCCACTGACCCTAGTTCTAGGCCAAGCTCAATGCTCAGGAGAATAAATTTAATTAGATCAAGTGCAATTCTTACAGCCCTCTTGGGCTGACCCTGACTTACATCCCAGCTCTGATGTCTGACAAGTCACCTCTTCCCAAGGACACTGGAATTCTCTTTCTAAATGACCATCTATCTTGATAAGCCGGGTTGTGCTTTGTGGCTGAGAGCACAGATCTGGCCACGTCCGATCGAGTCTTCTACTAAACGGCCCACAAAGGCTGCAGGTCCCCCACCTCTGCAGCCGTGCAGAGTTTCCATCCGAGGCCAGCGCAGGGCCTCACGGAGGCAGAGGAGACCTCACAGAGAGGGCCCAGCGCGGTGTGTGCAGAGTAAAGGCGCAGGAAACGTGAGCCACTGATGCAGGCGGGACCAACCCTGGACCCTGAAACACGCCACCCCTGCCTGGGCCGCTGGGGGCCTGATGCCCACCCGCCTCCCGGCACCAGGCCTCCGGGCACATCCCGGTCCCAACAGTGGCCCTCTACTCTGCGGACGCGGCTCGGCCTGAGGGCCTGCCAGGGCACCCAGCCCGCCTCTGAGTTGCGGCCCCGGTGACATTTCCGCACACTTGGTGTGTCTGGCTCTCGAGGGGGTTAGGCCTGTTGGTCCTGACGCCTTAACCCTCCAGCACAGCGCCGGGCAGGGTGTTCTGTGGAGGAGCACAGGCAGGTATGTGCTGCCTTCTTCGTCTCTCAGGTGCCACGTCGGGCCTGCTCTCTCTGTTTCTGAGCCACTCTGGTGGCATCTCATGACTTTCCTTCAAGGAGCTTTCTGGAAAAATAAGATGATTACACAGGTAAAGCTTCTAAGCGTGTGAGACCCATTTCCTTCCAGAGTGGAGTCATTCTGTTGCTCTTTTATGACAGAAATACACACGGTTTCTGACTACAGAGTGGACAGGAGTTGTGCATCCTCCACTCACCCAGTGCTCCTGGAAGGGCAGACTGAGCACCAGCTCATCTGAGCCTCACGACAACGCCAGACAGAAGCTCCTGGAATCGACCCTTCGTAGCTGCGGTCACCGAGGCCTGAAGGCGCACACAGCCCCACTCGGGCCCCCGGAACTGGGAGGTGGGGTGCAAATCCGCAGCCGGAAGGCTCTGCTGGGCCGCCACTCTTCCTACCAGAAACCCATGATCTTCACCACCGTGTTCCCAAACCTAAAATGCCCTGGATGACTCCATTCATGATCACTCTTTTGAAACCCACCTGGGAAGCCCGGGGCTGCTGTAGCCCAAGGCTCACTCAGGGCAGTTCAGAGAAAGCGCCTCTTCTCCCCGCGAGCACACCTGCGCCCAGGTGAGAGGCCTGGTGGCTGGCACAGTGAGGTCCCAGTGCCCTGCACCCCAGCCCGGCACCCACAGGGCAAAGCCCCCAGGTCCGAGGCGACGGGGCCAACCACTCCAAGCGCTGAGGAGACAGGAGGACAGAAGGAGAGACTCCGCCTTCCCGTGCCCCGAGCCGGCCTTTCTCTCCCGGGCGGAGGCGGAAGGAGCCCCCGCCCTCGGCACTGCTCTAGAACCTGGAGCTGACTCGCAGCTGTGGCAGGGGGTCGCTGAGGCAGAGAACTCGGGGTTGACAGATCCACTCGGCTCCCTTCAAAGAAAAAGTCAAGGAGACCCCGGGCCGGGGCTGGAAACAGGACCCAAGACCTCCTTTCTCAGCCTTCCCTCGGTGATACAATTCCTTTCAGACTCACAAAATAAATGATTGTGTTCATCTTGGAAGTGATGCAACCGCTAAAGAGAATTCTCCTCGAGAAGCTGGGACTTTTCAGGTTATGCTTCTGACACACTAGATATTTTCACACACTGAGCCTGAGGCAAAAGGTGAAGAAAACAAATGGTTAGAGATATTTAATGTTCAAATATAAGCTCTCATGTTGGTATAATTTTTAGTTTTTACATAATAAAACCATAACCTAAGACAGACGTGATAGATAAGGTATGTGGGGGAAAAATAAGGAAATGGCATGAGGCAGGAATTTAAAATGTCAAGATTTCTGGAAAATAAGGGCAGACTGAAAAAAAAAAATCAAAACAAAAATGAAGCCAATGCAAGAGTGTTTTGAGAGACTTCAGGAACTACCTGCAGAAAAATGGGGGGCAGGGAGCTGCATCCAGGGTTTGTGTTCTGCCAGTTTACCCCCCATGGCCGGGAGCCTGCACACCGAGGGAAAGCCCGGTTACAAAGACGAATGGAAATGAAACCCTGTGTAATTATTAGTTTTGTTGCAAGCAGATCAATCACTGACGATCAGCTGCTCGCAAAGGTCACGTCCGACCTTCCGGCTAGAATTTGGGGGCACCACGGTGGCTGGGGAGCTGCTCCCGGCCTCGGCAGCCCTGATAGGCCTCGTGCCGTGGGGGGCACGGGAATCATGACGAATGACTCGAGGTGTTACTTTGGCAAAGCGATGGCAGTGGAGAGGGCGCTCGGGGCTGGTAAGGGGCGATGGCTGGTCCTACACAGCCGCCCCCCGACGGCCCAGGGCGTGGGGAGCCTGGCACACTGGCATCAGGGTGGCCTCGCAGCCGTGGAGCCCTTTCCATCCAGCAGCGCCGGGGCAGGGGGGAGCCGGGGGGAGCGCGGCTGCCTGTGATTTTTAACTGAAGTGACTGGGATTCCCCCACCGCCCCTGAGAAGCAGTCGGGAAGGAGGACCCCGCCGCGCTCAGAACCCGGCTCAGGGTGGTTCTGACGAGGAAACCAGGCAGGGTCCCCCGAGACCCGCGATGGCAGCCGGCCGGAACAGCGCAGAGGAGCCCCTGCTTCTCTCCAGGCAGTTGGGCGTGTCTGCAGCCCCCCAGACTCTGCTTCAGGAAACACCCCTGTGTTCGCTCCTCCTTCAAACGGGGGGGGGGGGGGGGGGCGGGTGCTGTTTTCCATGTCAGCAAAATGCCAACATCAGGGAATCGGGCTTGGGGATGCCGGCCGCGCAGGCCCCGGGGGTGCCTTCCCCATCCCGTGACTGAAGTCCGCCTAGGGACACGGCTGACACCTACGTGACGCCCCACCATGGTTCAGAAGTTCTCCAAGCGCAGGGTTTCCTTCCTGCGCAAAGTGGGAAGGAGGGAGGGTCCCAGTGTCAGAAGGGCCTCGGTCACAGCCAGGAGCCTTCGCTGGGGGGACAAGCGGAGCACAGCAGGGGAGTCCAGCCTCCAAATCCCCCTTCCTCATCCTTCCCACCTTTGCCTGCCCCTGCCCCCGGGTCTAGGAGAAATCGCTGCGGAGTGGCTGCGTGTGCGCTCATTTTGCCAGAACGCTTCTGCTTGTCGAGTGACATCTGCGTGATGACGGACTGGGGGCCGCGGCCCATAGCCAGGTGCAGACGCAGCTCCGCGCGCCCACCCGCAGGCCGGGGCCGCCTCCTCCCCTGCTCGCGTCTTCCCCGTCCCATCCCGGCTGTTCCATCCATTTTCCCTCTTTGGAAAGAAACATCTCTATGCAGATAAACAAGAAAGGGAAGATAGAAAGCAAGTGGAGCCAGGAGCTTCCGCCGTCGGACCTCAAGGGCGCGGATCACCGCCCAGGCGGTCAGCACAGCAGCGGCCACCCTGGCGCGGTCGGGCCCGGGTCTGCGCGGCTCAGGGGCTGCGCCGGAAGGACGCGGTGTGGCGAGGGGGCGCAGCAGCAAGAAGGGGCTCCCCGGCCCACCCTAGCCTCGGGCCCAGAGAACCTTCCAGACGCCGTGAGCAGACGCCCTATTCCAGACGCGCGTGACATGCAGCACGCACGCCCCAGCAACGGCGCCTCCTCTTCTGCCCCGGTCCCTGCCCCACCCGAAGTCCCGGCAACACCAGTTCAGCTCCTCAGAGGGGCGGCAGCAGCTCCTGGGCCTCACCCTGTAGCTTCAGGCCCGGCCCAACAGCCGAGGGCCACACCGCGTGGGGTGACAGGGGCAGCGCGCCAGCTGGCATGGCCTCCCTGTCCTGAAGAGGGCCAGGGGTCTCAGACTTTCATCACCAGTGCACCCCAGTTTACCATGTGATGCTCCCTCTGAGGATAGTTAGAGGGAGGATGGGCCAGACATGCCCTCCTGGGGCAGGGAGGACACCACCAACAGGGAACACACTCAGTCCATTCCCAGACCTCAGCCACTGACTGCTTGCCTGAGGAACTGAGCCCCAAAGACTTGGTAGTTTGGGGTCCCCATTCCTCATCCAGTGCCATGGCAGGGCTCCATCTGAGTGCTGCGGCGTCTGGAAGTAGAGGGGCCATCTTTACCGTGGTCAGTTCCATGAACTGACCTCTCTGGCCTCTGCTCAGCAGTGGAGCTCTGCAGAGAGGACAGGGCTCCCAGATCATTTGTCCTTCTGACCTCAGATGGGCTGGTGGTAGGAAGCCTTGTTCCCTGGGTGGGGCTGCAGGCTGCCTCAACACCAAAAGGCGAAACACGGTATGGATCTCCCAGGGCAGGGCTCCTAAATGTTCTAGACAGGGCATCACCACAGTCACGGGGGACCCCACAGGTGACTAACAGCCCAGCTGGCTGTTGAGACGGGCATAGATAAGGAAAAGTGCCCTCTCATCATGGCGGAATGGGCTGCATTTCCAAAACTGAATATGGGTGGATCAGAGTAGGTTTTCCCTCTTGAGCTTGGGTTTGGCATCTGTAAGGCTTTAATAAGGTGACAGATATTTAGAATATAACTAAAATTATGAACTTGCCATAACTAAAATTATGAAAAGCAATGAAACACCCTCACCTTTCAGATGCAGACTTACAAGTAACCACCAGAACAACTTGCCATTTGTAGGTCACCAGCATTCTGTGGTCATGGAACGACCTTCATCCTAGGAAACAAAAGTGGAAAGCACTATTCTAAAATGAAATGTGTCCTTATGAGCTCACCCCCTTGAACGCCAACTGTAAGATCCATTGGTGAGATCAAAAGAATTCAATTTGAGTAGGATTTTACTGAGAATACATTCTGGAAAGTGGTGGGAGTTGTCTCCAAAGAAGGTAGAGAGTCACCTGCCCAATGGAGTTGAAAAGTAATAATGGATTCTGCATTGAAGGGGCTCGTGTGAATCAGGAGAAACCCATCCCTTCAACACCACACCAAGCTGCTGAGGCCAGAGTGAGCTGGGGCTCCCCTTCTGCAAAAGTGACCCCTCCCATTAGGTGAGCCTATGACAGCCATCCCCAAGAGTGGGGAAGGGGCTTCAGGGGAGTGGTGGAGGGATAGGACCCTGGACAAGCCTTTGAGTGTAGCTTTGCCTGTCACCGCTAGGTCCTCAACCCCTATTACTTCAGTATCTTCATCTTCACGATGGGACGATGGTGTCTGCTCCATGTTCCTATTGGGAGTGCTCCTACTGGGCACCTCCCCAAACCCATCTTGGGGGTGATCCCAACAACCTCATAGTGTAAGGACCCTTACCCTGCTTCTAATGAGAAGGACGTTGAGTTACAGAGAGGCTCGACACCGTACTCAGGTCCCAGATAAGGTAGTAGAGGAGCCAGCAGAGGAACCAGGGTGCTTCCATGCAGACCTGCCTCGAGTTCTGGGCAAATGTAAGTTATCATTGCTATTACTATCTACTGGTCACAGAACAGGATGTCCAAAATTGATTCTGTGCTGCCATCCATAAAAAAAAATTAATCTTTTTAGTTGTGCTTACTTGTTCTTTGGGAATGGGAAAGTCTTCCTACTTACAACTAAAGAGGCTTATGCATCCGTAAATAGTATGAGATTTTGTAAAAGTGTCTCATGCAACTGTGGGGATGCATGAGTCCAAATTCCAAAGGGAAGGCTGTGAGTGGCCAACTCCAATGAAGGTCTTCGATGAATTCCACAGGAGAGGCTCACTGGCTAAAGTAGAGATGAAAGCTCTCTCTTCTGTCTGCTGAAGCTATCATTTCTCCCTTAAGAGCCTTCCATCTATTAGATTAAATGTTTCTCACCGTGGAAGACACTCCCTTGGTCGACTGCAGATGCAATCATCCATAGATGCAATCAACATCCCAATGATTTAAGTCCATGAAATTCCTCACAGCAACAGATAGGCCAGTGCTTGCTTGACCAAAGACAACTGGGCACCATCCCCTAGCCAAGATGACACACGAACCCAACCATCACAACATCCTTTGCAGATTTTTAAGATTTGACAACAGATGATGTCGACATTATTACAGATGCTGTGGAAAATGCGGATGGTTTCCCACATTCCGGGGCAGGATTCTTCCTTGCTAGGAAAAGAAGGCTTTGCAGGAACACAAGGAGGGGCACTGACAAAGGAGCCACGAGGGAAGGGAGAGGAACGCTCAGGTTGCCTTGAGAGAGAGGACAAAATTAGCATACTCAGCTTGTTCCCACGATGAAAAAGGCTGGTCAAAAACAGATCCTAGAGCAGAAAAATCCTTGTGTCTCAAATAGGCCCACTAAAGGAGCCCCAAATATCTCAGTGGCAACACAAATCCTGATCTTACTCAAATTTAAGGCCAGCGTTTGCCTCTGGAACATTATCTTTCCACCATTCTTTTTAAAAGCTGCTTCAAAACACAAGCTAGTTTGTGAAGTTTTTAACGCCTTCTGTGATGATTGATCTAAATCAGTCTCAAAAACAGCTATTTTGACTGAATTCATAGAGTTTTCAAACAATGGCTAAAAATTGATCATGTTTTTAAAAAGCACACATACAGTCACATAATTCTTAGAGAAAAAATATCTAAAACTTTTAGTAAACCTACAATTAAAAAATTCACAAAGAACTAAATTTCACTTGAATGCCACACACCAAGCAACAAAAGCTATGGGAACATCTGAATGTTCGTGTGAGCTCCAGAATTGTTTTGACAAATTGCACATACGGTCAGGATGCAGGTGCCGATGGAGCCGACAGCCATGTCCCTGCATTATATCCCTACACTCCTTCTGCTCTTATCCCGTGCCTCTGTGCAAGACCCCTGACCACCGACAAAGACAGCTGTGGTCTGGTTCAAAGTTTTATCTTGTGTGCCAGTGAAGTGAATTTTGTAAGAACATTTCGCCTCGATAGTAGAACTAATATGTGTCAAAGCCTAAAAAGCAAAGATTTCAAGAACATGTTGAGATTATTATTTTCCCCCCTAAAAAGAAGATAATTCTTAAATACTTCAAGAACTGTCTTAATATCCACAAACTCTGCTTAGATTGCTTTTACAGTAAGCAAAAAGAAACCCATAATCATAATTTTAAAAGCCGTAGTAAGTTCTAACTGACAGGATGTTTGAGGTGCCCTTCTGTTCTTTGCCAGAGTTTACAGCTGTAGCGAACAGTTTGATGCAGCTCTAATTTCTAATTATGACTTACTGGGAATGGGGGAGGTTGTCAATTTTACTCGTCCCGTGGTGAGAAACAAAATGATTCTCCTCTTCCCTGCCAACCAAATCATCCTATTCTTCAGCAAGGCTAAGAATAATCATCTAAATAACAAAAGTCAGCAGGAGCTCCTGACATTTTAGGAATGGCTACTGGCTTTTCCAGAGATGTGCTATTGGAACGCGAAGGTCTGAGAAGGTTTTCAGAAAAAACTTTTAATGGTGCGGCTCTTCCTTGCACTTAGAAATAGATAAATCTGGCCCTGAGATCATGCTCATCACCCTTTCAGAACCCCCTAGCCCTGCAGCAACAGGTGCTGGAAGGCACCACCCCACCTGGACCTCCTCGTTGCTACCGTAATGGAGCCTGCGGCAGTGGGACCGACGTCCTCTTCCGGGCTGTGGCCGAACCTGGAGACCCTTCCTTTGCATGGGGCAAGGGATGTGTGAGGCTTTCTGGGGTGTGCTGCAGCCCAAGGTGTACAGAAGGCAGGAGCCGCAGGTCCTGCTAGGACCCCCGAGGGACTCAAGTTCCCGCTGACACAGGAGAGAGAAGATGCCGACTCCGAAAGGCGACACGTGGAGTCGACCAGCTGCCCAGGCCTTTCACGCCCACCCCACCCCAGCTGCTTTCCTCGTTCATCCTGTTGATCAGCCCCTGACTGATGAGATGCAGCACACCCGGGACCACCAGAAAGGTCTGTGGGCTCCAAGGGCTGGTCGGTGGGCATTTGACCTTGGAGGCCAGACATCCAGTATCGGGGTCTTATGCATTTCAGCAACTTGTTTTGATACTTAAAGGAGAAAATTCCTCACACCAGGAGGGAATGAAGGGGATGAAACGTTCATGCTCCTGAGCATCTCAGAGAAGCACAAGTGACTGCCTCAGCAGCCTCCTGGTTGGCTGCTCTTAGCCCAAGCCCCTCATCGTTTCTTCTCAAGAGAGTAAAATAAATATAGTCTCCTCAAGAAGAATGGCGGGAAGGCTTTTGTCATGGTCTCAAGGGTTTTTCCTGGGCCTGGGGATTGCCCCTGTGTCCTGGCCTGGCGAGGCTCCCAGGGCTGGTCAGGAGCCGGACCCCAGGCCAGCGGGAGCGGTGGGCACAGCGGGCCACGGACGGAACTCCCCAGACTCCCATCACAGGCACCAGCACGAGTCAGCACACACACGGCTTTTCTTTAATAAGAAAAGCGTCTAATAGTCATGAATGTTCTCAATTTAGTGATGTCAGATCAGGAAGATTTTTAAAAATCTGTAAAATCTCATGAGAGCGTCAGTTAAAACTTTGTCATATAAAGCCTCATCCTCTAGAGTGAAGACAGTTTGGGCAATTTGTCCCTTGTAATGGTTACTGGATACAAATGTGCAGAGTCATTTACACCTATAAATACCTTCAATATACCTTCTTTTCACTGTCATAAGTATTTATTAAGACATTCATGGTAAATTTGCAATCAGATCTAGAACACACACTTTATCCTCTCTGTGGCCAGCAAACCATTTAAGAATGTATTCTTTGCTTAGCTCTCAGGAATTTGTTAATTTGGGCCTTTTAACCCAAGAGTATCACGTTACACTAAAGCATGACCTTCCTTGGCAGGAGGGCATCATAAAAGTTGCACAAAAGAGCCCCATTCACGAGGACGTTGGTGGTACAGTCAATCTGGATAATCAGGACTTACTCAAAAGTAAGTGGACATAGAATCGGGTCTCCTGGCCATTCATTTTAAAATTAGAGTCTTTCAGCTGCTTTATACAACAGGCCACACAGCAAGGTCAGATAATAAAAATAACAGCCCAACGTGAAAATGAAAAGCAGGCATTAAGAGGAAAGATTAATAGGATATTCTAAAGAATTTCGTGGTTGTGGTATGTTATAAGTAATTATTTAAGCTATAATTTTCACTTAGGCTGAATTCTACCTCAATAAAAATTCCACACATGGTTAGAGTAGAGTGAGGCAGGCCTATTACTCATGCTAGAAAGTTTGGAATATAGCAGCTTGCTACATTTAGGCTAGACCTCATGCTCCTGGACATCCAAAATTAAGAAAAGCATTCGTCTTGCAGGTAATCAGGGACCAAAGTCCCAAACCATACGATGATTAGTAAATGAAAATGCTAATGCTCTTGTCATTTATGTGGAAGTGATGAATAACCACTTCAGACTTTGATACACACACAAAATCATCAGCCTCTCTGCTTGACCGTACGCCTGGGTACCCAGGAGGGGACGAGGAAATAGATGCACTGGAGTCTAACTTGCTGCCTTGACTGTGAGCCGGACCACGGCCAAAGGCTCCCAGGGAGGGTGGGTCCCAGGGAAGTGAACACTGGCTTGAACTTCAGTGAACCCATAGGATTCCTCACAGAAAAATCACGGAATGCTGCTACGGACGAATCATCTCTGAGATTCCTGAAAGGACAGCGGTTGGATCCAAGTACACGATATTGATGAGAGCTGCCCACCCTGCTCTCTGCTGTTCATCATGCTGTCTCCATCAGCTCAACACATCAGTCAGGATACGGTGCCTGCTGCCCGTGGGTTTAAGAAAGTCCAGCAAACTCATGCCAGCTGAGGTTGGGTCATCTGCCCATCTCGGAACCAGCTATTGTATGGAACGCTGCTTTACTAGGTTAGGGAAAAAAAATGAACTTAGATTTGTCCATCTACCAGCATTTTACTAAGCACCTACTATGCAGGGCTCCAGCAGGGAGCTAGTAAGGTAACTAAGAAAATGCCCCTCCAAGGGACTGTCGGTTTGCAGACTGACTAGCTCACACAGTTCACCAAGCACAGGTCCTTTCTTTGTGCTCTGTCAGCACCAGTGGGAGCATCTAAACAACATACACATACTGTGTCCTTAAGAATCAGGCAGCCCTGGGTTTAGGTCCCTGTTCCCGGTTTGAAGGGACAGTAGCAGACATCTGCCTGGATTTCTGAAAGAGTTTAATGTTTTACTTCTTTGGGAGATTCCATAATACTTCTTAAAATCCAGCCATCAGCTCCCTGCTGACCAATGACAGACCCAAGCATGGAGTGGGTCCCAGGGGCTTGCTAACACGGTGCAGTCTGGAGGCTGGGGCTGGATTCCTTGCCCATAGGATGGGGACTTTGGGGATCCCCATCCCAAGGAAGCCGTACAGAGTGTGAAGTCTCCCAGCTGCCCTCGGGGGCCACCGAGCTGCTGAACATCTGCTCAGGAACCACGCCATTCTGAGGAGCACAAGCAATGCCAGGTGACGTCAAGGCGCAGAACTGGGCTGGCCATCCCCTCTCACGGCACCAGTGCTGCTCATCGCTGCACCTGGGTCCCCCTTCAAGTGTGCTGACCACGGAGGGCTCTGTGGGTTGTGCGCACCTGATGGGCGGTTTCTATCAGAGCTAATGGTCTAAGCTAAGAAGAGAGTAGCACTGAAAACTATGATTTCATGTATTCACCATCGCGCTTTTCTTAAAGAGACATTAGGTCTTTGCATCATTTCCAACAGCGTAGGTGGCAGCTCTGGCTCACCCATCTTGGAGGCTGGAATACACAGTGGGGAGGGGCCCCGGCTTCAGAGTCAAGCTAACCTGGAACCCCTCCCAGATGCCGCCCCAGCTGCCAGGTGTTGGGTGGCTCAAACCCTCCAAACCACAGTTTGTGCATCTGCAAAAAGGGCTTTGTGATTTCCAGCCCTCACAGTGGTTGTGAGGAGCTAGAATTCATATTATGTTCCTTCCATAATAATATGTTGCATAATTTAATCACCTAATCAGACTGGTCCTCATTTTCATGTGAAATTTCATAAAGAGAAATATTGTCTTCTTACTTTGGCTGTGTGGCAGAATTTCATTCTACACAAGGGAAAAAATTATTCATATAGAAGTACCATAAAGTCGCACAGGGTGGCATTCATTCACCATTGTAGTACGTTGTGTGTGTGTGTGTGTGTGTGTGTGTGTGTGTGTGTGTATGATTTCCCATAAAATGCTTTAAATTATTTTGTATTTATTGTGAACAATTTTCTCAAGTATAAATATGAGGAAATCATGTCAAATGTCATATCTAAGAATTGTAATGAAACAAAATTAGTAGGTGCTGCCTGAGAGAAGAGGGAGGGAGAGTAAAAGAGTGAGAGAGAGAGAGAGAGAGAGAGAGAGAGAGAGAGAAATGGAACAACCAGTGTGTGTTGCTGACATCGGCCGTCGTGCCTTCAACCACAGAAACTGAACAAAGCCCCTAAAAGAAGCGAGTTGGGGCCTTGGCATTTCTGCAAGATGCTTTTGTGAACAAGGGCTTTTAAAAAGTTTACAATGTGATCATGGCAACCATAGAAAATCTTCTGGTTTAGAAAAGAGAAAGGAAATAAATATGCAAACACTTGGAAAGAAAGCATTTCATATGTGCAAAGCAAATGATTTAGTGATGTTCTTTTTACATTAAATGAGGCAGGAGATCACAAACTAAAAAACACTTAAATATGATTTTAAAATTAATTATGCTTCACCCCATTATAGTATTTAAATGGCATTTAAATTGTTTATTCATGCATTGGGCTTGTCAGATAGAAGATGTATTTTTGCCCTGGCTCAGAGCTGAGCTGTGCCTGATTCGTGAAGTGTCTCAGTGGGATCCCTGGGCACCATGCAGGCTTGTAAGGAGGGTGCCAAGTGGATCCCAAGTGCAGGGCATAATGTCCATTACTGGAGAGAGCTGTCAATTCTCTTGCTGGTTTCTGTTTTCTAAATTTTTATGCTAAAAGTAATTTTGCCATCTATAATGATTTGCATTTTGCTAAATTGAAAAAAATTGTAAACTTTAAGGTATTAAGAAATCTTATGACAAAAACAATTTCAAATAGAACAATTAGAAAATAGAACTCAATCTTTAAGTACTAGCCATAATGATTAGTCAATCTGCAAAAAATCCTTCAAAGCTTAAATGGAAGTTTGGACTTGAGAGTCTATTTCTGCATATGTTTAAGGAAAAACATTTTTAAAAAACTATTGGAAAGGAAACAAAATGTTAGGTTCTGAGGCAAGATGTCAAGTTGACTGACAGGATCCCACAAGCACAGTAACCTTTGGACAGTTCGTGAATAGGTCTAGGGAAATCTGTTTCTTGGTGTGCTCCCCAAGCCCAGGAGAAAATGTGGATAAGCTTGCTTGTTGAAGTGGGCACCTACCATTTCTCTTTTCTTACTATGGTAAATTTTGATGATGGGTTCACGATCTTTCCCAAGATTTTATGGGTGGAAAGGTAACATCTACATTAGAGTTTGTGTCCATAAGGATAATGCCTTTTTCTGGCTCATCTCTGCAGTAACTCCTGTGATTTAGGAGTCGCAAAGATGTATTTAGACTGGTTACAGGAGTAAGCCTACCGTTCTTCTGAATGCTTTAATGTGGTTCAAACACTCCTGCAAAAGTAAAGTTCTACTGCTGGGTACACAAGTAGCACTGTTGATCATATCTGTAGGGCTGTTTTGAAATTACCAGAAAAGCCTTCGTGTCAGAGATAAGTGTGAAGTTCCCAAATCTACCCAACCCCAGAAGCCCCTCTGCTAAAGGTGCGCTTCCACCCAGAAACCTTTTGCTATTTACACGGAATACACGTCTACACTAGAAACAGTGCCTCCCCCCTGATACAGATTGCAGCATTTAAGCCATTGTTTCTTTTCCCAGTAGATCGAGAAATCTTTGAGGGTGAAGGATCATGTTTTCTTAAATTCACAAAACCTGGAAGAGGGCCTTGCCAACAGTTGGTGTGTTGCAAATATTTGCTAACCAATGAATGGACTGAAAATTCCGAGTTCTCACCTCTATGCGGACAAGATTTCCATTGCCAAATCAAGATGGAAAACACAATCATTTCCATTTCCAAAACTGCTGACAACAAAATCAGTGTGAGAAGAAAAAGCCACTCTCGCTCTGGCCCCATCAATAACAGAGAATGATCCAGTGGGTTGTGCTGGCAAGATGGTGCTCACCTGCAGCTCGGAACCCGGCGTCATAAACGTGTGTACAGTCTCCGTGGTAAACACAGCCTCTGGGTTAGGAGGATTGTTCATGACTGTATATCTTGTTAAAAGGAAATAAATCCATGAGCAAGTTTGAGTGAGCTGTTCCAGTTATGGAAGAGAAAACACTGGAAGACACAATCTATCAAGGAAAGAATTGGCGGGCCGGGGTTCCGTTTCATCTTCCCAAATTGGTGTGTGATTTTTCTTAGTCTTACTCTCCTGGCTTCCCGCCCTCCCAGTCTTCAAGTGAAAGTGACATTCACACCCCTGGGAGGAAGAGGAGGGCCTCTCTGTGGCCTGCATCACCCCAGGGGGGAGCTTCCTGTAGGTCCCTAACCGTAGACTCACCTCCCGAATAGCCACGCGGAGGGTGGCGGGAGAGCCGGAAGTTCCTAAGCTCAAGTGCTGGGAGCGCCTTATGGAAAGGCTCACAGGGAAATACAGGTCTCAGCACATTTTAAAAGGTTAGAATAACTTTTCAAAAGATCTTTTTTTCAAGAAGATTTTGAACATTTATGCCTCATGAGACAACCTGGGATATTTACAGGGGAGAAAATGATAGTATGAAGAAATAAGCTCTAAAAGATTTCTCCTTGACATACCAAGACATCAGTTGAAAGAAAGGAGAAAAAGAATCAAGATTGTCAAGGGAGTGTAAATATTAAGAAAAAGATTACTTTGTTCATTTATTTTTCGGGGTAGTACACAGGAGCACTAGAGTGATGAAATTAATAGGGTCTTGAAATCTGCCCCCCTCAAAATAGCACCCCCAAAATGACCATGCTATGTAACTGCGAGCTCGTCCCCCTGCTCCCCTGATACGCCAGGTTGAGCATAGCAGCGTAGAGCTCCCCTCATCCTGCACGGCCTCATCCCAAGGCCATCCTGACGACCCATGGGAAGGGTGCTTGGAGGGCAGTTTTGTGCACGGCTTTGTGGGGGAGCCCCTGCCTCCTCCTCCTCCAGCCCCTCGTGAAGGGCAGCCTCACCATCTCCCGTTACACTGCGACACCCAGAGGCATTCCTGCTGAGCACGAGCCTGCTACTTGGGGATCGTGAGGCCACGTGTCCAGGGTGGCAGCCCCCGAATCTTCAGGGGCAGCCACAGCACAGGCAGCTGCTCTTGTCCTCTGTTAAAGAGCTCCAGTCACCAATCCACACACAGAGGATCAGCGTTGGCTTCACAGATTACCTAAGTTTTAAGATACCAACACAGCAAACATTCAGAATTTGAAAAACATGACTGGCAAATGTGTTCACTTGTTTTCTTTGTGGTTCACTCACGGTCACCAACAATAGGAAGATGAGTGTGTGACAGGAGGCAACCTCATTTTCACATCGTACTAACTACTCGACTCCTACAGCTTGTTCCTCAATTTAGCAGAGATTTCACCTGCAGTGGGGAAAAGTGTGGGTGGCGGGGGTGACTGTCACAGAAACCAGGGGTCCATCCTTGATGGCTGCCTAATTACACCATTGTCACATGGAAATCAGTCTTTGGAGATGGAACCCAGTAGAAAGTATTATTAATGCTCCAATGGCATTTATTAGTATTTTTCATAAGTGAATTCATAGGCACTTGGGTGCTGAAAACAACCCCATTACCTGGAAATATATGTTATATAATATTCACTAGGACCGTGCAGAGACACAAAATGTACACTCACTAGAAAATCAAACACAAGTTTATTCTGGAAACCCTGCCAGCCATTAAACATTTTAGGGCTCTTTGCACAGCTATAACATACTTTACTGATTTACAGTGAAGGAATGAAACACTTTTATAAATTACTCAGATCTAAACAGGGAAGTAGGATGAACTGGATATGTTCATGCATTTATTACATATAAACAGAAGTCAGCCTTAGCTATCCAGCCAAGATTGCAGTCATATAAAAACTTAAATTTACCCAAAGCATGATTTAAACTACAGAACCTGTAGTGGTCAGGCTTCACACAGCACCCGTAGACACTGCTGAACGCTGCACCCAGCCCATGGGGTCACCGTGTCCTAGTCCCTATCATACTCCAAAGGAGAAAAGCAGATTGAGAAACAGAAACAAGGGCTCAGCCTAGACACACAACAATAAATATGAAATTAAAACTTGCCAGGCGACATGCAAGTCTCTGCTGGTTATCCTTTATCTTCACTCATATAATTATCGCAGAACATGTTAGGGGCACTTTGCAAAATGCAAAGGTTCTGATTCATGTGGATTTCATTAAACTATTCACATGGTTTCATGACCACTGTCCTGCTTTATGGGTTCCAGTTTGATCTACATCCATCTGGCAAAACTGGGGGCCCAAACTCAATTGGGAAATTTTGTTCAGCTTTATTAAATTGCCATTGGATTCATGAGGTTTCTTGGGTTCAAGTAAAACTGATGGCAGAAGCAAACGAGGGTTCTTTAGTGACTATTTGAGAAGAAAAGTGAAAAGAAAGATTTTGAGTCAATTTTTCCTCTCCTGTGACTCCAAGAAATGGCTCTTTAAATATATCATTCTAGGAGTAAGAAGCTATATTCTTAACACCCAACAAATGCTAACGTGTAACACGAGGGAATTTTGCTGGGCTTACTTCAGTTCAGACTCACTTTTGTGAACCGTTCAAACATCAGTGCCGGCACTTTCCAGACTGTTTCATCAGATCCCTGCCAAGTGAACTTCAGAGGAAAGCAGAACGGCAAAGGCAAATATGTCAAATTTTAGATCTTGTAGCATATTACGAAGTGAGACAAGTTCCTGGAACTGCTGAGCTGGTTTTCCCAAAGAATAGCTCTTGTTCTCGGACTCTGATCCCTCCACCCAGCCAGAGTGTGTCGTGAACCTCGTTGTCTTTAGGGTGAGAGTGATGTTTGTGCGCCTGAATGGATCTTGGTAATAGATCTCCAGTGTTATTCATCGGTGATTAGGTTATTAGAAATAGTGACGACACCCTCGATTATCAGAAATGATGATCAAGATGGTGGCACAGTCCCTCTAAAAATCTATTGGTGGTTTTCATCTCCTGGCCCACGATAAGAGTACACATTTCCAAGGTGATCTGAGGTAATAATATCGACAATAATTAACTGTGATTCTAATCATAGATGCTCACACCCTGTGTCCTCAGAACCCCCATTAGGCAGAGGGGAAAGTCTGTGGTCTGCATTACCGGGGACCATTGGAGTGAGAAGCACAGGGAGAGGGGAAACTGATCCAGGACTGCGGTCACCTCCAAGTGTTCAGAGAAGACGGTGAAGAAAGGGTTCCCACCGTCAGCTGCTGCTTTAGCATCTCGTGGGGGACTATGTTGAAGGGCAGTGGGGTTGTCCTGATTCCAAATCCTGGCCCTGCCGCTCACAAACAGCCATGGACCTCTTGGACACACGGTTTAACCTCCGACTGGACTCATCGGCTGACGATCCTCACTCTACAGAGACTGTGCATTAGGAAGTGCCCACCCACACTTGGCCAGCCGAGTCATTGCTCCACAGGCTGGTCCAAGGCTGGGCACTCTTCAGCTCCCTCTTCTCCAGGCTCCACCCTGGACGTCCTGAGATGGGCACATCACTCCCCAGCCAGAGTCCCTGGCCATGTCCATGCCTCACCTCCCTGCTGGGAAGGAACAAGGGGCCGCCATGATGTCCTGCAGCCCTCCCTGTCCATTCTGGCCACCATTGGTTCAACTGCAACAAGTTGAGGGGCATTGAGCAGCACGTCTGAAGGACCAACCACGAGGCCATGCGGAGGGGACTGTCAGCCTCACCCTTGTCACTTTCCTTCCCCAAGAGCCGGCGGGGCCAAGACACAGCTCCACTGGTGTGTCAGAGGCCTCATCCAGCCCAAAAAGCTGGCTCAAATCCTGCTCTTCTCGGCAGACGGACCACATCCTACTGCAAGGCCGTGCCAAGGTGACGTCACCCCGGGACGCTCCAACCAAAACCTGCGTCTGCCAGGTGAACCAGCCTCCTCTGCTTCCAGGGCCTCTCCAGATGGCATTCGGCTTCACTAGGAGCGCGTGAACCTGCCAGGCTGGTCACCGAGTCTCTGGTAAGATGGACAGAAGTACCGTGCAGGCACACAGTCACATGTGCACACAGGCAGGGAGCACTCCTGGAGAGCACCCAGGTGGCATCACTGTTTACCTGTCTCTGCTGAGCAGTCACTGTAAAGTCACATTTCCAGGCGGCCTGAGGGCCGGCGTAACCTCCCCATGCCCTGACGCTGCTTGCGTTTCCCCCCCGCGAAGGTTCAGTTTGCCCCCGAGAGGCAGCTCCCAGCCTTACAAAACAACCTAGGCGCCGTGGAGAAGCTTTAGGGCACAGGTCAAAGGCCATAGGTTACAGGGGAGCTTGGCCCGTAGAACAGGGTCATGGTCAGGGGCTTGTGTGGGGTCAGGGGCTCTTCTTTCACTACATCCAGGGCTCTCTCCAACCGAGAGCAGTCATCACCAGGGTCCCTGCTCTCTCCTTCTGACTCGTGAGAAACCCCTCCCTGGAGTATGAAGTCCACTTGCTTCCCGATGAGGGAGCAGGAGATGAGACCAAAGACAAGGAAATTGGGGCCACGTCTTCTTTTCAAGCTGCTTCTACCCGCCACCGTCTCCTCTCTGAACAGAGGACTTTCTCACCCACTTCTCTATGGCGTCAGTCACCTGCACACTCTTCAAAAACCAGCCCCTAAGCTTCCCTCTTCCAGGTTCATGTAAGACACCGTGAAAGCAGCAGCCCCACATTGTCCCCACGTTAGTGAGAGAACATTCTCCTCTTTTCTCTTCTGTCTTTAATCAGCCTCCTCTCATGGTGGCTACACCTAGCATGTTCTGATTGACACACAAGACACCGTACATGCACACCACACAACACAACACTGCATGCACATCACACACACACATCACACACACCACACATGCTGGGCCATCACATGCTTACAAGCACACCACATACACTCACATGCTCACTCTCACAACTCACACCACATACTCACGTGCACACACTCATAGTCACAACATGCACACACATACCTCTAGTGCTGTCACAAACACTTCAGCCACATTCTCACAAACACCACGCACACCCACACATCACAAGCACACGCACACACGCCACACACGTAACCAGCCATATGCACACACTTATTCACATACATGTGACATGAACCACACACACTCACACACACATGCACACACACTCACACATACAAAGGCTTCTCTGCAGGGGTCTGCCCCACGTAGCCCTGGCACCTGCTGTCAGCACTGGCCTTCATAAGCTGCGTCTATCAGTACTAGACTCTCATAAGCACTTATGTTACCAGTTGTGCTGGTTTGGAGCTGCTGTTAACCCCAGAAAAGGCCATGTTCTTTTAGTCCATCCCTGTGGGTGCAGATCTCCTGTGGATGGGACCTCGTGATTAGGTTGTTTCAATTGAGATGCAACCGTGACCATTCAAGTTAGGGCCTGTCCTTTATTGGAGCCTGTTATGAGGATAAAAGACAGGAAAAAGCCAAAAGAGGTCAGACAGAGAAAACAACCAGAGAGCTTGGAGAGAAAGCCCCCAGAAGAGCTGAGAGAGGGGGACAATGAAGCCAGGAGCTGAAAGCAATGTAACCTGGGAGTGAAGGACCAGCAGACGCCAGCCATGTGTCTTTCCATGTGGCAGAGCTGTCCCAGATGCCAGTGGCCTTTCTTCAGAGAACGTATTGTCCTACTGATGCCTTGAGTTGCACATTTTCATGGCCTGAGAACTGTAATTTGCAAGGTAATAAATCCCTATCATAAAAGCCAACCCAGTGTGTTGCATACCGGCAGCTTTAGCAAACCCAAACAACAATCAATCAGCAGTATCTGTAGATCATTCTCCAGACACCTTGAATTCAGCCAGGCACAAGGAGAAACACAAAAGAAGTCTATTAAATGTTTCCTGGACTCCGAGGATTTTTGTTCTGGTGGAGGACACCAGTCTAACATCTGCCAGCACACAGTGTGGCTGCAGCATCTCAATCTGGACATGCTAAGAAGGCACATCCCAGGCCAGTGCCTACAGGCTCAGTCTCCAGGGAGAACCCATTTGGGGCCAGACCAGGAAGGGTGCACGGATGGAATTAACTTGGGGAGAAGGACTCAAGCATCTTGGGGTTGGAGCTAAACAGGGAGAGGAAGGGGAGGGGGGTGGAAAGAAAGAAAAAAAGAGATGATCCGAATTTGCATTGAAGAAGGAAAGACAGAATGAAAGGAGCCAAACTAGAGTGATGCCAGTATTTGGGTAAGTCAACGTCAAACTTCACTTTACCCAGCTGTTTTCATTTGCACGGAAACTCAAGGAAACGCAGCGTGCCCGTGATGCACATTTCCAGGCACACGGCGCAGACTGCACGAACAGGGCTCCACGAACAGCCACTCCAGGTGCCCTTCCTGCCCCACCACGTGTGGGAGCGGGACCCCCAGAAACGTGGCTGCCGCCCACAACGGGGTCCCGCAGCCGTGCGCGGAGCTGGCCTCTCCATCTGCACACCTTCCCGGGGTCCTTCCCACTGACCTTTCCCTCCAGAGGCTTTGTATGCAGGAAGCGAGTCCCGGTGTTAATTGTGATTGATTTCCTGGCTCGGGGGGGCTGCCTCCTGCCTCCCTCGCCGTCACCACCACCGAGCTCTGGGCGACCTTGCGGAGACCTGCGCTCCCAGGGCAGCCCCCTCCTCGGCTCCCGACGTCAGAGACGAGGGAGCGACTTTTAATAGCTGCCCCACAAGTGTAAAGATTGCAATGAAACCAATGGAAAAGTGTAAAACCAACTCCTAATTAACTAACTTCCTAGAAGACCAGGATTTACTCCCTATAAACCTTCACTAATGAGAATTTCAAGAGCTGAAAGAAACCAGATGTGTACAATTTCCCGGACAATGGAGGAAATCATATGGTGTATGGGATTTTGTGTATCTTCAACCCATCAATAGTGCTGAAAGCACTTAGAGCAATAATCAATGTCATATTACCAAAATCTATAGCATTACCATTCTAAAGGAAAATCAATCATTTTGTTATAAGCAGGCTGGTTGGCAGATTTTATTGAGATTTTCCCCCACAATGTTAAGCATGATGATTCTATTTGGTCCTCTTTTAATTAAAAGCAGACAAGCTCTGCAAAGCAATATGCGGATCTTGACTGCACCTGATTACACAATAGGATGCCCAAATATTTGTATTTGTTTTAGCATCATGCTAATTCATGTTTTAGGTTGGGGTGATTGCTTGAATCCTACTAGTTAAACAAAACATGCCATTACATCCTAAAGGATATTAGATTATAGGGTTGGCCCCTCTTCTTTTTCTGTGTCATAATTTAGATAACGGATATAATTCATTCTACAATCTTTTATTTATAGCACTCAGTGTGTCATTTGCTCTGTATTAAGATGGACACAGGAGCACTGTAAAGTACATTCTGACCACAACCAATTTACTGTCAATGCCCCCCATTGCCTATAACCTTCTTGCAGCAGTTGTAACTAATATAGTCTTGTTGTTTACCATATTTTGATATTAACCAGGGAAAAAACACATGAAGACAGATACTAATAGCCAATATCAATATTGCATTTCAAAATATATAGATGTATAAAGATTCATTCTTTTCTACATATTGTTAAAGAAAGTTAAACTCTATATAAGCCTAGATGAGAATTTCAGAACAAGGGTTTTCACAATTTTTTTACTAAAAGTTCCATGCATATTTTATCTGCCTTCTGCAAAGATGATCTACAAGGCACATCTGTTCTCTTTCTTCTGGTGTGGGGAGCTCTTCTGTATGGCCCTTCACTTATGCCGATTAATTATTCAACGAGGCAAGTTCTTCACTGTCTACCCTAAACTCTGGATGGAAATTAGGCTTCTTTTGAAGCTGCCACCAGATGATTAGACGCTGAGACATTCACGAAGGGTTTCCACAGACAGCTCTCCTCCAAACGAGGAATGAGGTAAGTTCTTTGAGCATCTGGTTCAACCATTTCAGAGAGCCAAACGATCAAATCAGATGTAATGCTGATAAAACCACACGACTGATAAAACAGACTTCCAAATGAAGCACACAGAAATATACAAAGTGGGGGCCCTGGTTCTCCCCCCAATTGATGCTCCAGTGCCCTGTAAACCTGGAAAACTGGAAACCTGGAAAATGTCCCTTTGCCAGTCTACATGGCTGGACTCAGGATTTCATCAAATGCATAGCCTCCACCAAATCAAATTAGATGTACCAATTAAAAGAGCATTTAATTGTTTAATGAGATTTTCCAAGATAAGCAAAAGCAAGAAATGTCCAGACAAACTGAATACTGCATTTAAACAACTGCACTTGGGTCGAGTTTGCTGTGACTTTTCAATGAGTGGCTCGCATTGAGATGCACCACTTCAGTGTCCAGCAATTTAATTCATTTACAGCTATGTGCAAATTCCTCCAAATGAACTGTGTAGAGCCTGATTATTCCTTCCTGTACCCTTTGTTCGGTCTTAATAGGCAGGCCATCTCGGGCATTCATAAGGAGATTGGGCCACCATCTCCATCTCAGGAGGGCAAGGGCTTGTCTGGCAGCCAGCTGCCCACATGCTCTCACACCTGCCCTGTGTCCGTCCAACGTGCACGTGTGCACACACTCACTCTTCCTCCCCGCGCCTCCCCCTGCATCAGCAGACGTGCCGGGCTGAAGTCAACACAGCCAGGCAGCCTTGAAATGTGAGCAAAGAATTTCCGATGTATTTACTTAGAAACTCTGAAATCTTTTTCCTTAACAGTTCAGGTGGGCCTCAATGCACAAATGCTTGCCCCCTTCAGGATTTTCTTGGATGAAGTTTCTCGCTGCCATAGATAACCCTTCTTTTCTCGAATATTCTATCATATCCCTTTGTCCCCCTGAAGTGAGAAACAAGAGTCGGTGAAATTCAGAAGACATGTAGACACTGCTTTTGAAAAACTTAACAGAAGGGGGTTATAAGATTTCTAATAAAAGCAGTATGAAATATGGAGCTAAAAATGTATGTCTTTAAGATTAAATTACTTTTCTCCACTTACACACAGTTGGTCCCAGCCTTGAATCAGTGTCTGTCACTTGTGGGAGTCTGCCTAACTTGAAAATAAAAGTAACTCTGCAGTTTGGAAAGACAATCCCATAATTCCATAATTCCAGAGGCTTATACAGATTATTAGATTTAAATTTACCTCCTAGGGACCTAGATATGTAAAGCTTACATCTGAATAACTGAGCATAATAAAAATTGGGAAAATGTGTTTAAAATGCACGAGACAGCAGGAGCTTGAAGCATTTTCTATTTCCTTGTTTGTTCATTAAATTCTAAATTATTGGGGGCTTAAGAGTGTTGTTTTCTTTTTTCTTTTTTTTTAATGAGCAAAGTCTGTCCCTGAGGAAGGAGACAGGAGACGGACGG
Organism: Choloepus didactylus; assembly: GCF_015220235.1. Classification (NCBI taxonomy): domain Eukaryota; kingdom Metazoa; phylum Chordata; class Mammalia; order Pilosa; family Megalonychidae; genus Choloepus; species Choloepus didactylus. The sequence continues at coordinate 2,011,463 of NC_051322.1, read as the reverse complement.
AAGGATAACACTAGGAAGAGACAGATTCCCAGGATTTTCTGAGTCTCCAGCTAATCTAAGTTGATTCACAGACTCCCTTTGTTCAGCCTGGGCAGGGGCAGCTTCCCTGTTGGAGCAGCACTTTCACCCTGTGACGTCACAACAGGTACAGGTACAGGTATTAATCCAACCTGGCGGCAGCTCCGGGCACTTGAACGCAAAGGCGGCGGTGAGCCGGAGGACCAGGGGAAGGGTCCTCGGGGCTGCCTCATGCTGCTGCACGGCCGCCCCGTTACCGGGGCCAGCGGACCCAGCCTCGCCCTTCCCAGCGCAGTGACCAAAGCGGATCGAGCTAATCCACAGCGGTTTAGCGCCCACGGCCTGGGCCCGCCTGGGAGGCCCTCCCCGCCCCGGGGGTCGGCAGGGCCGGGGGGCTCAGGGCCGCTGCACTCTGGGGAGCCGCACGCGCGGTACAGGACAGTGTTGACGCTCTCTGATACCTGTTTAGCAAGGGACTCAGGTAAATTCACTTTTTCGTATTTTGCTCCTTTCAATATTCTTACTTTATAGTTTAATTGCAAAAATACCTTTTTTCAAAATCCAAATTCAAGATGTACATGGAAGTACTTTGCTCTTGACCAAATTGCATCCAAAAGCATTATATATATGTAATCTGCTGCACCAAATTTACCTCTTTATAGGGAGCTCTGTTTGCTTTTTATTTGTAAATGTTCTCTCTGGCTGAAGGGTGAGCTCCTATAACAAATAGGTCCTATCTTATTTTATATTTCTGAGCATCTAAAAATGAAAGCAGTATGCAACATATTAATTTCAGTAAGTGTTTCACCTCAACTGTGGTGTGAGGAGCAAAGCAATTACTACAAATCTACTCTGTTGCAATAATATGTATTATTTCATTAAACCATAGGTTTAAAAAAAACTTCAAGTACTCATTCAATTCATTTCTCTACTTCTAAGTTGACATTTGAAAACACAGAATAATGGCTTCTGTTTATTTGGTAAGTATTCACGTGTGCCGGGCACGGGGCTAAGTCCCTACACGTTATTTCTAACCCTTGGAGCAGTTCTCTGAGGTGGGTATTAGGATCCCCACTCCACAGGTGAGAAAACCGAAGCTTCCAGAGAAATGAGGTAGACTCACAGCCAGCAAGCATCAGGCTGGCATTTGTACTCTGTCAGCCAAATTTTAAAGCAAAATATTTTAATCTGTTAATCTGAAACATGAGTAAATATATACATGGTTCTCACTGCAAAGCATTCCACTTAAAATATGCATAAAATGTGTATTTATGCACTCATTACATACATATTCATGTACAAACACATATTATACAAAATAATAGTTCTGCAAACCAGGCAAATACTTAGCTTTAGAAATGAATGGTGATTCCTTATGCCAGCAGGTTTCACTGAGTTCAGTCAATATGATAAGACACCAAATTTTCATGGCTTTTTCAAAGAAGATGAATTTACGTCTCTATACTCAACAGTTACTTTATAATAAAAACTTTAATAAAAATTTACACAATATAGAGTAAGCAGCACTGAGCAGTGCACCAGCCTTCTATAGGGAAAAGGCCTCACAGGATATGCTAACTTTCTTGTGGATAATAAACACTGCAAATAGAAGAGTCGCAATACTTTCATTTTGAAATTCTTCTCTTCTAGTGCCTTAAAGCAGTCCGCCATCCCTCTGGTAAAGCTGTCAGTCACACCACAGCGGCTCCACGTCCCTCACACCCCCACGCATCTCCTCGGCCGCCACTGGGCCCTCCCATCCCGTGGGGATGTGTTTCTTTCTCCTAATCCTTTCATATCTGTCTGATCTGTTCTGCTCTGCACGCAACTGTGCACCACAAAGCCTCATTTCATACAGTTTAAATAACAAATTGGAAAATCTATCAAGGCTATATAGGTGCCATATAAAAATGTGTTTTCCATAAAGTCTCATCTCAGCAGTCATCAGGAACTGTTAGCTCCGATACTTATGACGATGCCTGCTCAGCTCTTCATAACGCAAATGCACTTATCCAAACCTGATGAGGTCATGGCTGGCTCTGCAGTGACAGAAGTCAGGGGCCAGTGTGTCCTCCCTGCTCTGGTGACCAGAGCTCAAATTCAAGAACTGAAGTGACCTGCCCCAGGCCACACAGCCTGCACCCAGCCTAGCCGGGACTTGACCTTGGGTCCTTCCAATGCCAAGCCCACAGCGATCCCCCTGAAGCACAGCTGCCTTCTCCTGCATTTGCAGTCTCACCACCTCCCAGCTTTCTCAGGACCCACCGGCTGCTCTCTCGGGAGCAGCCCGCACAAGCCGAGCCTTCAGCTGGCGTTTTTCTGAATCTCAAGCCAAGCAAATAGTTACCCCAACTGTAAGTTGCATAATAGCCATTTGCTCCCAAAATACTCTTCAGCATCATCATTCTATTTCATAGCTGAGGAAACTGAGGCTCAGAGTGAGCACATAACTCATCACAAACTATCCAACCACCAAGGACGTAGGGCTGGGATTAAAGTTTGGGCTCAGTTAGCTCGAAGGTCTGTTTCCCGTGGCTAAAGCTTTCATTTAAGCAACTGGAAATGCATGGTCTCTCCCGCCCCGAAGGTTTTGCTTTTCACGCATAAAGAATGAGATTCACCCCACAGAAAGGAGAGATGGGTCAACTTTCAGCCAAAGAAAGCTGTTCCAGGCTCTGCCTTGCCTTAAACGGCACAGTTACTCCAGCTTCAGTAGGACAGGGGGGAGCTCAGGAGACTGTGGGAGCCTCAAGGAAGAGCCTTGGGGGACAGGGGCTCCCTGGGGCCCAACATGGGGACGAGGTCAGTCTGCTCCCTCCTCCCCGTGTCAAGACATGTTTCCGCTGCCATCATTTCTTTTCCTAACTTTTATAGAAGCCCATGGATGTATGGAATGCATGCTTTTATGAGACAGTCTTGGGGAAATGATATCTCGGTCACAAATCTCCAAGCTTCATAAATGTCCAGCAGAATTCGCTTTCTAAAGCATGGAAACAGGAGGGGGAAAGCTCCCCACCCCCTCTCTGACATGAACAGGCACCTGTAATTTCTTGCTCCCGTGGGAAAGCCCGGACTTTACCACGAGCAGAACAGTCTTACCGTGATGCAAAGAGTTTATGCCCTGCTCCTTGTTAGGTCAGCTGAGGTCTGCGGTCGGCAACACGTGAGGAGAGCGTCCCCCACAGCCCCCCAGGTTAGAAACAGTGACGATGCACCCACTCTGCAAAGCACACTGCAGAAAAAGGAGGAACACACAAGGGCCACCTGCAGCCCGCCGAGCTTCGAGCCCCCAAACATCTGTACCTTCTTATTTCATGAAACAAATTTGCAGGAAGCAAATCTCAGGGGAAATGGTGCATCTCAGAGAATAATTTTAGAATTTACCAGCAAACTTGAGACCCCTCTGAGTCTTTCCAACAGCACAGGTACAAAGAAACAGGTGCTGGACCTGGGGGCCCCTTGTTCCCGTGGAATTCACCAGAAGGCCTCAGCCACTGTGCCCCCACCGGCCCTGCACACTTCCCGTTGATTATTTCAAGTGTATGAAAAAGCCCGACAGACACCTTTTATTTTGATTCATAAACAGGCTCCCACCTCCTCTGACGCGCCTGAGTTTAATTTGTTTAATATTCCCACCACTAACGATGTCTATTTAAGACATCCTGTTAAAAGTTTGTAACATTAATTTAATGGAAAAATGCCAATATCACTCTAAGAACTCTATTAGATTTTCTCCCTGTTAAATTAATGTTACTAACTTTTAATGGATGTTGTAATTAGATGTTATTATTAACAGGAATATTACCCAAATTAAAGTCAGACCCTGAGCGAGACACAGTTGCCTCTGCACGTGCATGAACCATTGGTCTCCGGACGTGACGCTGCCCTGCTTCTGCCTTGCCCCAGACTGGACACAGAGCCAGGCATGCCCATCCGGCTGGCACGGGGTGTCTGGGGGGCAGCGCTGCGTTAGGAAAGGACATGAGAGCCCCCACTAGCCCCAAGATTCACAGGGGAGGGCCACCTCACAATTTCACTCTCAATTTGAAGGGTCACCCTCCGTCTGGTCTGACTGGGTTCGGCCGTCTGAAATTGCCTGTTTGGGTGGTAAAGCTTTCCAGCCTTCCCAGCCAGTTTAAAACCGAGACCGCTAAGCCACTGGCTTCTGCATCAGGCAGCGGGAACAGAAGGGACGCCGAGGGTCCGAGCCGCTGGGCCTGCCATGGCCACAGGTGGGAAATGCAGAACCCTGCTCCCTGCCAGGGGGTCCCCCCTCCATGACATGCCTCGAGGGCAGGTGCTGGGGGCTCCACGTCCACAGACCCCATGGGGAAAGGCCATTGAGGAGCAGCAGAGCTCAGAGGCAGGCTCGACAGAAAACCCACCCCCATCCCATGCCAGGCCCCACCTAGAAACCCTGCACCGTCGAGGGGGTTGGAGTCCCAGAAGCCAGATTACACACTTCAGAAAAGGGAGCAAAGCTGAGTGCAGGCCTGACAGGAAGCTGGTTCTCCATCAAATAACACAAGTCCCAGGGAAAAGCAGAGCAGATCTTGGGGGCTCCACATGGAGACCACCGACAGCTAGAGCCCTCAGAAGTCGCTTTAAACCCGATTCCAAACATTCACGTTGAGTTTCAGCTACTTCTAGGGCTCTCCGCCCACTGTCTGGACGTGTGGGCTGTCAAAGTAACATCCACGGATGGGGAGCTGGCCCTCATGAGACCCTCCGCGCCCCCTCGCCGCACCCTCCGCCCAGAGGGGGACCCCGGGCCCCAGGGCAGCCACCCCCTCTGCCTTGTTTCACTTCTCGAGTCCAGCACGAGCCCCGCCTCCAGTGGGCACGTGACCATTTAGGAAAACAAATGCATAAACTTATGAACAGGTGTCTAAGAGAAGTTTTTTTGAAAGTAATGACAAAAGAGAGGGGAAAAGAGGAAAAAAGCAAGTTCCACAGCCTGGTCCATTCGAGGAGTGTTGCTGGGGAAAGGATCGCTGAGTTGTGACATCTGGGGAAGAGAACGAGTCTCCTCGGTGGGAACGTCTCCTGGCAGTCCCAGGCAGACAAGGCCTTTGCCTCAGGGGCCCAGCTGGTGCCATGGTTGCGGGCAGGGCACAGGGTAGGACGGCAGCAGAGACGCGTGTGCAGGGAGACTGCGCTGCCTGGAGCTCTCTGCACTGCACACACACGTCCCTGCGCGCCGGGTGCTCCAGCGCAGACAGCCCGGCCCTGGCCGCGGGGGAGCCCCGCACGCCTGCCCCCTTCCCCCTCCCCAGCTGCACTGGGTGGCGTGGGGTTGACTCCATCCCCATTTCCAGGGCTGCACCCTTGTTTGTGCCATAAATCCGAGCCATCTCAGCCCTCTCCTGAATGGGGGTCAGGGGTGGGCAGCGGCTCGTGGCCAGCCTGGGAAAGAAGCCACGGCCCACTGGGAGGTGGAGTCACTGCCACCAGGAGGCGGGGCCACAGCGCACCAGGAGGCGGAGTCATTGCCACCAGGAGGTGGGGCCACAGCGCACCAGGAGGCGGAGTCACTGCCACCAGGAGGCGGGATCATGGTGCACCGGGAGGCGGAGTCACTGCCACCAGGAGGCGGGGCCACGGTGCACCAGGAGGAGGAGTCACTGCCACCAGGAAGCGGGGCCACAGCGCACCAGGAGGCGGAGTATTGCCACCAGGAGGTGGGGCCACGGTGCACCAGGAGGCGGAGTCACTGCCACCGGGAGGCGGGGCCACGGTGCACCAGGAGGCAGAGTCACTGCCACCAGGAGGCGGGGCCACAGCGCACCAGGAGGCGGAGTCATTGCCACCAGGAGGCGGGGCCACAGCGCACCAGGAGGCGGAGTCACTGCCACCAAGAGGCCGGGCCACGGTGCACCAGGAGGCGGAGTCATTGCCACCAGGAGGCGGGGCCACAGCGCACCAGGAGGCGGAGTCATTGCCACCAGGAGGCGGGGCCACAGTGCACCAGGAGGCGGAGTCACTGCCACCAGGAGGTGGGGCCACAGAACTAGACAGAAAGGGAGCCAAGGCCACTGGCGAACCTCGCGCTCACAGCGGTCCACTGCTGAACTGTTTGCACGGCCAGCAGCCACCTTTCATTTTCCAAACCAGCTCAAGTTGGGATTTTCTGTTACTTGTAATCAAAAACATGCCCACAAATATGCTCATATTAAAGGTATAAAGCCAATATTATACAAGCTTTACAAGTTATTTTGAGAAAAGATCAAATCAACATTAAAATAATGAAATTAAAGTGATTGAATTTTTAAATAACCAAAAGATTCCATATATCCTTGTATGTAATTTTTTAAATCATGCTTCTGTTACTAATTTGGTTTTGTGCAACCAGAAAGAATTTGCTTCTAAGTCATGAAGAGAATCTCTGACTGACCTGGAATTTGTCATTAACCCTGAACAATCAGAATTCACAGCCCACGTACTCCAAGTCAGGAGTGATTTTTAATAAATGTCACCTAATTATACCAAAGGAAGTCAGAGGGCAGCCTGGCCTCATGGTTGAGAAGCAAGCTGGGAGCCTGTCTTAACACTGACACTGCAGAGCTGTGTAGACTTCAGCACATTACTCAGCCCTTCTTGGTCTTAGTTTCCTGGTCTGCAAAATGGGATGAATAATAATAATAATACCCAACCCATCGGGTGTTAGGAGAACAAAAAAGGCCAATATAAGTGTTAGATAAACACTGGCTACTATTATCAGTCATTACACTATCGTTACTAAATAATAGCATTCTTCTGTAATAGTAGTTCATCTGCTACTTTGTATATTCGTTTATGGATAAAGAATTAGCCATAGACACCAAAAAAGAACCGGAATCTTAGCAAGAAATGTAAATAAATCTCAGTAACCAAAAACAACCTGTTTTCCAAACTATGTTTAATTTATCCACAGGTAGCTCTCACTGCTATGTTTATCACAATTGAATAGTTTATTATTATTTTGTTCAGCAATAATGGGGTCAGGGAGGGAGGCTATAACAGCTATGCTAAAAATCTACTTAGAAAAAAAAGCAGTCAACAATAGTGCTGATAATGCAAGGTTGGGTCAACATACAAAATCAATCATTGTAATATGCCACATTAATAAAATAAAGGTCAAAAACCATGTGATCACCTCAATAGTGTAGAAAAGGCCTTTTACAAAATCCAGCATGCTTTTATGATATAAGCACTCAACAATCTAGAAATTGAAGGGAACTTTCTCAACCTGACAAAGGACATCTATCAAAAATGTGCAGCTCCCATCATACATAAGGGTGAAAGACAAAGTTTTCCCCTAAGATCAAGGAACTAGATAAGGATTCCACTCTCATCACTCATATTCAACTAGAGGATCTAGCCAAGGCAATCAGGCAAAAAGAAAAAAAAAAATTAAAGACTTCCAGATTGGAAAGGAAGAAGTAAAACTATCCCTATTTGCAGATAACATGAACTTATATGCAGACAAACCTAAGAAATATGCATACACAAAATCTATTAGTGCTACTCAAGTTTCAGCAAGGTTGAAGATAAAAGAACAATATACAAAAATCCACTGTAGTCCAATACATTAGCAATTAAAATCCTAAAATAATATTAAGAAAACAATCCCGTTTAGAATAAATTGAGCAAAAAGAGTTCTGAAAAATGTAGTATATCACTGAGAAAATTTAATAAGGACATAAATAAATGGAAAGACATCCTGTGTTCCTATATTGGAAGTTCTACTGTTGTTAATATGCCAATATTCCCATAAATGATCTACAGCTTCAACACAATCCATATCAAACTCCAATCTGACTTTTTGCAGAAATGAACAAGTTTAACCTAAACTTAATATGGAAATTGAAGGGACAGAGAATAGCCAAAACAATGTTTGAAAAGAAGAACAAGGTTAGAGTACTCACACTTCTCAATTTTAAAACTTACTACAAAGCTATAGTGTTCAAGACAGTATGGTGCTGGCATAGGGACAGAAATATAGACTAATGGAATAGAATTGAGAGTCCATAGATATTCATATATTTATAATCAACTGAATTTTTACAAGGGTGACAAGACAATTCAATGAAGAAAGAACAGTCTTTTCAATAAACGATGCTGGGAACAACTGAATACCCATAAGCAAATGAATGAAGTTGGACCCCAACCTCACACCATATTCAAAAATTAGCTCAAAATGACATATGCCATCCTAAATACAAGCAACCAAAGAAAAACATGGCTAATTTGATTGTAATCAAAATTAAAACTTCTGTGCTTCAAAGGACACTGTAAATGTGAACAGAAAATCCACAAACAGGGAGAAAATACTTGCAAATCATGTATCTCATTAGGGTCTATGGACTATTATAAAGATCTCTTACAACTCATGAAGAAAAAAGACAAAAGCTTAATTTTAAAATGGACAAAGTATTTGAAAGGCATTCCCCCAAGAAGACGCACAAATGGCCAGAAGCACCAAAAGATGCTCAGTATCCTTAGCCATTAGGAAAATGCAAATCAAAAGCACAATAAGACACCGCCTCACCCTCACTAGGATGGCTATAATCAAAAAGGCAATAATATACGTATACATGAAGACGTGGAGAAAATGCAACCCCATACATTGCTGGTGAGAATGTAAAATGGTGCAGCTACTGTGGAAAATGGTTTGCAGATTCCTCAAAAAGTTAATTATAGGCATTCAATATAACCTGCAATTCCACTCCTAGGTAGAGCATGTACCCAAGAGAACTGAAAACAGATCAGCACAAAAACTTACACACAAATGCTCATATGGCAGCGTTATTCATAGCGGCGAAAAAAAAATGGAAACAACCCAAATATTCATCACAGGATCAATGGAAAAACAAAATGTGGTCTATCCATACAATGGAATATTTTTTAGCCATAAAAAGGAAAGGGGTTGTGTGGAGGGGCAAGATGGCAGCATAGAGAAGAGTGGAAGCTAAGTAGTCCCCCTGGAACAACTACAAAAAACCAGAAACAACTAGTAAATAATCCAGAATAACTGCAGGGGGACAAACGAGACCATCCACTCATCATACACCAACCTGAATTGGGAGGAATGCCCAAGAACACAGCATAAAATCTTGGAGAAAGCCCCAGTCATTTTCAGTTTCCAGGGCTGTGACTCGGGGAAGGCTGGAGACAGCACAAGCAGAGAGCATGACCATTGAAATGCTAATGACCTCCACCTGGGGGGTCTGTCTTCTCTAGGAGGAAAGGGGTGGGGCCCTTTCCATTCAGAACCAGACCCCAGAGCCTGGGGGAACAGGCCACACCTCCTCACACCAGTCAAGAATTATAGGCTAACAGGCATCACCTGCTGGGCAGAAAAGCACAGTGACCCGAGGCATCAAAGGGTGGAGCAATTTTCTAAGACACACCCGCAGGGAAACCAGATACTGAATATTTCTTCCCTCTGGGACCTGAGCCTGTTCTGGTCTGGGAAAATCTGATTGGGGTAACCAAGGAAACCATGCCTAGACAACAGAAAATTACAACCTACACTAAGAAAAACAAAGTTATGGCCCAGTCAAAGGAACAAACGTACACTTCAACTGAGATACAGGAATTTAAACAACTAATGCTAAATCAAATCAAAAAGTTTAGAGAAGATATTGCAAAAGAGATAGAGGCTGTAAAGGAAGCACTGGGCATGTATACGGCAGAAATCAAAAGTTCAAAAAAACAACTAGTAGAATCTATGGAAATGAAAGGCACAACACAAGAGATGAAAGACACAATGGAAACATACAACAGCAGATCTCAAGAGGCAGAAGAAAACACTCAGGAACTGGAGAACAAAACACCTGAAAGCCTACACGCAAAGGAGCAGATGGAGAAAAGAATGAAAAAATATGAGCAACGTCTCTGGAAACTCAAGGATGAAACAAAGTACAATAATGTACATATCATTGGTGTCCCAGAAGGAGAAGAGAAGGGAAAGGGAGCAGAAGCAATAATAGAGGAAATAATTAATGAAAATTTCCCATCTCTTATGAAAGACATAAAATTACAGATCCAAGAAGCTCAGCGTACTCCAAACAGAAGAGATATGAATAGGCCTACGCCAAGACACTTAATAATCAGATTATCAAATGCCAAAGACAAAGAGAGAATCCTGAAAGCAGCAAGAGAAAAGCGATCCATTACATACAAAGGAAGCTTAATAAGACTATGTGCGGATCTCTCAGCAGAAACCATGGAGACAAGAAGGAAGTGGTGTGATATATTTAAGATACTGAAAGAGAAAAACCGCCAACCAAGAATCCTGTATCCAGCAAAGCTATCCTTCAAATATGAGAGAGAGCTCAAAATATTTTCTGACAAACATACAATGAGAGACTTTGTGAACAAGACACCTGCCCTACAGGAAATACTAAAGGGAGCACTACAGGGTGATAGAAGACAGGAGTGTGTGGTTTGGAACACAATTTTGGGAGATGGTAGCACAACAATGTAAGTACACTGAACAAAGGTAACTATGAATACGGTTGAGAGAGGAAGGTGGGGAGCATGTGAGACACCACAAGAAAGGAGGAAAGATAAAGACTGGGACTGTGTAACTTGGTGAAATCTAGAGTATTCAACAATTGTGATAAAATGTACAAATATGTTCTTTTACGAGGGAAAACAAGCAAACGTCAACCCTGCAAGGTGTTGAAAATGGGGAGGCACTGGGGGAGGGATGCAATCAGCATAAACTAGAGACTGTAACTAATAGAATCATTGTATTATGCTTCCTTTAATGTAACAAAGGTGATATACCAAGGTGAATGCAGATAAGAGGGGGAGATAGGGGAGGCATGTTAGACACTTGACATTGGTGGTGTTGTCTGATTCTTTATTCTACTTTGATTTAAGGTTATTTTTCCTTTTGCTGCCTCCTAGCTGTCTTTTTTTTTCCCTCTTTCTTTTGCCTCTCTACCTTCTTTGACTCTCCCTCCTGCCTTGTGGAAGAAATGTAGATGCTCTTATATAGATAATGGTGAAGGTGGTGAACACATAAATGTATGACCATGCAGAAAACCATCTATTATTTACTTGGGATGGAATGTATGGTGAGTGAACAAAACCATATTAAAAAAAAAAATGGGTTGATAACAAAACCTCGAGGGCAATATACTGAGTGCAATAAGCCAGACACATTAGGACAATTATTGCAGGGTCTCACTGATAGGAACTAATTATAATATGTAAACTCATAGACATGAAATATAAGGTACCAAGATATAGGACGAGGCTTAAGAATGGGGAGTGGTTGCTTAGTATGAGCAGAATGTTCAATTAGGATGAACTTAAATGTTTGGAAATGAACAGGGGTGTTGGTAGCAAGATGTGAGAATAACTAACAACGCCGAATGGTGTGTGAATGAGGTGGAAAGGGGAAGCTCAGAGTCATATATGTCACCAGAAGGAAAGTTGGAGGTCAAAAGATGGAAATGTATAAAACTGACTCCTATGGTGGGCAATGTCCATGATCAACTGTACAAATACTAGAAATCACTCCCATGAACCAGAACAAATGTATGACAATACAATTAGAAGTTAATAATAGAGGGGCATATAGGGAAGAACTATATACCTATTACAAACTATATACTACAGTTAGTAGTATTTCAACATTTTTTCATAAACAGTAACAAATGTACTATATCAATACTAGGAGTCAACAATTGAGGGGGGTTGGTTAGGGATAGGGGAGGATTAGAGTTTCCTTTTCTTTTTTCATCTTTCACTTTATTTCTTGTCTGGAGTAATGAAAAGTTTCTAAAAATTGAACAAAAATCAAGTGTGATGGATGCACAGCTGTATGAGGGTACCCAGGGGCAAGTGATTGTACACTTTGGATCTTTGGATAATTGTATGGTATCTGAACAATCTCAATAAAAATGAAAAAAAATAAACATGATAAAATGGAAAAAAAAAAAAAAAAAAGGAAAGGAGTTGTGATCTGTGCTACAACATGGATGAACCTTGAAACCACTATGTTGAGAGAAAGCAGCCAGACACAGGACAGATATTATATGATTCCACTTATATGGAATGTCTTGAATAGGCAAATCCCTTGAGACAGAAAGTGGGTTAGTGTCGCCACTTCAGCGAGCTGGGGGAGGGGCAGCAGGTAAAGGGGAGTGATGCTAATGGTTGGGAAGTGTCTTTCTGGGGTGATGAAAATGTTCTGCAACTAGAGAGTGGTCATGGTTTGCGCCACTTTATCATATGCTAAAAAACCCTCAATTTTACACTTGAAAAGTATGAATGTCATGGAATAAAAAGTATGTCTCAATTTAAAATAAAGAATTTTGCTAATGATATTCAGCAAGATTGCCCATTTCCAGGTACCAAGCAATCAATAACACAAGAAAAAAGTAGTAGAGGGAACACAGAGTAGTATATTCACTCTGAGCAGCTAATGTTCTACCTTTCTCTCACAAACAAAATCTGATTTAAAACAGACTGTAGCCCCTTATTCTTGGCTAATAAAATATATCATATATATATATATATATATATATATATATATATATTTGAAGACATCTTATGTTTGATTTTTATAAACCAATTTCTCCCCAAATAGTAAATTTGGTAAGATAATATTCTCTTTTCTCCCTTCTATAGCAGATGATTTTATAGAATAATGGTAACATCTTCTACGTCAAGCATTCTGATCAGTCCATGCAGGCATTTCCACCTGGGAAAAGCAGGTTTCAATCTTAACCATCATTTCCTGTTATTATTTTGATCACAGAACCTAAATAACGGTTCAGAAGATGCAATCAGCCTGAGGTGATAAACAGACCTCCAATGTGCCACATTTTACACCTGCTTTCAAGGGCGCATCCTTTCACACAACAGTAAAAGGTGTCTTTTTCTAAATGTTGAAGTTTGAAATGCTAAGTGAGGGAATTTATGTAAGTTCATGTAAGTGAGAAACCCTCCTGAGTGTTTCAACATGGTGGCCTTGGAGAGGCCCTCGGGAGATGAAAGAAGGGTGTAGAGCGGGGCCCCCGTGTGCCCACCTGGCTGGCTCCGTGGGACCTGCCATCTCCTGCCCACGCAGCCAATGCGGGCCCTGCAGTGTCAGTGCCAAGACTCACTGCCAAGCCCCACTTCCTCACCGCTGGGCAGGATGCGCGGCACTCTACACTTCTTCAATATGATTACCTGGCATTTACGTTCAAAATTACTCATGACTCCCACTGTGTGGGCTGTGAGTTCTAATTGTTCATGGATGATTAAAAATTCCAGATCAGTCAGAGATTCTCTTTGTGACTCAGAAGCAATTTCTTCCTGGTTACGCCAAACCAAATTAGGAGTGAAAACATGACTTGAAAAAATTATAAACAAAGCTTTATGGAAATTTTTATTCTTTGAAAATTTAGTCACTTGAGTTGATTTGACTTTCCCCCAAAATAACTTGTAAAGGCTTTTATAATGTTCACATCATGTATTTTATGTGAGTGCATTAGAAGGTTTTTGATTTCAAGTAATAAAAAACCAACTTGAACTGCTCTAGACAGTGAAAGGGGCTTGTTGGCTTATGAGACAATAGGGTTTTCTGGTGGGACAAGCGTGTGATGCTGAAACCTGTGGGGGGCGGCCCGTGGGGGTCGTTGGGGTCAGGAAGCTCACTGCCATCCTCTGGTCGGGCTCAGGCTTGCTGCAGGTGTCCCCTGCCCCCTGCAATGACCCCCCTGGGCCTGGCCGGATTCACGCGGCGGCAGGTCAGAGGGACAGCTGCCCGGGCAGCCTGCGGGCTTGCTGTCCCAGGGGTCATCAACACCCCAGGGGGCATCTCCCAAAGACGTGTGCCTCTCAGCTGCAGAGGGCATGGCCTGGCTCAGAACCCCGAGACCTGCTTTCCCAGTGGGGTGCCCATAAATTCCCCACCCCTGTTCTCCCTCGCAGCCACTGCCAGCACCCTGGGGTCTGCCCAAGCCACAGGGACTCTCCCAGCCTCGGCCAACTGCTGAGCCCCCCTGCCTGGGCCCCCCAGGCCGGCAGCCTTCTGTCAGCTGGGTCGGCACCCCCAGGTATGGAACTGTATCTCCAGAGCCTGGCGAGCACTACGAGGTTCTCGCTTGCTCCTGCTGTGCGTTTGCAAGAGGCAGAGATTTGTTTTCCACCTGCAGAGTCTACCTGGGAGCACCTAATAGCTTCATAGTGGATTTTTCAAGATTCTCTAGGTATAGGATGATGTCACCTGCAAATAAGAAAGTTTTACTTCTTCCTTTCTGATCTGGATGCTTTTTGTTCTTTTCTCTTTCCTATTTGCTCTGGCTAGAACTTGCAGTACAGTGTTGAATAGCAGTGGTGACTGTGGGCACCTTGCCCTGTTCCAGATCCTAGAGGGAAAGCTTTCAGTCTCTCACCACTGAGTACGATGTTGGCAGTGGGTTTTTCATATATGCCCTTTATCAGGTTGAGGAAGTGTCCTTCTATTCCTACTTTTCTAAGTGCTTTCATCAAGAACATTTTCTGCAAATGCCTTTTCTGCACCAATTGAGATGATCCTGTTTTTTCTTCCTGACATTTTGTTCATGCGGCATATTGTACTGTTTTTCTTACGTTGACCCACCTCTCAGGGCATTCTTGAGGGCCAGTGAAGGCTGCAACCTCTGGGCTTTTCTGGGGTCTTCTGAGACCCCCTTCATCTCCCAGCTGGCATGCCCTCCTCCCTGAGCCTTCACCTGCTCCTCCACCACCCGCCACGTAGCTCAGGCCCTTCTGCCTTGCTCAGGCTCTTAAAAGCCACCCCAGCAGCAAGTTTTCTCTATCCCCAAGGTCCTTCTAGAGTGTTCTATCCCTGAGTTCTGGAAAATTCTTGCTTGTCCAGCCTGACACTCTGACCCTTAGATCAAGATTCCTAGTGGGACATCTGAGTTAATTCTTGCAGCTTCCTTAGGGTGTAACCTCTTCTGTCCTTTGTAGGCCCATGTCCTCAGCTGGGTTAAGTTGGGATTTGGCCCCAGTCACTGGCCTGGCTGCCCCTGTGGGGACATCCACTGCTTGGTGGGGCAGAGGTCTCTGCCGTGTCTTCACACACCACGGGATGTGCACACTGTTAAGAGTGACAGCTTGGGGACTCAGTTCTCTGCTGTTGTTGCTGCTTCAAAATCAGACATTGCAGCAGCCGGAGGCAGCCCCCACATGCCTCAGCTTAGGGTGCAGGCGAGGGCTCTCAGGGTGTGCAGCCCCTCCGCAGCCTGCCACCTCCACATGGACCACAGGGCCCCGAGTGACCAGCTCCACAGTCCACCTGCTCAGTGTCCCCCAGGACACACCTGCAGCACCCAGAGCCCACCCAGAGCAAAGCCTCCAGTTTCCCTAAAGTCAAGAATTCAGTGAAATAATACCAAGTGGAAAACACTGAAAGTCAACCCATACCTCTCTAGGGATAATATTTCCATGAATCTTAATGGGCCCAGGCCAGCCATCAATGCCGTCATTTTCATTGCTAAACTTAGCTCCTAATCTTAGCCTGTCTCATCTACACTCAGGTGTTCAGTGAACTCAGTCTTCCTCAGGAATAGGGGGTATGTGCTCGCCTTCACTGATGTAACAAAGAAGTCCTCGATGGGGAGATTTTCTTAGTAGTTTTTCCTGAAATGACCATTCCTTTGCTTGGTGTGCCTATTTGGATGTATTATGTCCCCCAAAACACCATTATCTTTGATGCAATCTTGTGTGGGCAGACGTAGTAGTGTTAATTAGATTGTAATTCTTTGGGTGTTTCCATGGAGATGCGACCCACCCAACTGTAGGTGATAACTCTGGATAATTTTCATGGAGGTGTGGCCCCGCCCATTCAGCGTGGGCCTTGATTAGTTCACTGGAGCACTATGTAAGCTCAGACAGAAGGAGCGAGCTTGCTACAGCCAAGAGAACACTTTGAAGAATGCACAGGAGCTGAGAGAGGAACTTCAGTTTACAGAGACATTTTGGAGATGGCCTTTGAAAGCAGACTTTTGCTCCTGAGGAACTAAGAGAGGATGAATGTCCCAAGAGCAACTGAGAGTGACATTTTGGAGAGAAGCTGAAGCCTAGAGAAGAACATCCTGGGAGAAAGCTTTCAAAATAAGCAGAACTCCAGAGCAGATGCCAGCCACGTGCCTTCCCAGCTAACAGAGATTTTCCAGACACCATTGGCCATCCTCCAGTGGAGGCAGCTGATTGTTGATGCGTTACCTTGGACACTTTATGGCCTTAAGACTGTAACTGTGTAACCAAATAAACCCCCTTTACAAAAGCCCATCCCTTTCTGGTGTTTTGCATCCCGGCAGCATTAGCAAACCGGAACACTTGGGAAACAGTGAATTCCTTCTTCCCCACCAGTAAGCTCCCACACAAATAAATGTGTATATAGAAAACAGACATAAAAGGGAACAAGGGCCACAGCCCACCTGCTCACGTGGATGTCAGACCCTGCTGCTAGGCCAGCACGTGTGCAGGTGGGTGGCTGGACTGGAGCCTTGCTCTCTGAAAGAGTGGCCAGTGGGAACTGCCAATCACCCCATCCACCTGCTCCCCTGGGAGAACGAGCTCACCTTCCAAAGGTGCCCATCACATCCACATCAAAGGAGACGGCAGCCTACTGCAGTGCAGGATGGGGTTTTCCAGGACGCCACGGCCCTCCAGCCCCTCGGTCCAGTGCCCCAAGGCTCAGTCTCCACCTGGGGACCCCAAGGGAGGGCTCCAGCTGGAGAACACTTCTCCCACCTGTGTTTCCTAAGTGGGTTACTAGCGTCAATTTCCTGGCTATATTGGTCCCCTTCCCTACCCGTCTCCCAAGCCTGTAACAGCCTCCTGGGATGAGGGGTACACGAGTGTCCGTGCCCTGGTTTCTTCCTCATCACCTCGCCTCTGGACGACTGCATGCACCTCCCTCTGCCGTGTTCCCACGCTCTCCCCTCCCAGACGTGACTCCCTCAGGGCACCCTGGTCTGCTGGAAGCTTGGCTCTGCTGGGCCTCCTCCTTCCAGCTCCTGGAGCCTCTTGCCAGTGCGTGCCCTTGGGGAGCCAGTAGCAGGGCAAGAGCTGGCTGCATCCTTTCTTTACCTGGGAATGTCCCCCATTCAGGCAGCACCTTGAAATCCTGGGTCTGCTGCACAGAGTACAGGGATGCCAAGAACAAAGGATCCAACACCGGCAGTGCTGAATTTCAAAAGGCCGGAAGGGAAGGAGAGAGAAGCAAAGAGCTTCGCTACTCACAAGCTCCAGCTCGAGGGTCCTGCCCTCACTTCCCTCTGGCCCCAGGCTGAACCCCAGGTGGGGACGGGAACAGGACCCCACTGTGCTTGGGAGTGGAGAGAAGTGGAGCCGCCGGTTCCCTTCCCGATTCAGGGCACAGGCCCCCGGGAGGATCCCGGGTTACCCGCAGCCGCGTGGGGGAAATGGCCTCAGGAGGTTTCCCAGCAGAGGGGCCTGGAGGCGGCGGAACAACCTTCCGCGCCCTGGAATTCGGTCAAACAGACCATCGGCGCGTCCGCCCGGGTCCTAGAGCAGCAGCGTCTGGGAGACGCGGCGCAGATGCACCTGCAATTCTCAGTCGCCGTATTCCGAAAAATGAAACGGAACAGGAGAAATTAATTTGAACAACGTATTTTGTTTAACCCAATATATCCAAAATATTATAATGTCTAAATGCGTTCAAAATGAATATTATTCGTGTGGAGCTTTGCTTTTCTGTGCTAAGCATTTGAAACCCGGAATGCGTCTTGCACCTGGAGCCGTCTCCGTCCAGCAGGGCTCACCGCGTGGCTCCGCGGCCGCATCGGGCCCGGCTCCGACCTGCGCGGGCCTGGCCCCGGGACCTCACCGCCCGCCCCGGGACCTCACCGCCCGCCCCGGGGGGAGCAGCGGCGCCGCCAAACTCGGAGTGCCCTTCCCGCGGCTGAGACCGTCTGCGACCTCCGCTAACCTGTGAACCGCAGACCCAGCTCCCTGCGGGCAGGGGGCATCTGATTTTAGTCTGGGCCCCAAAGTGGACAGTGTAGGTTCTCAGTTAGAAACCTGCGAGTGTGGGAGTACTTAATCAAGAACAGTTGTTAAATAAATCCTTTTTTAAAAAATATCCTCATCATTACTCATAAAACAAACTCAAAAGCTGCCAAGCTTAATAAATGTATCACTATAGGAAAGGAAGAAAGACAGTGGGAAGGAAAGCCTTGTATTTTTCTCCCAATAAAAGTCTTTTGCTCTGTGATAGAGTCAATCAAAAGAAGTTACTAGGAATAAAAGAAGCAGAGCAGAGGAGGAAGATATATGGTTTCGATCTCAATAACATTTTTCTAAGCAGCATGTGGATAAAAGAATATAAAACCCTTCATCTCAACATATCAAAACCACGGTTACTGGCAGTCACAGGTTTTAAGAGAAGTCTGGAAGGAATACATAAACAAAGGAAAGCCTGCCTTCTCACAGTTTCAAAATGGGAGCGAAAATTACTGCATGTTTCAGTCAGCTCAAACCCCAGGAATGCTAATGACTGAACACAGCAGATACTTAACTAGAAAAAGAGGCTAAATTTCAGTGCAGCCGCTGCTGTAGCACATTTGTAAAATATTAAAATCAAACCTCCAAGAAGGAAACAAATTATGTCTCAAAATGCCCATTATTGGGCACAGTGTCATTATAATACCAATAACTCAGGAGCACTTCCTGCTCCTGCTGTAACCTGGGTCCCCCACTAATTAGCACCTCGCCCCCCAGGCTGGGGGTTTGTTTAGGCCAGGATATGGCCCCACCTCGTAAACAGGAAGCTCGCAGCTGCCCTGCCAGAACGTGGGCCCCCGAGGAAGCCACAGGTGGTCCCAGCAGCTCTGAGCAGCTCATAGACCCCACAGCGCCTGGCCCCTCCCCTCCAGCCTGGACCCCCCACCCCCCACCCCCCAGGCTGGCCCCTCCCCTCCGGCCTGGACCCCCATCCCTCAGGGGTGGACACCGTCCCCCAGCCTGTCACAAAGCATCTCTACCTTGTGGGAAAGTTCAAGGTTGCGGACATTGGGCGACTTTCAAGAAGATTATGGCTCCTCACCTAGAGGGGTCTGAGAAAGACCACTGCTTCCAGTCTCCCAGGATGGGGAAGGCATGTGGCCGGGGCACAGAGATAAAATATTTGTTTGTTGTTTTTGTTCATTTTTCCTTGAACCCCACTTGACTTCCCTTAGTCTTCCTTTCAGCTGCCAAAGAAGAACCTGTGTGGGGTGTGTGGTACCCCTGCGGAGTCCCTTTGAAGCTGGACAACCTGCATGTGTGAAGGGCTTGGTTAACTGGGTCTGTTACTATTACGGGGCACTCAGAGTGTAAGTCACAGGCGAGTCCGAGCCTTTCCGGGCAGCCCGTTTGGAGAAGGTGCTGGACCACGGAGGCATGGCGGGGCCGGCCTGGGGGTGAGCGTCCAGCAGGTGGGCCTGCAATGACCCCCATGGCCGGCGTCCTTGAGGGTCAACCCAACCCATGGCCAATGTGCAGAGACAACCTCCAAGAGGCTCCACAATAGAGCAGCCTGAGTCAGCACCCCCAAACCCAAGTCACAGCAAGGCTGGGGAACCCCCAGCATGGGAGGATTTGCTAGTAAAAAGCGAGAACTCAAATAAGGCAAGTCTGTCCAGCTGGGAGGGAAGGTGGGCCCTTGGCAAAGCAGCAGGGTCTCAGGGCGGGGGGGACAGTTGCCTGCCTACAACCTTGCAGGGGTCTTCCAGCGCCCAGAGCTGAGAGGACCCACCGCGGCTGTTCTGAGCCGTGCAGGCTGTGGTCCTCAGTCCCAGCTGCCCAGGAACCGAGAAGGTGGAGCCAGCAAGCTGGGAAGCAGGTGCCCCTCTGCGTAGGGCACCTGCCGGTCCTGGATTGGGAAGGGCACGGAATGACAGTTCAGAGCATCAGCACCTGAAGGTGACACCCTCCCATCTGAGGCTGGCCCGGACGGCCTCAGCACGACCCTGGGCAGCCAAAGCCCACCTTTTTCACAATATCAATTACTCTGCTTAGATAACCCTCTGGAGCCCATAGCCCGATGAACACAGCCGGCTAGAAACATATCCCTCCTTTCTGCCAAACCACAGCATGGAAACAAACATCTTGAGGAAGATAATTTCCAGAGACCCGCAATGGCTTCAACCACGTGTGTGGAACACATGTTTGGAAACCTGTCAAACAAAAGAGCACAGAGCAGCCCTGTCAAAGCATTTTAGATTAAGTCTCACTCTTCCTGAATATTTTTTAACTTGCCAGTTAGTTCTGTAAGTATTTGGGGAGAGCATTTCTTCAGAAGAGGCCTGTGAACGGGCTCCTTCTTCTAACTGAAGCTCTGGGCTGGGGCTGCACCCCCAAACCAGCTAAGCTGCTTGGACGTGTTGGCTTGTTCCCCGGGTGCTTGACCAAGAACACTAATCACCTCAGGAGAGGATGGAAGACGGCAGTCAGGCCAGCCTGGCCACAGAAACCGCTACTTAGAAACTGGTTAGTCAAGAAATTGGAGCCACATTTGTCAGCATCCTGAGCTGAAGTACAAACAAAGGCTAATATCTTTACTTAAATCTTTTCATGGGCTTATCTTAAACCATCATTTCAAGCTATGTTCCTAAAGCCCTACAAAAACAGTCAAGGGGCCTCGGCCTCGTTAAGAGTCGGATGTGGGGGCTTGTTAAGATGTTAGTGGTCCAGGACACATCTTGAGTTTCTCACTGAGCATTTATATTCTCTATGCTAATTACTCATGAGAAGATATTCCATCTGAACCATCATAAACTGCTTACCATGGTCCTTAATTGGATTTTATTAACTCACATCTATTGTTAAATGGGAACAATAACACAAAAAGTAGAGAAAGAAAACAGACTGGCTGGCAACCTCATTGTGGTGAGTAATTTGAACAGGTGGGCAAATTGAAATATTTAATGAGTTGCATTGTTTTAGCTTGCATTTAAAAGTTTATAATGATCAAATACTTTTCAAAAATAGACCCACGACTTAGGTTTGAGTGTATCTGCATTGTAGACAGATAATCAAAATAAAGTATCTCAACAACATTTTCAGTCAGAAATAAGAAGTTGAACTGGCAATATGTTCAAGAAGTTTGAGGCAAAAAGGGACAGTCAAGAGTTGAGAATTTGGATTTGGGTTTTTTTTCTGTTTCTGAATAAATTGGTACACAATCCAAAAGTGAGAATGTTTGTTTGCTTTGATTGCTGACAGGTTGCTAAATATCAGGATACTGATGTGTTGTGATTTAATGGTGCTATAAAGAAGAGGAGCCGTTGCAGTGAAATGATGTCTCTGTCACACAGATGCGTCCTTCTCCGTTGAGCTTTGGGTCAGTGCTACGAGCCCTGAGTGCCGCGCTAGGCTGCGAGAGTCGACACAGAACTAGCTTGTCACGTGAGCCCTGGGCGAGTTGACAATTCATCCGGGGGATGGAGAAGAAAGGAGTGATGAGGACGCAGGGTGACCAGCGAGTAATGGAGGGAGATGGGAGAGGGGTTGTCTCACGTCGAGGCCACCAGAGAAGGGGTCACAGAGAAAGGACTGAGGTCAGTCTGAAAGGATGCCTGGGAGCTTCAAAGCAGGCTCCCCGAGTCCTGGAATCTTCCTGGATTTCCATTGTCCTTTGGGTGAAGAGCCCGAGGTGAGCCTGTGATCTGTGCCTGCTCACCTGCCCCTGAATCTCCACAGTGCAGGTACATGCCTTGGCCAAGTACTGGCACACAGTTTGGGTTTTGCTTGTCTCAACATTAAAATTGAATCCACCTGCTGAAGTGTCGTGAGAAAATGTTTCAAATGTTTCCATCCTATTCGGTAACTTCTTTGGCCAACTATTTGCTGTAGAACACCTAGATTCACACAATTATCCATAAATCTCACCAAAACTGTTCTGTTGCTCACTCAAACATTATTTTTCCACTTTCTATTAAAAAAAATAATAATAACATTCAATGGCTCTTCTGACCTCTTTAGAAAAGTTTCCCTAGTTTTGCCCAATAAAACTTTGAAAACTTTCATCTCTATGTTTCACTATCTTTCTGCTCAGTTACTTGCTTATGAGTCTTTTGCCTAGCAGTGAACTTAATTTTGTCCTGGGAATAACATATTTGCCCTTTATCCAACGCCCTCTGCACTGTGTCTTTTCCATCGCCTGTACGTGTCGTGGAGTCTGGTTGACATCCAGGAGCTGACGGAGGGTTTTGATAGGCGGTGACGACCAGACGGTGACAATGAAGCCACCACGTCTTGAAGCTGAGGGATGTGTCTGCTCAGGAAGGACAAAAAGGAAAGAATTTCCAAGTGGGTCACCGGTGGGGATTCCTGAGCCCTGAACCTTCATTAAAGTGACATAAATAGGTCGCTAAAGCTTTGGTGAGTATAGACTGCGTTACTTCAGCATTAGGAATAATCTACAACCAGCAGACATCCCATAATTCACACTGGGATGTTATTTATTTTTTAAATTTCTCCCTCAAGTCAGGAAGGTGCTTTGAGGAAGGGACACACTTACTCCTAGTTTTAACACTAAAGTGAAGAATGAATATTTTTGCTTCTTTATGATCAATTATACATTTGCTTAAGATAATGTTCAGTGAGCTTATTTTCCACTGTTAAAATTATATAATTGTTTTGACTCTCCCCCAAAGATACAGGTTATTGAAATCAGAATAGCCAGCTGACAAGTGGGGAAAGAAAGCAATCAAAAGCAATTGAACTGATTATTTAACAATTCAAAGTTTAGTAGCTTTTAAAAGAAGGAAATTAATCAGAGAAAGTTACATGTGTACATTCAAATGACATGGTGTCACCAAAAAAAGAGCACAAGTTCTGAAATGCCTATGCATATATAATAGTAAAATAATACAAAATGCTATATAATCACTGATGCTACTTTCCCGAACTTTTCTTAGAGGACATGTAAAAGTATCATTTTTAATGTTTCCAAATCCTTTATTTCTTGTATAAACAAATGATGATTCGTTGCCATGAATTACATGAGTATTTTTCAATGATAGAGCAATGTTTAACATTCATTAAAAATTTTCTAATTTTTACAATTTATTTTCACCTCAAGTAAATATCTTTATCATTAAGCAAAATTTTTAAAAGCTACATTTTTAAGCAACTGTTTGAAATCAAATGGAAAAATCTCTCCAGAACCCTCAGGTCAAGTTACTGGCACCTGAATGCCACACGTTGTAAATTTTCAGTTTCACCATAAATCAATTTAATAGTTTTCACTGTAAATGTAATACATGATTCTCCTACTTTTTAATAGGAATAGTTTAAAATACAATGTTTCTATATATTCCATACAGTTTGAGGGATTTAGTTCCAAAGTTACAGAAACTGCTATAACCTTTCTCTGTAATTTAAAAAAAAAATGTTTTTGACAATAAATAGCAGTTGAAATGAGTCAATTTAGCAGTGACAAAGAATGTTTTCAACTATAAATGTAGTGTTTAAACAGTTATTTTAACAGTAGACTTGTCAAGTTGATGTAGCTGGGCATCATAAAAACTGTCTAAAACTGTAAATTTAACTGTTAAAATTAGCAGTTACACTGTGGGCCGCTAAATACTGGTTAAAATGAAGCAGTAAGGAGCCCAGGCAACGGCAACAAAAAGTGTTAATTTTTTCAAATAACTTTTTTTGTCATTCATTGTTACTTTACTAAAGTACAATATAGGATAGTATTTTGAAAAGAGAAGGGGATATTCTTGGAAATTTGCCAGCAAACATAAAGTTAAATTAGCACAGAGGAGGGGAGGCACATGGGGTGTTAGGGTTGGTTGAGGCTCTTGAGTTCTCCAGATCTTAAGGTTTGGTTTCTTCTTCCATTAGATGGACCCAGTCAGTTAATCCATGAACAGGATGTGTGCATGCCTTGATGATTCAACTCTGCAAATATTTCTGTGGGAAATGCCCTTTATAAGAAAAATTTTCTAAGAAAAATAGCAAAATGTTTAATTTTGTCCTGGGAATAACATATTTGCCCTTTATCCAACGCCCTCTGCACTGTGTCTTTTCCATCGCCTGTACGTGTCATGGAGTCTGGTTGACATTCAGGAGCTGACGGAGGGTTTTGATAGACGGTGACGACCAGATGGTGACAATGAAGCCACCACATCTTGAAGCTGAGGGATGTGTCTGCTCAGGAAGGACAAAAAGGAAAGAATTTCCTTTTTCTTTGAAATTTCTTTGAAATTGTTTGTATAGATTCTGTGGTGGTTTGGAGCAAAGTACCTCAGAAAGAAGTGTTTATAAACTTAACCCAGTCCTGTGGGTGTGAACCCATGGAAGTAGGACCTTAGGATGAGGCTATTCCAGTTAAGGTGGGGCCCAGGATGGATCGTAATCCTCTTACTGGGCCCTTTATAAGAGGAATGAAATTCAGACACAGAGAGAGGGAGCCGCTGGAAACAAGAAGCTGAAGGTCAACAGAACCCGGACGAGAAGGGAGAGGCCAGGAGCGTCCGCCATGGGCCGTGTCACGGGGCAGAGAAGCCCAGGACCGAGGACCACCGGCAGCCGCCCTGGACACCCGTCTCCGGGGAGAAAGCTTCGCCTTGTTGATGCCTGGACCGGACGTCTGCCTTAGCCTCAAAACTGTGAGCCAATCAATCCCCATTGTTCAAGCCGACCCCTTGCTTGGCATTTGCTGGAGCAGCCCAGGAAACTAAAGCTGCTTCCAACAGCCCCTCCTCTTGGAAGGTCTCTGGTGTCTCATGACAATTAGGAAAGAAGTTACGTCATCAAGGAGGTTTTCTGACTATCTGGCCTTTACTAGTAGGTGTGAGACGCACTCCAATTTGATTAATTAATGTCATGCAATAACTTGGGTACTATTATCAGTTAGCATCCTTTTGACCACATCTAACAGAAAATCCTGAACTAGTATTCCATTAATGTTGACCAACCAGTCCTCCAGAAACACACACACACACATTCACACTTGCAGAACCCTGAACTGTAGTGTTTGTTGATTTCTGAGACAATATTTGCACCGTGGCTGATTTCAGGCTAAAAACACAATGCCACTGAGGACGGAATTGGGAGGAGAGACCCTGGACAATGGGGTCTTGCAATCCTGCAGGGCTTGGCTCCGACACAAGAAGTCCTAAAATACTTCTCATGGATTGCTAATTAAGGGGCTTCACAATTGTTAAGAACCCAAGTTCTTTGACTTTTGCTGTATGATCTCCAATGCTGGCTGATCTCAGGCCATCTCCTCTCAGAATCCCCTGCCATGCACATGAGGCTCTGAGAGCAAGCCCCAGCTCCACCCGTGATGGATGTGTGTAAGCAACCAGCCTGACCTCTAGGAACCTCTGGTTTCTCATCTAAAAAATTGGGGTGATAAAGCCTGCACTGATCCACCCCACACAGATTTGTGAATCCCGTATGAGTCCATCAAAGCGGCCATCGCTTTCCCCAAGAAAGCCCCACCCCCAGGTGCCTTGGCATGTTCCTGGGCTTGGCCTTTATCATCCTCAGTTGTGATTGCTACGTGTCTGCCTCCCACAACAGATGAGATGGTGTAGGGGCTCGGGGCACACGAACAGCAATTTCATACGAATAACTTAAACTGAAGAACCAGAGACACAGGTGCTGGTGAACAGGTAAGCTGTGGACCATCTTGGGTTCCAGATCCACTTTGTTAGCTCAGGAGGGAGCCAAGAAAGGTTTCTGAGCTGGGCAACCACACAACTCAAATGGTGTTTTAGGAAGGCCAGAGTGGCAGCCATATAGGTCTGGGACGGAAGCCACGTGATGTAGAGACTGGCCCTGGAGAGCCACAAGGACAAGGGAGACGAGCTTGGGCGAGCGGATTTGTCAGCCAGATACTGCAGTCATGAGGGTAAGACACGGTGGAGGGTGGGGACTGTGTAAGTGAGCGAGTAGATAAGGCAACCAGCAGGACAGATGGTGGAGCCCAGAGAGGGGTCACCCAGGCTGCCACAGACACGCAGGGGTGCCCAACAAGCTGGGAGCAGAGGGAAGTGTGGGCTGGGGAAACCCTCCGAGATGTTGGGGCACTGCAGCGTTGAGCTGGCCCCGGCTGATTGAGACCACAGGGTTTACTGAAACCGGGTAAATAAAACTGAGTAGCTCTGGGAGGGGAGGTGAAACTCTTGCGGATGCTGGAAGTATTAACGTTGAGGCTGTCTCTGCCGTTAAAGTTTCCATTCACACTTGCAAGACATCTTGTGAAATGTGAGGCCTAGTGCGTTTGGGTTAATATTTGAATGAAATAGTACAGGACTCTTTGCATATCCCAGGAGAATCCCGTCACATCATATCATCCATGGGTCCTTCCCCCTGCCAGATGAGTTAACACTGTGCTAATGCTGGCTTTAAAAAATGGAATAAAACTACAGTAATGATGCCGTCATCCTCATTTCCAGAGACTCCTTACTTTCAGGGAACTTACCATATTTCCTTGTGCATTTTTCCCAGTGTATCCAAAATTCTGTTAAGGAATCTCAGGAAAGGCATCTTTACCACTCACTATCATAGTGCATCCATAACCACCATAACCAAAAAGAAGATGAAGACACGGAGCTCAGGAACGCTCAGAGTCACTGCTCAGGTCGTCAGGCAATTTGCGAAACTAGATTCGATACAGCACCACTCTGTCCTGGTAAGTTAAAAGTCTGCACTTTCTAGTAAACAGCAGCATTCAGAACTGTAGCGTCTGCTGGGTTTGGTAGGAAGCCCATCAGACTGACAATTACAGGGGGATGTGGGTCCAGTTCTACCGCTTGCTGACTGTGCTTCGGTCTCCTTGCCTCTGAGATGGAGACACTGACACCTCCCCTGCCTTCCCCAGAGGGCAGTGAGGATCAAACAAAAGACTGACATGAAAGCGTTACAGCCCTTTAAACACATGTGAGTTATTAATCATCATCATATTGCAAATTATTGCAAATGTTGACTTACACTAAAATCAATGCGGGAAAAATGGCCCTGCCTAGACACACTGTTTGGCCTCATTTTTCCCTAAATATCAATAAAGACACGCAGAACTGGTTCGACAATCTCAAGTCCATTGAGCACTTACTTACCAATTATTAACTAGTCAATACCATCAAACTATTAGCCACATAAACACATGGGGATTTCCTTCTAATCAGGTTGATGTGCGTTGAATCAATAGACACATGTCATGTGAAACTTTTCACTTGTTTTTGGTATAAGACTAAACCACTAAATGTGTTGATTTGTATGTGGTCAGTAAATCAGACCTCCATGTAATGAAAAATCATTGTCTCTAGCATTCAGTCTAGAATAGAATAGAATAGAATAGAATAGAATAAATAGAATAGAATTTTGTTGTTGTTGTTTAATGGGACTTCTGAGACTATTTAGTGTCCACCTTCTTCATTCTACAGTTCAAACAAATGAGGTCCAAAGTGCTTAACAGATTTTGCACTGATCACCCATTATTTTATTCAAATCCACTTGACCAAAAAAAATTAGTTGCTTTGTTGAAATCAGGTTGTGTGCTTGATTTGGGAAGGAAATGCAGCAGCCTAAGTTCAATATTTTGAACCACGACCACATGGAATTACTTTTTTTTAAATTGTTCCACTGGGCCAGGCTCAGTGCAGGTGAGCTCCCACCATGGTCCTGCTCTGTGACGTGCGCGGGGACGTTGTTGTAAAGGGGGAGGAGGGAGCGGTTTGCTCTGAACCAAGTGTGCGGTGTGCGCGGGATGCAGTCAGTGGATTTCGCCCCCCTGGAGATTTCAGTTATTCTCCCACCTGCCCTCCTTAGTCTGATCCCCCAAACGGGCAGAGAGGCCCAGAGTGCACCCCTCAGGTGACTGGTAACATCAAAACGACTGTTTTAGCCCCGTGTCAGGTTAGGAAGTTCACCCCACCACCCTGTCCAATACCTGGTGTCACTCGAGCCTGGGGCCGGGACGTCTCTGCGCGCCATTCTCCCACCTGAGCGGTCGCACCAGATTCCAACACAGAGGAAGAACATTGTCTGAATTTTACTGTTATATAAAAATGGGCATTAGTACTCTCATAAAATATTGTTAAAATGGCAATGCTCATAAATAAATGTTTGTGAAATAAAAAATGGTCTCTCTACATTATTCTGTTCTATAATTCAATCTAACTCATCTCTTTAAATGCTCAGTTAAAATTTATGGAGCTCTACCTGCACATCACATGCCAAGAAAGCCATAATCCCTATGAGTGCTACCATATCTGTTTTCAAACATATTCATAGTAGTGTATGTTTATTTGGTTGAATTGTAGACAAATCAAAATGCAAACCGATCTTACAAAGTCAAGTCCATACCCAGTACATATGGGAAGCAGGTCTCCAACTTCCCATAGGCTAGTGAAAAATCCCACTGAAATGTTACTGAAGTGTATGGGGGCGGGTTGCAGATGGGAACTTTATTTTCTGTGCAATGTTTTTGTAAACCCAAAACTGCTCTAAAAATAAAGTTTATTATTTAAAAAAAAATTCCCTCCGCATTACAGACAGCCACAGGCAGACATTCTCAGAAAGCAGCACTTTCAACATTGTTGTCACCACAAATCCATGTGTCGAGGCCAATTTTGAGGTTTGCCACAAGTAATTTCTTACTAATAGTAAGATACTAATTTTATAAATAATTTATATTTTATAAATTAAAATAGATTTGATATTATTCAACAGTAACAATTGGCTTCCACTGACTCTCCTTCAGTTGCTTTCCGAGATTCATTCTTGGGGTTTTGGCTGGGAACTTCGTCTAAATCACAGCATCCTCATCCTCATCCTCATCGAGCCCGCAGAGCTGGTAGCACACGGTGGTCTCCACCCCTGGGGCGTGGCAGAGCCGCGTCCATGGCCTGGGGTCTCGCCGAGCCACTGGAGGGGCAACGCCTGAACCAGGAGCCCAGCACCCCCAGTCAGCAATCCTTGGTCAGGAGCCCCTGTGCCTCGGTTTCCCCATCCTCCATTCTCTCCCTGATGAGAAAAAACACCCGGTTGTGACAGGAGATAAGAAGAGCTCACGAGGAGTACGCAGGCCGCTTGTTTAAGAGCCCTGAAGACAAGAGGCAACAACCCGAGAAGGTGGCGTCATGACCGTTGGTGTGTTTCATTTATGTGTCCCATCACTCCAACCTCAACCCGCCCTGACAGGACAGACCCTCCCGTCGGATACACTTGGACTGGGTTTTGTCGGCAGAGGGCTCTCCTGGGGTAACAGAACTCAGCAGGCCTCCTGGCTGCCAAGGAAACGGGGAGACCTGAACATCACACTGCGGCTGGTGCTGGGGGCCTCCGGTGCGCCCCGGTGACGGGCGTCCTCCCCTGGATCCCGGGGCACCTCCACTCCACCTGGGGTCCCGCGGCTGGTGCCTGTCTCGTCCCCGCACCAGGAAGGAGACCCAGGCCCCCAGCCCCGCGCAGCCCCCGCGGGCCTCTGCCTGCCTCCTCGCCCCCCAGCGCGCTGCTCACACCACCAGCTGCTTCTAGAACTCTCCTCTGAGCCCCGAGCGCGGCGCCTGTGCCTGGGGGCTCCGCCTGCGCCCCATGTCCGCCCCGCTGGGCCCCCGCACCGGGCTGGGAGCCACCGGGAGCCACCGTCCCATGGAGCCACAGAGGTCTCGCCCACGGCGCCCTCGGCCACAGCCCTTAGCCGGGCACACTGGCGAGCTGCCCAGAGACTTTGATAAAATCGACATTCTCATATAAGACGACATAAAAGGCAAATTCTACTGCTTGGCTCAGCTGGTCTGCCGAGTGTTCTTTCTAGCGCTCTACTCTTTGGCTAGAGTTTAAAACTCTAGAACCCACTTCAAGATAATAGGGTTGTGAAATGGTCCATGTTTTACAGTGGAAAGACTAACTGCTGCACCATGTTCTTGGAGCCCTTTCCCAGGAGGCAGAACCTCCAGCACTGGAGCTGAGCTCGGCTGCCTCACGGAGGGCCCCCTCACCGGCCCTGTGGTTTATGTTGATGGCGTCCCCAAATGTCACGGACACCAGTTACTGCATTTTAATTCTTTTTTAAAACCTCATCATTTTCTCAACACCAGAAATGGTGATTCTGTCCACTGCCTACAGTCCATCAGCCTTCTCAGGACAGTGCTTGCCACTGCGCAGAGAGCAGGCCCGACAGCTTTTGTCAGGGGAAAAGAAGGGGCTCTCACCCTCACCCCCAAAATGACTCCAGAAACAAGCCGTTCATAACCCCAGGACAATGGCCAAAGTGAAACCAGAGTCTGCTGACATGTGGCCTTGTCTTCCCCGGCCCCGTGCCACGGAAAGCCCAGAGACCTCTCAGTCCTGCCGAAATGACCCCCCCGTGCCCCAGCACAGGGGCAGGGGCAGCCTGCAGCTGGCTGCAAACAGAGCTGGGGTGGTTTGATTGAGAAGAAAAGCCCCGTTAGGTTTAGGTACGTTGAGCGTTTTTAAGGGAGAGCTATCTGCAAAAGCAGAAGGACACTTCGAAGTCATAAGCTGTTTCCGGAAACCACGGTTCAGCCCCAAATCTTTCTCTAATTTCAGTGTTTGCTCCCTTGCGAGCTCAGATGCCCATATTGGAGATTTCCCCGGGAAAGTGCTTTAAAAGAACCCAGCGGTTATATGACCCAAAAGTAAAATGGCCCATGACGCCTGTGGCACCCAAGAGCCCAGGAACAAACATTCCAAGAGAAGAGCTCTCCTCCTGGGATGGAAACCAGCACAGCGGCTGGGAAATTCCCCAGGGCCGGGAAGATTCAGCTGCAAAAACACCTGAAGCAGCTGCAGACGGCACCGGCCTGAAGCCGCAGCTGGCGGGAGCGGGCTGGACTGGAGAGGAGCTCCATTCTGCAGGAGGAAGACCAGATCAGGAGGGGAGAGGCACAGCCGCACTCTCTGGGGCGTCCATGGCCCTCCTTGTGGCACTCTCGGCTTTGGGATCGGATTCTGGTTCTGACCCCCTTGGGCTGCAGCAGCGGAACCACATTCCAGCACAGCGTCCAGCGGACCCACCGCGTCCCGGCAGCCGTGGTTACACCCCAACTACTCAGGCCCTCATGAACGCTTCTCCCACTATCCCTAAATATTACCCCTCACCACTTTTTGTCAGAAAATAACCCTGAAAGAACACAGATTCTGACTGTGCCTTTTTCATGAGAAAAAAAAAGGAAGCCTCAAAAATCAAGGGGATAGTTACTTGGTCCATAAACCCAAGAATAAATGCCAATGTGGTTTAAAAAAAACAGAGATTTTTTTTTCTCCCTTTAATCTCAGAATCAACACAATTTCCCCCTCTCCCTTTACCCTGTTAAATTGTGGAATTTATTATTTCCTCTGTAAACAATAACTTTTATTGTTGAGTAAGCAAAGGAGCCTTCAGGACGGTTAAAGCATTTCATTTGAAATGATGGCACCAATGCCCCCGCCTTTTCCTGTGCTTTGCTCTATTTCTGGGAACATTAAAACTTCAGTTCGTTCGGTGGAGCTTTGTCCCGGGTTTGATGGGATGATTAGGTTTTAAAGGATATAGCTGCAGGCCCTTCCCTCCAGGCCTGGCTGCTCCAGCTGCCTCAGAATGGGTGAAAGCGAACAAATAAGAGGGGAAAAAAAATACGAAATACCTGAAGAGAATAGAGAGCAGGGTGATGGGGTAAGATGGATTACTTGAATTTTCCACCAATCACTGAACAACACATTGGCTAAAGCATTGATTGATGAAGTATTTAAGTCGTCAATCTCACATCAGTGGCCTTTTTACAAATGGCTGAGGAAGGGGCTTGACGCCGAGGCGGTATCAATAGAAGTTGGCTTTGCTACGAAAAATAAGAAAGACCTCGAGTCCACAATTTGCTCTCTGGCAAGACGTTCAATAACCACTTTCGACGGCCACTTTGCCAGCAAATGTTTCACTTAAAATGTCGGTATTCTTTACTCAGGACTGCAGTCCAAATCTAAATTTATAGGTCTTCACTGTGGGAAGGTTAACTTTTCCTTTAGGTTCAGTTAGTTTTTCGTAACCGCCTTAAAAGAGGCACTATTATTTCAAGAACTTAAAAAATGGTTCCTTTTGGGTCCTTCCTGTTTAACGTGCTTATTGGATGTCAGAAATGCATTCCTATTTTAAAACGCTGCCTTATTTCCAGGGGACACGACGGGGCATGAGAGCTCCTCTGGAGTGGAAGGACTCTTCCGAGAGAAGAGGGGCTGCACCCCGCAAGCACAGCCAAGGAGGAATTTGAAATGAGGAAGATTCAGAGTGAATAGTAAGCGGGATATTTGGTTCAACCATAAATTCTCGAATTCTATCCTAGAGTCAGCACTGGACAGACGTTGCTGGAGGAACAGGGAAGACGTGGCCAAGGGGCAGGGGGTCTGGTACGGACAGGATCCCTGAGGAAGGACCCACCAGCAGTGTCCCCACATAAGGCAATCAGGGAGCAGGGCAAGGAGGCCCTTCTACCCGCAGGACTCAGCTACCTGCAGGACTCCTCTACCTGCGGGACTCCTCTACCCACAGGACTCACCTACCCACTGGACTCACCTACCTGTGGGACTCACCTACCTGCTGGACTTGTCTATCTGCTAGACTCACCTACACACAGGACTCACCTACCTGTAGTAAACATCTACCTGCAGGATTCATCTTCACCTTCAGCCACCATCTCCCAACACACACGCCTGTCTCGAGATGACAGACAATCACAGATTGCTCTCACTGTTTCTCCCTCAGAAAAACAATAGTGACCCGGGAGCATTTTCTGAATTGGCAGTGAGTTGACTCCGAGCTCTCTCTCCTGCTGGCTCCGCACACTCCTGCTCACTCTGCTGGCACAGGAGGCCCAGGACGGTGGTCCTTGCTCTCCGGAGGACACACAGCTGAGTGCACACATTGGAATCCAACCCCATGGCAAGCAGCGGCCAGCACATGCTCTAGCATGCAAGTGTGTTTTGATTTTGCATTTCCTTTCTGAACCCATTAATATATTTTATGAGACCACACAGATGGTTCTTGTGCTAGATGCACCTACTTTGTAACCACGTAATGTGCCATAAAGCATGATACACTGACAAGAAGGAAGGAAAACCAAGGTTTGCTTAGCTCAGACAAGGGGAAGCCAGACATGAGTCTTGAAGCTCAGTGGCTGCAGAGGCCTGCTGCCCGTTGGATGGTTGTGACAGACGAGTCCGTTCTCCACCGGCCTAACGTCTGGGGGCACGAACGAGCTGCCAGTGAAAGGGCATGGTCTATAGGAACAAGGCGACTCTCCCAGGTACGACAAGCTAAGTCACGCACACCGCAGAAGGCAGCGCCCGTCCCCGGCTCCACACCAGTGTCCGTCTTGGGAAGGACAGGCTGACGCAGCCCTTAAACCTGATCATGAAATCCTTTAAACGCATCCTCAGTTCTCTTCTCGCCTCTTTCTCCCGTGCCCTGTTGCTTCCCAGAGGCCCCTGCCCGCCCCTCTGCAATGCCCTCTGATTCCCTAGTGCTCACACGTGGACGTTTCCCACCTGGGTGCCAGGTCTCTACGTCTCCTGACTCCCCAGCTCGTCCCTACCACGTACCTGTCTCAGGAGGAAAACGAGAGGAATTACCTGGATGCGTTCTGGAGACGTTTGCCCCACCAGGCCTGGTTTCTAGCTCCCAGTCGCCGCTGTCACAGCCGCGCCCTCGAGTGTGCAGCCCGGTGGCTGCCGGGCGCCAAGGCTCCCCTCCAACATACACAACCGAGGTAGGCAGCTGCCGCTTAAGGGAACCAATCTTAATTACACATTTTTGTTTAAAAATCAATGATTAAAAAACACAGGAAACTCACGGTATTTATGGATAAAAATTTATCTTTTCACATCCCTGAGCGGTTTGGACTGTGTGAGAACAGGTGACTCTGCCGGTGCAGCTCTGCAGAGAGACGGGTGAGGGACAGGGGCTGCGGCTGCCAGGCCCTGAAACTCAGAGCCCGCGCTCCTCTCCCCCCAGCTCAGTGCAGGCACAGTTCACGGTGCGCTAATAACTCCAGTGACAATCGCAACGATGAGGTTCAAGAATGTCAAGTATTCAAAAGCAAGATTGTATGCAAAACAAAGCACGTAGTTATAACAGAGCACTTAAATTATATCCAGGGCAAGTATTTTTCCAAACTCTTTCAAGTGCCACAAGAAGCTGCTCTTTGCAGTGTTCTTACAAATTTTCAGCTAGAAATGAGTGCGACTTTGTTGGGCACACCTCCCCTTCACTCCTTTCATGTAGGAAATGAGGAAGCCCTCGATCATTCTAATGGACAGCTGGGCTTCCTTCCACAGTTCAAGCAGGGGCCCTTTTATGGTCTTTATAGTTTCACTTGAATAGAACTGGACCAATTTCTGCTCACCAAATGATGTCCCCCAATCAGGATACGCATTTGCAAATTCATTTGGCTAATTTTTAGTAATCTGTTGTCGCAGAAAATGCTAGTTGCTCGGTGAGCATTTATCTTTCTTTCTCAATTTTACCTGGAGTTTCAACATACCCAACCTAATAACGTTATTTCTCAGCCTCTCTTGCACCTGGGAATTTCCAATAAGATGTAACCGGAAGTCAGTGGGTGGGGTTTCCAGGAAAGGTAAATGACTCAACTGGAGTGCATGCCCTTTAGCTTTTCTCTACCATGACACATCTGGAATGTGGAAATGATGGCTGGAAGTCAGTCACCATCTTGTGATCATGAGGCAGCCTTGAGGATGGAAAGCAAGTATAGATTAAGGATGGAAGAGCAGAAAGAGAAACGAAGTCTAGGATATCATGGGCCTACCACACCAGCCTTGGACTGTGTATCTTCAGATTTCTTTAACATGAGAAAAAATCAAAATCCTAATTTATTTAAGCCATTGCTATTTGAGTCTCTACCACTAGCATCCAAACACAGCAGCCAAATGATCAAAAGATTTTTTTTTTAATCTCAAGGAAACAACTGATGTTAACTTTTCATTCTATTATAATCATAAAAGCTATAGCAAAGCCATATTGCAACCTCTTACTATCTCAGGGCTATTCTGTGCTGTTGTGTCATCGATGCCAGTGGGTACTCAATTGTCCTCTCCTTGCTAATAGCTGTGGTTTTATCTTGGGCCTTCTGGAGGAGCAGTGAAATTTTTAAACTTTGTGGGATGATAAGGGAGGGATTTGGATATGTGAGTAATTTATGGCTCATTAAGTCATAGCCTGCAGGTGGTCCCCTTTGTTTTCTTGGTCCAGCCTTTAAAGGGAAGCCCCACCCCCCATAAAAGCTGTGGCCTGTATCAGATACCAAGCTGCTGCCTGAAGCAGGTGACAGGTTGAGAATACAGCCAGGGGAAGGCAGAACGAGCAGGGACAGGAGGAGAAGCCCCAGAATCTGAGCAACTATATTTTGTTTCTGAAAGTATCACTGTCCGTCCAAGAGTCTTGATCACAAAGACTTTTGTTCTTTCTTATTGTGATTAATAAACATCAGACAAGTTTAGAAACCCATTACTCTATGGGTAATGTAGCTTTTCATCAAGAAGATGGTGCAGTCATGGAGGGACTTGGGTGTATCGGAGTAAGTAACTGGGGAGGATGAATAGAAGAGCAAAAGAGCAATTTTCTGCCACCCATGAAAAATGCAGCCTGGCAGAGAATCACGGGAATTTGACAACCCTACTGGAGAGTGCTGTCCCTCTCTGTCCCTCCAGATGTGATGTTCATATTAACCACAAGTGTTTCCAGTTTGGAATCCCCAAGAGCTCTTCAAATATCTGGCATCCAGGTGTTAAACAAAAAAATCCTCATAGCTAAATTTGTTTATGAGTCATGAGTAAGACAATAACATTGACCAATACCAAAGGCTTAGAAAGCAGTTTATAATCTCAGGAGCCACTTAAAAACCGAAAGGGAAAACAACACTGATCTAAGTGGTCAGTGCCCCGCTCGCTGCCGAAATAGGGACGGTGTCTGCTCTTGATTGGAAGAGTGGCCAGCTGGTTCGCCGTGGAAACGTGATGTGGTGTAAACTAACACCATCAGTCCACTGAGTCCCCACTGGAGGGACGGGCTCTGCGTCACTCAGGTGAAACAGGGGCCTGTGGCCGCCTCGTGGGGACCCGCCGATGATGGAGTCAGAAGGACGAGGGGACTGCGGCACAGCCACGTCTCCTCATTGCAGCGGCCGGTTCACATCGAGAACCCGACTCCTCCCTGCGGCTCATGAGCGACCCCTCTCCATGCACCAGCGCTGTGGTCAGCCGCATAAATTGCTGGCCGGAAGAAGCAGCACTGTCCAAAGGTGCTGTGCGGTCTGGCAGAAATCTTATGTCGTGTTGTAACGGGTTTTCAAAAAAAACTGTGAAGTCAGAAGAATCTGGGGGCTGCAGATGCAATGAGAGGAGGATAGAAACCCTGTTAGCAACTTTCAATTTTCCATCCGCCTGAAAGCATGGATGACACCCAAGTAAGAAATGTCTTCAATCTTCTAGGATTGGCAAAGCAAGTGTGAGGTTTTACGATAATATCCATGAAACGACCCACCTTCAACTTATGTTTTTAACAGTACTTGCAAGATCATGGCGAGCACAATAGAGTACTTGTGAGTTTGAGTGTGTGTGCATGTACGTGAGCATGAGTGCATGTGATTGTGTGTGAGCATCTGTGTGTGTACATGTATGAGTGTGAACGTGTGCATAGGTACACGTATGTGAGTGTGCATTGTGTGAGTGTGCGTGTGATCATGAGTGCGTGTGTGTTGCATGTGAGCATGTGTGAGTGTGCACGTGGTCATGTGTGTGATTGTGAGTATGCATGTGATCATGTGTGTGCGTGTGAGTGTGCATTGTGTGTGTCTGTGCATGTGGTCATGTGTGACTGTGCATTGATTGTGTGAGGTGTGGTTGTGTGTGTGTGCATGCACGTGAGTGTGTGCTGTGATGTGGGTATGTGTAAGCAAGTGCATATAACAAGAAAAAATGGGGTGAGCCTCATTTCTTATAGCAATCTACACAGCTAGATTCTTCTCAAAAATTTTTAAGTGTTTTGATCATTTTAAAAGATTTAAAGCATTATTTTCCAAGAAAATCTGACAAAATGATTTTATCAAATTAACTAGTTGCTTCAAATTATATATTATGTCATTAATTCCTAATATAGGTTATATTTTAAAGGCAATCACTTTAACAATCCTTTCGCATAAGAAGCTTCTATTTCCAAAGTTCTCTGGTAACAAATCCTGCGAAAGAGTCAACACCATCTCGGGGGCCAGCTTCCGTGGGTTGAGGTTTGCTTCCAAAGGTGGGTTCATTAGACCCACAGTGCCTCACTCACCCCTCATTTAAAAAGAAACAGAAGATCCCCTTCCGTGGCCTCATTCAAGCAGCGGGTGTGAGAGCTGAGTGTTCCCCGCGATGGGGCAGAGGGGACGTGGGAGCAGGGCCAGGGCTGGAAGGGCTGGTGGCTGGTGGGGGCAGACACAAGACTCCCACTGCGGGGTGAGGGTGGTGAGGGGACAGCCCCAGAAGAGCCACGTCTGCAGAGGCGGGGATGGGGGCAGCAGGGCTAAGTAAGCCCAGGGCAGGGCACCGTCTCTGGGCACCGAGGCAGCTGGCTGCACCCCTCTCGGTCCTCAGCGTCGTCTCACTGTCAGGCCTGGTGGAGAGGCCGGCGCTTGGGGAGCATCTGTGGCATGGAGAGGACAGAGCAGTTAGCACACACTTGGGCACACGGGGACAGCAAACAGGCCTCTGAGGACCCTGCAACCAGCTGTCAGCAGCTCCACGGGGTCCCAGGCCTGGGCCCGGGCTGAGTTCTGGGTCTGCCTGTGAGGAAAATACCAAATCTTCCTACACACTTTTGCCGCAGCCAGGAGCAGCCTGAGTCTGAATCAGGCAGAGCAGGAACTGAGAGACCAAGCAGAGGTCAGCCCATAGGGACGCTACGTGACCTCCAAAGGTGCTCGCTTTTAAACATCTCTTCCTTTGAATCATCCTCCATTTTCCTAAGTTCAGCTCCAGATGAACTAGTAGAGGGTTTCCCCATCCCTAGCGGCCAATCAGACGTGGAGCCCATAAAAACAAAGCCCCTCTTCTGGCCTGGTCTGCAGTCCTCCCTCTGGTGGGGGAACAAACGTCCGCACTGGTGGCCCCAGATCTGGGTGGGTCCCGGGACAGCACCCCCCGGAGTCCCTGCATCTCTGGAAAGACGCCCGAGGAGCCGCAGCCCCACAGCCTGCACCCCTCCAGCCCCCCAG
The DNA here is from genome assembly GCF_015220235.1 of Choloepus didactylus. Taxonomy (NCBI): domain Eukaryota; kingdom Metazoa; phylum Chordata; class Mammalia; order Pilosa; family Megalonychidae; genus Choloepus; species Choloepus didactylus. Next base: position 1,973,238 of record NC_051322.1, on the reverse strand, counting down.
CCCCACAGCCTGCACCCCTCCAGCCCCGCAGCCCCACAGCCTGCACCCCTCCAGCCCCGCAGCCCCACAGCCTGCACCCCTCCAGCCCCGCAGACCCACAGCCTGCACCCCTCCAGCCCCGCAGACCCACAGCCTGCTCCCCTCCAGCCCCGCAGACCCACAGCCTGCACCCCTCCAGCCCCGCAGCCCGCTCTAAGCTCTACCCGCCCCTAGGGGTTGCAGCTCATGGGCAATTCCTGTCTTCTCCCCAACTCCATCGAGGCCAAGCCTGAGCCTCTGCTGCCTTCCCGCCACCTTTTCTCACCTTCTTGCTACTAGAGGCTGAATTCATTGATCTATAGCCCACCTTTCCCCACGTGTAAATTGGAAGCATGATCATAAATAGGAACCAATTGTCTCAAGTCATGTTACATAATGAGGGAACAAACCTGGTCCAGAAGGAAATATTAACCCCCCTCAGGTGAAGTGAGGAGTTGTGTGGATACACGAACTCTTTCCCCAGCTGTCGGTTAATTCAAAGATTCAAATACACATTGTCGGGTTAACATGAATTGTAGATTTGTGACACCCCCTTGAGTACCTGCTGTCTATAAAGTAACATATTCTAAATATCATAATTTCAACCCTAATAGGTTGATTTTACATCAAATATAATCTCTATGCTACATAAAAGAGAAGTGTAGCCAATTTTTCAAATCAACAATCCAATATTTGCAGGCATTCTCAATGAATGGACTTAAATCTGCATTCAAAATAGGGCAATTACCCTCTCTCACTTTGAGGAATGATGTTACTGTAAAAGTCATGTCTTTCTATATCACTAGTTTGGGAAAAATGGCCTAAAATGGAAGTGAACCAATAAAAAGTGCATATCCAGCATCTCGTCATGCGAGGCTATTGGAAGTGTGACCATAAAACGCTTTGCTCAAAGACGTCTTGAGTCCCAGTTTCAAACCTGCTGAGGAGATGACTTAGCTCTTTATGTTTCCACCCCCTTCTTTAGCCGAGCCTGTCTCCCCCCAGATGGCCCTGGAGGCAACAGTGTGGAAGAGACGCAGACGGGGGGGGGGATCAGGGACATTAAAATACCAGCCCATTTTCAGCAGCCAGTGAGCCTCCTGCACCTGAAACGCAGCACAGAAGCCATGTCTTCTGTTACCTGTTGTTCCAGTTTGCTAGAGCTGCCATTATAATACCAGAAATGGATTGGCTTTTATAAAGGGGGTTTATTTGGCTACAAATTTTTAGCCCAAAGTCCATAAAAGTGTCCAAACTAAGGCATCAACAAGAGGGTATCTTCACTGAAGAACAGCCGATGGCATCTGGAACACCTGTCAGCTGGGAAGGCACATGGCTGGCGTCTGCTGGTCCTTTGCTCCTGGGTTGCATTGCTTCCAGCTTCTGGTTCCAGTGGCTTTCTCTCTAAGCATCTGGGAGTCCTCTCTTAGCTTCTCCAGGGCAAACTCTGGGCTTCATCTTTTAGCTTAGCATTTCCAAACGTCCTTCTGTCCAAGCATCTCTAAGCATTAGTAAGCATCTGGATCTCTGTCAGCTCTTAGCTTCTCTCTTAAATACTCCAGTGAACTAATAAAGACCCACCCTGAATGGGCAGGGCCACACCTCCGTGGAAATAATCTAATCAAAGATCTCACCCACACTTGATTGAGTCACATCTCTATGGAAACACTCAATCACCTCTAATCAAAAGACTAATAAATCTGCCCCCCACACGATTAGATTAGAGAACATGGCTTTTAGGGGGACATAACTTATCTGAACTGGCACAGCCCGTGGTCTCATCTGGCTACACACTGTAGAACCCCACATTGCAGCCTGAGCTCCTGCACCCAGGCCTTGTGAAGGCCCCAGACTCACAAGGCAGCCCCCACAGTGAGTTTGAATGTGGGACCCCTGGCACCAGCAGCCGGAGTCACCATGGCCACTCCCAGGAGGCTGCAGGTGAAGCCGGACCTGCTCACCAGCCTCGGCAGCGCCACGTGTGGGAATCAGGAGGCCAGGAGCAGGTTACAGGCAAATCCTGCTGCCTGCAATTTTCACTTTTATTAGAGAAGTTGTGGGTTTACAGAACAGTGATGCACAAAACACAGGGTTCCCGTATACCACCTCACCACCACCTTGCCTTGGTGTGGAACATTTGTTATATTTGTTATAACATTTGTTATAATTAGAATATCACCACCATCCCTTTCCAGAACATTCCAAAATAAGATCTCTATATATTTTAACCCTTAATTTCCCATTCCCTATCCCCCCACCCCCACCCCCTGGTAACCTATATTCTAGATTCTGACTCTATGAGTTTGCTTATTCTAATTGTTTCAAGTCAGTGAGATAACACAATGTTTGTCCTTTTGTGTCTGGCTTATTTCACTCAACATGATGTCCTCAAGGTTCATCCATGTTGTTGTGTGTATCAGGACTTCATTCCTTTAATAGCTGAATAATATTCCATTGTATACATGTACCACATTTTGTTTATCCATTCATCTGTTGATGGACACTTGGGCTGCTTCCATCTTTTAGCAATTGTGAATAATGCCACTATGAACATTGGGTGTGCAAATATCTGTTTCAAGTCCTTACTTTCAATTCTTTGGGGTATATACCTAGTAGTGGGATTGCCGGCTCATATGATAGTTCTATACTTAGCTTTTGAAGAACCTCCAAACTGTCTTCCACACTGGCTGCACCATTTTACATTCTCATCAGCAATGAATGAGTGTTTCTGTTTCTCTGCATCCTCTCCAACACCATTTTATCAACAGCAGCCATTCTAATGGGTGTGAAATGGTATCTCATTGTGGTTTTGATTTGCATTTCCCTGATGGCTAATGATGTTGAGCATCTTTTCATGTGCCTTCTGGCCATTTGCACATCTCTGGAGAGGTATCTGTTCAAGTCCTTTGTCCTTGGTAGCTTCTGGCCAATGGGAATGAGCATTGAGCATTGGGATAATTTCCTTCCTAGCCTAGAAAGCTCTAAACTGTTGCTTTCCTTCAACTTCATGTCAAACCTTCCCAGAGGTCCTAGAAGGCAGAGGGAACAGAATCCCACGGACTGGTAGGTGTGGCTGGGTGAGTCTGCTCACAGGGCCCTGCAAGCTACATGGGGACGTGACAGGTCTCTGAGGCCATCTCGTGTCAAGCATTGGCCACATCATCCCTGGGCCCTGCAGGGCCTCCGAAAGCCCATTCTGTCCTTGACCTGGTCACCAACACCACTGGGCCTTGCCCAAGTCTTTTATAAGCAAAGCTGAAGCCAACGGCTCCTGGAAGAGAAAGGAAAGGCCAGGGGAGGCCACCATGTGCCATGCCACGTAGCAGAGAAGTCAAGGACACTATAGCTGGTCTTTGGGGAGAATGCATCACCTTGATGACATCTTGGTTTGAGCTTTCCTGGGGGCAATGGGTTCAGCTCCCTCGGGACGTCCATCTGAGGGTTAAAAGGAATACAGCCAGGAAGGACAAAAGAGACACAGTGTGAGGATAGGGTCCTCATCCCCTCCTCAGTAGAGGGAAAGCAGCCCGTGCTGCTCAGCATTGGTCTGTGCTAACAAAGTGCTGCCTTGACTCCAGGGTGTTCAGGAGTGGGAGCTGGGGGCCCTGAGAGAGCCAAGTGTGCAAGCAGATGCCGCTGCAGCTAAGGGGTATGCGTGCATGTGTATATGAGTGTGTGCACCTGTGTGTGAGCACTGCACATGAGTGCATGCATGTGTGCCTGTGTGTGCATCTGTGTGTATGAGTGTGTGTGTGCATGTGAGCGAGTGTGCCTGTGAGTGTGTGGCTATGCATGTGTGTGAGCAGTGGAGAGTGGTGTGCGTGCACATGTGTGTATGTGAATGTGCATGTTGGCGTGTGCATGCATGAGCTTTGTGTGGCATGTGCCTGTGTGTGCACACCTGTGTGGGTATGCGTGTGTATGAGTGTGTGCACGTGTACGTCTGTGTGTGAATGTGAGCATGTGCAGCATTTCCTAGTCTAATTTCTGACTCTCCCAGGGTCTTGCCCTCATGAGGCTGTGTCTGCTGGTGAGGACTCTGCACCCCAACTCCAGCAGCAGCTGCTGCCTGGGCCCCTCTGCAGCTGGGAGGGTGCAGTCGGCTCTCAGGACACCGCCAGGGCAGGGGCATCTCCCGGAGCCGTGAGGAAGCTCCGTGGGCCCTGAGACAAGCCCCAGGGCTGGCACCACTGCCCATGTCGTCCCTGAGGCTGGAGCCTCTGACAGTTTCCTGGGCCCAGCAGTGGAGCAGAGCAGACTTGTGTGGTTTTGTGACCTTGATCTCACTGAAAGTCATTGCAGTGTCTCACCAGGTAAGGAGAGAGCAAGCTGTGTTATAGCCATGATGGGGGCTACAGCGGCTGGTCCTGGCTTTATGTTGTGGACATTCCACGTACACTGTTGAGTATAATTCCCACAACAACCAGCTCAGGTAGGCGCCGTCCCTCGAGGATGAAAAGAGTGAATATTGAAAGGCTGAGCATTTTGCCAAGGTCACCAGGAAGTGAGCACTGAAGACAAGATTCTACCCCACGTCCTGCCTGGCTTAAAGCCGGTGCTCTCGGGACTGCGCTGGACACACACGTGTACACACACACATGCAGAGAGAGCCGGTGCTCTTAGGAAACACATTAGATACACACATGCACACACAGAGCCAGTGCTTTAAGGGAACTACACACACACATGTGTGCACAGAAAGTATAATAACTTATTTTAAAGATAGCTATTGTATCACTAGCCACAGAGCTTCTAATCGTTTTGATATTCTATGTATGCAAATAACTGATATCAGTATGTATGCTCTAAACAAAACAAAATAAAAATACATGTTACAGCTCCATGGTGGATATTAGAAAAGCTTTTCTTTCACAAACATTTCTGGAAAATTACTTTGTGATCGCCAGCATCACAGCTGGCCCATTGCCAGCCCCACTGTCCCTCTGCTCGGCCCACGGTCCTGGGGCTATGCATTGGCTGCAGGTGCAGCCTTGGCCAGCTCTCACTGACAGCACAGAAGGGGTGTCCTTAGGAAGAGACCAGGTTCCCTTCTTTCAGCAAGGGCCACCAAGGCCACTAAGAGCTGCTCCCTCTCTGCAGGACGTGGCTCGGGGAAGCGTAAGTGGCCCCTACCTGTGTGGAACCGGCTGTCCCCATCCATAACATCCAAGGATTCATTGTCATCAGAACAATGGACGGAAGCTGCTTCTGCAGCTGTTATTTAAGTCAGAGGCTGTTGCTCAGAAAGAGTTGCAGCTGTCTCCGCTTGCCACGGAGGTGTCGTAGACTGCACCATCTTTTGTCTTAGGATGGATTGTGGCTGTTTCCTTGAACTCTTAGGGGCAGCCGTGTCCTGCTGGTGTCCTGTGAGGCCCAGCTCACCCCACGTCTCCAACACTGTCTGCTTGCTGCCAGGCAAAGATGTGTTTTCATCCATCCAAAGTGAAATCGCCACATGGGAGGAAAGAAGCCAAGCCCTGCCGGGTCAGGGAGGCTCCCACGTGTCCCCCAGCTGGCCACATCCCGGAAGGTGAGTGTGGCCACCTCCTCCCATCCGGCAACGGATAAATGCTGCCAACTGCCAACTCTCACGGCCCCGCTCCTGGCTGCTGCTCGTGGGAAAACACACGGCGATGGCACCATACACCTTCATTGGATGGTCCCAAAAGCCATCAGCCCACAGTCAACCTTGTCTGGGTCCTTTGGCTTTTATCCTTTCTCCCTGTACTGGCATGATCGATATCGCCTGGGATTTTCCCTCCTTTCATGAATTAGGATGCTTTAGGTAGCTGCATCTGTGTTGCATCTCACCACGTCTCTGTGGACAAAGTGGGCTTCCCAAGACACACACAGCTTCCCACATGCTGTCAAAACACACATCTTTTTGCAGAAGGTCACTGGAAGAGGAGAAGTGACTGTGGGTGTGTAGGTAGGTAAGCCTTCTGGCCTTCTGGTCTACCCGGCAGGACAGGGAAGGCTGCACTTTGAAGTTTCCTTTCAGCCAATTGTAAACAAACCAATTGGAAGATGATGCTACTTCCCGAACTTGACCAATTCTTAATTTATATGACATCTCACACTGCAATATACCCAGAACAAACCGATGGACTCCAAATAAAAATGTCCACTTAGACTCCTGCCACTGAATTGGTGTGGCATTGTCTATGAAAGAGAATTTCTCCAATCCTAATCACAAACTGGGAGGGAATAATGTAGGGCCATGATGTGTTGGTTGCAACTGCTAAAAGTGGGTTTCTCCCTGATCTTTGTTTCCTTGGAAAGCCCTTCACAGAGGCTCTGAGCAGACCTTAGACCCAACAACTCAGAACTCCATGAGCAGTTCATGGAGACTGTTTGAACCGGAAAGCTGGGCTTGGACGTGAGACACAAAGGCTACACATGGCTCCTCTGTGGCACCAAGAATAGTGCTTGGACTCCAGGGTAAATTCTACAAGAACCACAAATCCAGAGCTACAACATTGCTTGGCACTGGGCTCACCTGCCCCTTCCGGGCAGCCATCATGTAGTGTTGGTGATTCAATGGCCTTGGGGATTCAGGGATCATAATACCAACTTCCCTTCGTTCCATGTATTTATTGACCCTCTACTAGGGCTGGGGGAGAGAATGACCCCGACAGAGAAAGCCCTGTCCTCACAGAGCCTGTGTGCTGAACGATAAGTATGTACCTGCCTAGCCAGAGAGCACGAGTGTTAAGGAGCAAAGCGTAAGGCAGGAAAGAGGAATATGGAGTGCCAGGGTTGAAGTGGTAACAGTCAGAAGTCTCAGAAATGGGGCCGGGGATTAGGGAGACCCACCTGTTGCAGTCTGCACTCCAGTCCCCCAGTCGTGGGACTACCAAGCAAAGTGGCCTCTGAGTAAAGCAAGAAGATGTGGGGAGCAAGCCAGGAGGCTCCCTGGAGGAAGAACCTTCAGAGCAGGTCTGCCCAGTTGAGCTCATTGTATCGTGCTGTTTATTCATTCCCTTATGTTTTCACATTTATATGTTTCATTTTCCTTGGACTATCTTAAGACTGGAGAAATACAGGGGAAATAATATTTACATTCTTAACCCAGAGGTAGAATCAAACGAAACTCCTAGGAAAGCTCTGGCGCCTCTCCTCAGGAGCCAGGTGTAGACAATTTGTGCTCAGCATCCCCGCCCAGCCAAGGGAGGGTGAGCAGGGTCTTGGGCCCTGGTCTAGCATGAGACCGCTAGAAAGGGGTAGGGGCAAAGCCAGCAGAGACCCAGCCAGGGCTGCACTAAAGCAGGGAGTCAGAGGCCACCTGCAGCTCCTCTTTAGCCAGACACCAAAAAGGCATCCGCAAATTTGCTGCTAAATCCCATGGCTCTGTGCACGTTCCAGCCTGTGGATTGCAGTCAACTGTTTTCTCTTCCCTTAGATTAGCATGCCCCCACTTACCTCCATTAGGCACAATGTGCCGCGAGAACCATCTTTCCTAACCGCCACCCCAAGCGGCAACCTAAGGCTCCGCGGCGGCCTCACCTGTTCCCCGACGGCTGCCCCACCGCGGCTCCCCACGCTGCCTGCTCCGCCCAGCGCCTCCGAGCGCGGCCTCCTCCAGAGCTGCCACCTCCATTCTTCCTTGTGCTCACGGCCTGACTGCTGCACTAGTCTCACCTCATACTCCCCGACCCCCATGAACCCCCCACCTCTGCCACACCCCAACGTCTGCTCTCGACCCCTGAGCCTCCCCACCCCCCGCCTCTCTCCCATTGACTGAAAGCCGAGGCCTTGTCACCTGTTGAGCCACGCACCAAGGCTGACCTGTGCCTGTTCTCCTCTGAACGCACCTGCACACAGGTGTGGCTCCCCAGGGATGCCTTTGCCAACATAAGCTGCTTACAAACGATCCACATCGGGCTCATCTGTGTCCTCACCGTGTGCTGTAGGGTTTTACACGGTGCAGCAAGGCAGAAACGCTTACATTTAGTAGAGGTGCAGTACTCACTATGCAAACTGAAATGATACATATGTTATTTAAACAAATGTATCTAAGATCAAGGTGCAATTTTCTACCTCAAATTTATTTTTTCACTCATTAAAAATCAAAAAAGGCTTATGGTTGTTTATATTCTTTTACCCTGTAATTCCACTCTAGGGGCTTTATCAAGGAAATCATTTTATAAAAGAATAAAAATGTTTACAGCAGTTTTAACTACAATGGGAAATATCAAGAGCAGGGAATGTTAGGGAAATCATTGCAAACTATTTGTTGAAATATTTTTCAGTGTTAGAAATGGTCATTATTTAGACTATTGAAAATGTCTTCTTAATTAATATTGGACAAAAATACAGAATACAAAAATTTATTTTCATAGTGGACTAGAATATGCAAAATATGTGTATGGATAAAAACTGAAAGGAGATAGGAGTTATTAAACTAGGTTCTGGTTGGGATTATTTAGAAACTTTTTCAAAGTTTCCTATAATTTTGCTTCATTTCTTTCACAATATAAAGGGGGAAAATAATGTTATTACTTCTTTTTATAATTGTTTTCAGTTTCCACTTTATTTGGTAGAAAATTAAACTTCTTTTTTTATAATTCTTAAATTAGTGTTACTAGATTCCAGAATATAAAAATCAGGGAAACCAAAGTATGGTAGGAGGTCAACAGAATTCTCCAGGAAAGCATCAGAATGTGCTGGATTTCAGAGCAGCCCGTGCCTTGGATTTGTCTGCTGACTTTGTGCTATAAGCTCAGGTCCCCTTTTCTTGTTACTTTGAACCATCAGCAAAAAGCACTTTTACAGCAATGATGAAACCTGAGGCCTGTGGGTGGCAAATGCAGAGCGGAAGGGGCAGTGTCCCTTGTCGATCAGCACAGAGCCAAGTAAAGGAGGACAGAGAGGGGCACGAGGAGGTCAGGAAGGGAGCCCCACAGCAAGCAGGAGATGCCCAAGGGCACCATTTTCTTCGGAGAAAGCTCAGGATTTGTCGTGGTGGTGACCAGGTCTCTGCAGGGCTCAGCGTTTCTGCAGATGCCACCTTCAACCTGCCTTCCTGCAGTGTGGGTAGTTGTGTTCGACGTCTCCTGCAAAGGTTTTTAAAGTCTTAAAAATCCATTAGAAAATTCACAGAATGAAGTAAAATAAGTTGGGCATCAATGAGACACCATCATATGCTGGTGGCTTGGGAGACAAAGGTCACAGCCTGGCCCCTGCCCCAGAGCACTCCTGGGGGAGTCGAAGGCCAAAGACGGGCAGCTGCGTGCTCTGTGGCATGAAGGGCATCTTCATTCTCCATCACCAGCGCCCCAGGTCCTCTCCCTCTCCCTCTCCCACCCACCCACGGGAAGCCCGGAATCCGAGGACCTAGGAGCAAAACTCAGTGTGCACAGAGTATTTCTTTAAAGCCAATGGTCATGAGCAAACGAGTCCACGGCGGCACACATGTGCAAGTGATCACTAGTTCTGGTGTAAGAGGACCCAGAAACTGGCGCAGTTTATGGGCGACTCCAGTTCAACACTAGTGTCTTCCCCCAACAGGCCATGCTACAGGCACTGAAAATCACCGCCCCCTTACCTCTTAGTTCATTTCCCAAAATGCTGTATATCTGGTGCACCGCCTTTTTAAAAGACTATGTTAATGTATGCCTCCAAAGTGCATGAGCATGCCATATGCTCCCATCCCCACCAGCACTTGATAAATCAACCTTCCCAAATTTTATAAATTTTTGAGATGCATAACACATGAGGCAGTAAATCTGTGGGGGGCCATGGCTTAGTTGTCTACCTAACCTGGTCACCAGAATCCTAGAAAAAGTCCCCACTGGTGTCCCCTAAGTTTAGACAACTGGTCAACAACATCATTTCAAGTGGTACTTTAAAGGGGAACTTTCTAACAGTGAAAAACGGTTAGCTACAAATCATTAGGCTCAACTTACAGACAGAAAGCTCTATTCAGTTTACAAAATCATTCACTCTAAACATAAGTAGATAAACATTAGGCCACTCCAAGGACAACGTTTTATGTATCCGAGCTTTGCCATTCAATTAGCACGGAAATACCCTAAGAGCCCCATTACCCTTCAGAGATACGGGGCTCCTTCTACACGCACATCAGCGCCCGCAGCCCCCAATTCAGAGCCCAGGAGTGGATCTGTCAAGGTGGAATTCCACACTGCTCTATGCTACAAAAGTCTTCACTGTCAGCTGGAGTCCCCGGAATCACCTCTTCCCTGTTCTTTACAATTCTGCTCCTATGGAGGGTCTGCCCAGCCTCGAAAACCAACGCCTGAAGCCTGTGCAAGTGACCCTCCCTCCCGAGACCTCACTCGGGGTGCTGTGCCCCCACACCCAAAACTGCAGAGCCCACAGGAGACACTCCACCCCTCACCCTGTGTCCTGAGACAGTGCATCGCTCACTGGAAACCACGGGGTGCACTCTAGACATTTACAAGCTATAAACACCAATCTATAAAACTTCTATGTGAAAACTTTTGTGACCTTGGGTTAGACGGAGACTTTTGGTGTAGGATATCAAAAGCACAATTCCTAAAAGACCAATTTGATGAACATTTAGAATTTCTGCTCTTTAGCATACACTTTCAAGAAAACAAAAGACAAACTGCCCACTAGAAGACAACAAAGAACTCTCAAAACTCAATATCAAGAAAATAAGATCTCCAATTTTGAGAATGCTCAAAAGATCTGAAGAGAGATTTCACCAAAGAAGAAACACAAATAGCAAATGTTCAACATCATTGCTCATCAGGGAAATGCAAATTATATCCACAATGAGGTACAACTACGCACGTTTGGGGTGGTTAACATTAAAAGGACGGACCACAGCAAGTGTTGGAGAGGGTGTGGAGGACCCGGAACTCCCACACGCTGCAGATGGGAATGTAAAACGATACAAACGCTTTGGAGAATAGTTCGGCAATTTCTTAAAAGGTCAAACATACAGCTACTATATGACCTTGCATTTCCAGTCCTAGATATTTACCAAAGAGAAATGGAAACGTATGTCCACGCAAGGGCTCATACACGAGTATTCATCTCACCTTTATTTGCAATGGCCAAAATCTGAAAACAAATATCCAGAAACAGGTGAATGGATAAGCAAACTGTTATATCCATACAATGGAATGATACCCAACAATAAAAATGAATGAACTCTTGATACAGATATGACACGAGTTATTCATAAAATAATTTTGCTGAGTAAAGGAAGCTGGAAACCCCTTCCACCCAAAAGAGTACATACTTTATTACTGCATTTACATAAAATTCTAGGAAATGCAAGCTAAGGTACAGTTAACCGTTGCCTAAAGACAAATGGGGGCACATGAAGAGGTGGGAGGGAAGGGTTACAAAAGACACAAGGAAACTCTCAGGTGCAATGGATATGTTCATTATCTTAATTTTGGTGATGGCTTCACAGATATGCACATATGTCAAAACTTCTCAAAATTATGCACTTTAAATATGTGTAGTTTATTGAATATCAATTATACCTCCATAAAGCTGATTTAAAACATAGTTTATCTGGTAGAGAAAAAGGGTTTCACACGTAAAGATGAGATACTTTAAGGCAATACACTGTTAATAAGTTAGAGAGCCACTGGGTAACTGAGGGTGGAGGAGCTGCTTTGTCGGGGGGTGCACCGGGCCCCCGTTGTCCCCTGCTCTGCATTCCAGGCTATGCTGCTAAGGACAGTACCCCATCACCTTATAAAAAACCACCCTATGGACTCTGGCTCCCTATGACTACCTGGTTAGCACCAACTGATGCCCTACTATTTTTTCCGTGCACACACTCGATTTGCAACTCATACGGTAATAACACCTGCAAAACCCTTTGATAATTTCTGAGAGGAACCATGTTGTTTTCTTTGGTTTCTTTCTACTGCTGAGAAGAACAAGGTTCAAATGTCCAATCTGCATGGAACACAAAATAATGATAGTAATCCTAATTAACAAAATAGAACTTGTTTTTCTAAGCAGCTAAACACATGGAAAATGTCAGCTTCTTTTGCAGAGGATGGGGGCCGGGAAGAAAGAGAAAGCACAAGAAGGAAAGAGAAGAGGGAAAATAATGTTCTGCAATTTAAGATGTAGATTTGAGGTGTCTTTTAACCACAGGGAACTCAGTGCATCTTTGGCACACCCAAACACCCACCAATCCGCACACTGATTCAGGGAGGAGAAAGCTATGTCTGGCCTCACAGGAACCAAACAACTAGGAGATCTGGGAACCTGTGCATTTTTACAAAAGGACGGGCACCTTAGTGTGGGCGCAGCCCAGTTCCGCAGGGTCAGTCCGGAGTAAGAGGTTGCTCCTTCAGCCATGGACGCCAACAAGTGACAGGAACACATGACCCGTCACATGCAACCCAACGCAAGGTCTGGGGCACAGGTGACGTGGCCATGCCAGGGTCGCCGATCCGCAGCACACTGTCCCTCAAATTCAACAAGCCTGTCTCATTCTCTCCGGGCTGGCAGCATTGCATGAGCTGTGCAGAATTAGATCCACAACTGCAGCAGTCCGCCTGTCTTCTACTTAGCCCTGAGACTGAGTGTGCTTGTTTCTCTGGCTCCTGCTGCGTTTCGTCACCCATTTGTAAAAGGACACACTGCAATGCTGGAGGCTGTAGCAGTAGAAGAAGGAGTTACCGGCTTGGGCCTGACCTGGAGGCCTATTTTGAAAATGCAGCGCCACGGCCATTGCTAACACAAGTCACGTCGGGAGGACAGGAGCTTGCCCCGTTCCCACGTGACCCCGTGCGGTCGGACACTCGGCTGTGAGGTTGGGACCAGCTGGACGGCGGCAAACACGCCGACAGCGAGCCCAGGTTCCCACCCCGTTAGCCAGTCTGAACCACGTCCCCAGGATGCCTTCAGGGCGATCGTCCCAGGACACAACCTCTTCTTCCTTCTGTAGGCCATTCCCCGAATCGCGCACGACAACGCCCCACCAAACTCTTCTAAGGCTCCCACACATTGGCCGTTATCTGGCACACCCCCCTAGGGCCATACTCCATCCCCATCGGGGGCATCTCCTGCTGGAAACAGGCTGTCCCCGTCTGTGCAGAGCTCACCCCCGTGAGGGCTGGGCCGTTCACCCAGCGGTCAGCGCCGGCCAGCGACGTGCAGGGCTCCTTGGGCCAGACAGCGGCACAGCTGCATTTAGGCATCTGCTGCCCTGTCCGCATCGGGCTCCCCTTGGGGAGTTGAAACCCAGTCCTCTCCACCCAGGGCTCCCCGTTCACAATGCACAGGGCTCATTATTCAAATCACCAAAGCACGAGAAAGGAGACTCTCCAAGCAGATGCTACAGGGATCCCCATTTAAAAAATTGAAACAGAGCAGCTGAAGACAGATCCAGCTAAATTTTCTCAGCAGTTCAGCCTCTTCCCACCGCAGGACAAAAATGAATCTCCATAATCCTATTACTACCGTCTTGGGGAAACTCGGTGGTAATTTAAAATGATGTCTATGCAATTTATTTTCCTAGTTCTTTTATGACTAAAGTTTACAAAACATATAATGGTGCCAGAGCTAAAATGAGATCAGGCAAAACTTCTTCTAGTTCTGATTATCTAGATTTTAAAAATCATGACATTCATGTGTCCATTTTCATATCTTAAATCCGTTTCCTTGTTTCCCTCTCTCCCTGCTCTCAGGGGTGTCTCTTCACTGGGCCTGGTCTGTGCCTTGTGAATTGTCTAGACCGTCACCTGCCTCCTTCTGCCAGAGCGTCCTGAAGACCCTCCTTCCAATCCCTGCGGCACGTTTCTCCTGCTGTAACCAGCCGAGCATCCAGAAGGGCTGCCCCTCTTCTCCGGGCCAATCTGTCAGGACCCTTTGTGAATCCCCATCGCTTCCATCATCAACATCGTGTATCCAAGCAGTAGGGCTTTTCCATCTGATCCATGAACACTATTTCTTATCAGGAAAGTGGACTGTGAAGTTCTTGCAGACAGGCCTACACTTTGTCCTTATTTCTGTGCTCCACAGTAGTGGAGAAATTGTCATGCTGAAAGGGAAGGCACAGAGAAATGGTCTTTAGACGTCATTTTATTTTTGAAGACGTAGAGGACAGTGGGAGAAGCAAGCACGGCGTCTTCCACATCGGTGTTCAGTAAATATGCACTGGTTTAAACCGTCCCGAAACCTCCCATGTGATGGCATCTGTGTGGGTTGGACGGTCAGAAAGCTGCTCCCAGTCGCTGCACACACGAACCCCAGCAGTCCAAACCGGGAGGGCCAGTCCCCGTGTCCAACGCGCCACAGAAACCCACACGTCACACCACACACGTCAGGGAGCTGGGCAAACCACGGAAAGGGAGTGAAACAGCCTCACCACATCCTCTCCTCCCAGCTTGGGACAGACGTTTCCAGGATGACCCCAGCCCAGGTGGGGAAACAGCAGGGGGCCGTATTCTTCGTCAAGGGAAGCTCTACCCCCACAGCTGTGGAGCTTAAACTAGAGGGGGACCGTGCGTGCTCAGTTCCAGCCGTGACCTGATGCCGACGTCAGAGCCACAGGGCTACAGGGGAGCACGAGGACAGGGGGTCCCATCCCCAGCCTCTCCAACCCCGAGGCTGGCCAAGGCCGACCAAAGGTGCTCAAGGTTCCTGCAATGACCCCGACCATGACCCATCGGAGACACCGTGGCCACTGGTGCAGTGCGGGAAAGCCCTGGTTCCGGAGGATTTCCTGAAAGCCACGCTCCCTTTTCCAGCTTCTCCTCCCACCTGGACCCCCCTCAGAGAGACACGGCAGAGTGGAGCGAGACCCAGCCAGGGCTCACGAGACCGGACTCCGGTCCTGCTCGGACGCCACGCTGCCGGCCGCCCCTGAAACGTCCCTCCCTCCTCTGAGCCCGTTCGTTCTTCTCGCAACAGGGAAAGGGGGTCTGCCTGCCTGCTTCCGGGGGGAGTTTTGAAGAATACGTGAGATCGAGTATCTAAGAAAGGTCCTGGGGGGCGAAGTAAAGTGCGATACAAATTTCAACTCATTATTATGATTTCCCTGGCGATCCATTAGCTCTCCTCAGACCACTTCCTTGTCTCCTCAGTGACCGTGTGAGGCTCTAGGGGCACAGGGAGGGGGCCCGAGGATGGCCAGAAGCAATCCTGACCGTGCATTACCAAAGTACCAAATGGCATCTGAGTGAGTAGGACAGTCACTTGCGGATATATAATGTCTGCACATCTCAAAAAAAAGGTATTGTAGTTGTCTTTAAGTACAGTTGATGGGGTTTCTGGATTTTCAGACCCTGTGATTATTGGGGTGTTCTATGATAAAGAGCCCCTCCAAAACACAGTCTTCCATCTGGCCTGCATGAGGCCAGGGTGCTGGACACGGTGGCCCATCAGCAGGCCCTCTGGCTCTGGAGATACCACAGCCTCGTGTGATTTGACTTCCTCGTGCGTTTACAGGTGAGTCTATCATTCGACCAGTCTTCTGAAGATACAAATCAGAGCTTAACGTGGTGTCTGTTCTCCACCAGGCCTGCCATGACCTTCTACCTTAATCAAGGGCGGAATAAATGCATTGACTGAAGAATGAGCAAATATGACCACAGAACAAGTGAGAGCACAGAGGGGCAGCAGCTGGCTCTCCGGTTCCCTCCCTCCATCCCTCTGGCCCAGGCCTGCCTTTCAGGAGCCAACAGGAGCAGAGCCGGCTGGCGAGGCCACGCTGCTGCCCCGATTGCTGGGAGGAAGGGACGTCACAGAGCCGGTGAGTGACTGTGCCAGTTCATCACCTCCCGTGCTGGAAGGAGGTGACCCAGGCCGGGGTCGGAGAAATGGGCCTTGATGGTGCCGACATGTAGAAAGTGCACTTCTGACTCCAACCTTGCCGTGGCTCCTTGTTTGAGTTGTTTGGCAGACACAGAATTATCACCATGAGGAGAACCTGGAAGCCACTGGAAATCTATATCCATCCTCCGTGAGAGGAGAGGAAACTAGAGAGAAAGTGCTTCCTTTGGTCTGAAGGGACCAAACCTCCTCCAC
Source organism: Choloepus didactylus (assembly GCF_015220235.1). Taxonomy (NCBI): domain Eukaryota; kingdom Metazoa; phylum Chordata; class Mammalia; order Pilosa; family Megalonychidae; genus Choloepus; species Choloepus didactylus. The sequence goes on along the minus strand of NC_051322.1, from coordinate 1,957,227 downwards.
TCCTTGCTCCTCTCACCGTGGGGAGGAGGGGAGTGCCACAGACAGACAGACTTGAAGGGGTTGAAAGATGTTTACCCTATGATTACTGGATCTATGAACTTAAAAAAAAAAACTTATTTTTGATCAATTTTAAAACATTTCCTCATGAAGTACAATACCAACATCTGTTCCTGAGGGGTGTTTTAGTTTCCTAGGTTGTTAAAGCAAGTAACATGCAATGTTGGCGTAAACAACAGGAACTCATTGGCTCACGGTTTTGATGCTAGAAGAAATCCAAAATCAAAGTGTCATCTCTTCTGGGTTCCGTTGGCTCCCAGCTTCTGGCTGCTCCCTTTCTCTCTCTCTCTCTCTGTCTCTTTCTCTCTCTCTGTCTCTCTCTCTCTCTCTCTCTCTCTCTCTCTCTCTCTCTCTCTCTCTCCCTCTCTTTCCCTCTCTCACCTTCCCTGTAAGGCCTTCAGTGATAGGATTAAGCCCCATCCAGATTCAGTTGGGCCACACCTTGCTGAAGTAGCCTCATCAAAGGGGTCCTACTTGTGGTGTCTCCCCACCCACAGGAACGGATTCAGTTTCAGAAGGTGTTTTCCTGGGGGGCACACAACTTCATACCACCACAGTCCACCCTCTGGACCTCAAAAAGATATGTTCTATCCACATGAAAAATGCTTTCATTCCACCACAACATCCCAAAAGCCTAAGTCCTTTCAGGAACAACGCTAAGTACAAAGTCCCATCACAATCAGCTACGGTGTGCTCCGTGCTGGGGCACAATTCCCCTCTGGCTGTGGGCCTGTGAAACCAGAGAGCAAGTTGTCTGCTCCCAATAAATAAGGCTGGGACAGGTGTAGAACAAACTTCCCCAGTTCCATAGGGAAAAATTGGAGCAGAAACAAGGGTCGTGGTTCCCAAACAATTCCAAAACCCAGAAGGGCAAACCCCGTTAGATGTCAAGTTCTGAGAGTCATCTATGGACTGATGCTTGTCCTCCAGGCCTGATGCAGCAGGAGTCACACCCGCTCCAGGCGTTTCTGCAGCTGCTCTCCCCGAACACTGGGGTGAAGGCCCCACCCTCTCCAAGCACTGGGGTGGCAGCCAAGCTCTCTGCAAATGCTGAGGCATAGACCCCACCATCCCTGAACACTGGGGTGGCAGCACTCTCCCTGAACAATGGGGGCAAGGCCCGTCCCCTCCAAGCACTTGGGCAGATGGCCTATCCCTCGAAGGCAGGGGGGAGCCTGCCCTCCCCTCACACATAGTGGACCCACTCTCCTGGCCTGAAGACATCCCTTCACTCCAGACCTCGGCTTCTGTGGTTCTGCCCTTGAAATCATTCTTCCTTCCGTCTGTCCCTTCCCTGTCCCTTTGAGTCCAGGCTGGCAGTGCCTCCACTCATACAAACTTCACACGAACCTTGTCGCTTTGCATGAGTTTACAGAGGGCCGAGCCATCAGGCAGGAGGACTTTCCCAGATCTTTCCTGCATAATTGCATTTCCAGTTCTGATTTCCACTGAAATGGGTTCAGTTAAACCCTTGCACACACCCCTATTCTCTGGGACTCACTTTCAGAAGCTCAGGGAGGTCCCTGGTGGAGCTGCTTCTGGCCCCATCTCAGAGCACACTATCTGATAGGCTCTGAATTTTCCAAGCAATTGATGTCTAATTTCTTTGCCCTTAAGAGTTCAGTTCTCAGCTTATCCCTTTCCTCTCACATTGTACTATAAGCTGCAAGGAGAAACCAGGCTGCACCTTCCACACTTAGCATGGACAGCGCCTCAGCTAAATATCCATCACTTTCAAATTCTGATTCCATCTGACTTCAGGGCTCAATTTCACCAAGTTCTCTGCCACCTTAAAACAAGGATCACGTCCTCCAGTTTCCATGACACATTCATGTCCTTCCAAGGCCTCATCAGAAGCAATCTAGGCTTTATTGTAGGAATTGGCTCATACAACTGTGGGGATGGGCAGTACGAATAATGGAGGGCAGCCCTTATATTGGGAACTCAAATGAAGATTCTCAGTGAATTCCCCAGGGGAAGCCGCTGGCTGAAGTAGAGATAGAAATTCTCCCTCTGACTGCTGAAGTCATCACTGCTCCTTTGAAGGTCTTCACCTGGATGGAGGAGACTTCTATCACTGCTGAAGGCAGTCTCCCCAGGTGACTGTAGATGCAATCAGCCCTGGATGCAATCAGCTCACTGATGATTTAAGTCCATAAAACATCTTCACAGTAGTCATCAGGAACATGCTTGCTTGACCAAACAACTGGGCACCATCACCTGGCCAAGTTGATGTATGAACATCACAGAGTGGCTATCTGTATCTACCTTCACTTCTACTTTCTTAATTCACATGGAATTATGTAGACCCACCAAAAAGATTTCAACAAGACATCACTAACATCAATTACTCTAATAAAAATAATGGAGTAATGCAAATCAGTGCCCTGCCATCTGCATGTTTGTGAACAAATGAGCTTGAGTGTAGCACATTCCTTACACCTCAGTGGGTATAGCTCATGATACCTGCACCTCAACCAGAAAGAGGTGCAGATATCATGCATTCCACATTCAAATACAGAAAAGATTGCTTGTTTCTGCAAGTGTCATGGAAATTAAGTTTAAGAGATCTTGAAGGAAGAGTGGAATTTGACAATGCTGTACTAACACTAACGCAGCTACAGATAATCAGCGCTGCACTGGGGTAGGGGTAATAAGACAGGATTCTCTCCATTTTACCTTGATGGAACTGAAGCTTACAGAGGTCAGCTCCCTGTACCAGATCTCACAGCCAGCGACCAAGAGCTAGATTCAGACCCAGGCATCTGCATGCAAGTGTGCGCAAATCCTTAGAGGCTGGGGGTGGACACGTCTCTCGTGCGTGGGTAAGAAGCGCCAGTGAACCACACAAGCATAAAGGGAGCAAGAAGATGAGGTCCAGAAGGTGGGTGTGTCAGGGTCCAGCTGAGGAATTAGGCTTCATTCTGAAATTAAGGGGAACCATGAAGATTTCCAGAGCAGGAACCTGCTGGCATCAGAATTGTTGTTCCTGGAGAGTGTAAGGGACAGAGGCGGGGAAGGAGAGCCCACCCGGGCAGGCTGCCATGTCAGTCATGTGTTTTTACGTTTCGCTGTGTCGTCATTATGAAGGCACACTGGTCAAGGTAGGAAATGAGTTAGATTAAACATATCTTCACAGTACTTTAGCTTGACTTAGACTAACCTGTAGGCTAAGGGTATGGCAGGTGGTCTCTGTTTGTACTGTGATCCTGCCCCACAAGTGCTAGGGACAGACCCCACAAAGACTTCGATAACCCGTTTCCGGGATGCACACAGATGAAGTCAACAGGCAGCGCAGGTGGAAGATGGGCTGTTACTTCCAGGGCACCGGGTTTGTCTCCGGTAGCTTCCACGGCCCTCCAGTGCAGTGACGTGCCACGTGCCAGGTCAGTGCAAGGGCAGCCAGTCATTTGGATATTTCCAAACACCCTCTCTGGGCATCGCAGACTCGGGCAAACACACTCAGTGACCGGAGGTGAACCTGTCCAAAAAGTCAAATACACTCCACTTTTGAAAAGTTTAAGCCCAAGTCATAAAATTATTTTTTTTAATTTACATCTTCACTTTAAGCTAGTTTTCTCAAATGAAACTATAAAATACTTACCAGATTCCTCCCAAAATGAAGTTTAAGGTGTATAGATCTTGCCGAAATTGGTGTGTCATGTTTGGGAATTAAACCAAAACTGTTTTCATATGGATAATTCACATCTAAGCTCCTGCTTACTCCTCAAGTCTGCACTCTATAATTTATATTTAAATTCAGTATTTTAAGCACTAGCAAAAAAAAACATTAAAATAGGAAAAAAATGCCTGAAAACTTAGAAAATATCTGAACACTTTGACTAATAAAATAACTCAGGCTTCAAACATTTTTTCCTGGGTTGTTTAATTTAACTACTTTACAATGATCAAATAAACTAAGCAATTGTCAAACATACATTTTTAAACATATATGTATATATCTGCCGTCACCAGCTTTTTGGGAAAATCTAGCTGTGAATGCATCTATTATTTACTCAAACCCAAATTAATTTATGAAATAAATAAAGTTGTTCTCTCCTTGGTAAAACCTTAAAATAGCTTCCTAAAAGGTTTCGAGAGTAATAAAAATAAATAAAATAACTAATTAAAAAAAAATTTTTTAAACCCTGTCTTGAGCTGTTTTCCTGGAAGCAGAGCCTGAGCTGGGGGTTCTCATTTGGAAGATTTATTGAGGGCAAAGGGGGAGAGGATGGTCACAGGACGTGCAGAAGAGCAAAGCGTAGGGGGTGGGTGCTCCGCCAGGAACTGCTCTCGGAAAATCCCTGCTCTGGAGCCCACGCTGCACCCAGGAGTCGCCCGTCAGCCAGGGGTGCAGGTCCTGACGCTCCCGGCCAAGCCTGCCCTGGGTGGGTGGAGAGTGGACAGCAGCCTCACCTCCAGGCCGGGTGCCCTGGCGTCTGGGGAACCCCCCAGGGAAGGGGCCGCGGTGGCCAGGGGTCCGTGCCCCAGGCAGGGGGTCCTGGGCAGGGCACTGACAGCACCTCCTGCATCTCCTTGGAAATTCCAGACACACGGACACAGAGCAGCCGTGAACATGGCAGCAAACCTTTAGGTTACAAGGCCATGTCACACCAGTAACTCTGAGGACCCCCACCCCAGCCCGCCCTGTGGCAACCGTGGACCTCAGGAATTTTCCTAGAACACACTGAAGCACTGAAGTAATGGTGCTTGGCTCCCCCACACTAGACGGACGCCTGGCCGGGGCTGGGGTGTGGGAGAGGCACTCAGAATTCCCGTGAAAGCAGGTGCATGTCCAAGGGGAAAGTGCAGCAGTTAAAGGCGACTACAGAGCAACATCCTTTAAAGACAGGAAAAGACACAATAAAAAGTATTCACTTTCATTTTCTGGAACCTTCTATGCTAGACCACACTTTCATGCACACTGTTTCATTTGGTGCTCCCAACACCTTGTGGGAAAGGCACAACCAAATCTCCGTTTTACAGGCAAGAAAAGAGAAGCTCAGAGAAATCACCCAACTGCCTTGAAGGGGTAGAGCCAAAGTGGGGCCGTGATTCGGACCCCTGCGCAGTTCACTTTCAGCCGGACGATGACAAGGGCGATGAGTCGTGCCCACCTGCGTGTTTAGTGTGTCCAAGCTTCTGAGCATTTAAACTTAGTGTCATATCATTATGCTACATGGGCAAAATTTAGATTTTCAAGGACAATTTTGGCTGGATTACTTAAGGCCAATGTTTGATCACGTTTCTTCCAGGGTGATCACTGGTTCCCTGTTCCAACTCTCCATGGGAAGTGGATTAGAATCTGACATCCTGCCTCAAAAACAAACAGCCAGGCCCAAGGGGAAACCCCCAGCGCACGGCCCCAGGGCCAGCGCACCCGCTTTCCAAAGCTCGGGGGACACTCACGTGCCCCGGGAGGCAGGGAAGCCAGGGGAGGCACCCCAAGGGGGAAACGAGCCTGATCCTGGACAAACATGAATTCTGCCGGAGGAGAGAGGGGCGAGGGCAGGGGAGGAGCAGGTGCAAGCAGAGGTAAGCCTGCGGGGAGGGGGTCTGCGGACCTTCGGAGACCCTAGAGCATGTGGAGGGGAGAGGAAGCCGGACTCAGGTGCAGCCCAGGAGTGTCCCCAAAGCCCCAGGACCCCCCGAGGCCGTCAGGCAGGAAGGTGCCTGAGTGGATTCAGTCAGGAGAAAACGTTCTGGCAGTAAAGGAGCCGAGCCCTGAGTAACTATGCAGGTACAGATCACAGCCACTGCCAGGAAAAGAAAATTGGAGAGGGTGGAACAGAAGAGCAAGAGGCAGAACTTAGCTGTTTTGTAAACTCAGTTACTCATTTATGATAACACATCACTGTATTTTCATAAAGCAAGATTCAGTTCTAAGTCTTAAGTCACAGGGCATCTGTCTGGTATGAGGATGGGTGAATCTGTGCACCCAAACTAGAGTTAAAGTTCACACCAAACTGGCAAACCGCCTTCCCCTTTGACCTTCTGTTGCAGCGGGTGACGAGCCCAAGCTGAGGCTTTCGTTTCTGCTGGATGAAAAGGGAGGGCGAGTGGGAGGAGACCTCTGAGAGGGGGACAGGGACCCCCACCACCCCCCAGATCCAGATCAGCCACCGGCCGTCAGCCTCAGGGATGCCAGGGGTTTGGCTGCATTGAAGGACATCTCAGAAAACACCTATGTCTTAAAGTATCTTCAGCTGGAGGGGCACCGCAGACCGTGCCTGCCTCCCAGCTGCCCACCTGGCCACGAGGAGGTCCAGGGGAGGTGGGAGCAGGGTGACAGAACCCTGGAAGGAAACCGTCACCCTTGCAAAGGCATTCAGCTTGTGGCAATGGGGACAGAGCTATTTTATAAGCCGTCATAAAGCCTTTAAAGGCTTCTGCTGTTGCTGCTTTATTTTGCTTTTACTGCCACCACTTTCCTCGAGGGCCACTCTCGCCGCCCCTTCCTGGAGATGCCCAGCAGCTGTGGGAGGAGCGAGAGAACTAGAGAAAGCAGGCCCACCCTCGAACCTGGCCGAGCTGTGGGTAACTGCAGTGGGGCGCTAACCGGTGCGGGCCTGTGTGCAGCAGCACATGGAGCACTCTCCACAGCGGCTCCCCGCTGACGGGGCTTCTCGGCTCTGACGCCTCAGCTGACCGTCGGGCCGTAGGCCACAGAAAATCAGGGACGGGTGCAGGGTTCCCAGAGCCTCTAGGAATCAGCTGTGACTTGAATTCCCAGGAAGTCTGCGGGAGGGTCCCAGCCGGGTGTCAGGGTGCCCCATGCTCAGAGCGGGGTGGGGGCAGGGAAGCGTCAGGGGAGAGCGGGAGACAGAGGGAATCGGGAGGGACAGGCAAGCCCCTCCGAGGACCGCAGACCCAGGCAAGGAAGCTCAGCATCTGTCACAGGGAGTGACGCTGTGGTCGCGGCCCGGGGGACAGAGCAAAGGCAGCGGCCTCTGGAAACGACCCCGGAGGAGAGAGCCCCCCAAGGCCGGGGCCCCAGGTCACAGCAGAGTCCCCCACAGTCAGAGCAGGTGAAGGAGCGGCCTCAGACGGCTGCAGGTGAAACCCAGGGCCTCGCTCGTGCAGCCAACACTGCCATCCCGTCCCCCTCCGCAGGCCACCCGTCCCCTGCTCCCCGAAGCACCCTGCAGGGAGGGGGCTGGACGGAGGCCTCTGCGGTGCGGTCTGGGAGACAGCAGGCCACAGGGAAGGGCACGAGGCGGGGGGCAGACGCACTACTCCTGCACCCACCCAGATGAGGCCAGCCCCGCGGTGCCCGCGCCACAAAGGAAATCACGGAAAAGCGTGGGTCAGGGGCGCGGCCCGAGGGGCACCAGGGCAGCCGGGCTGCGGAGGCTCGAGCCAGATGCAAAGGCGCTGTGGGAAGGGGCAGAGCCTCGCCCTCGACGGCCCGGCCGCCCGAGAACAGCGCCTTCTGCGAGGAAGGAGCACGGTGCCGCAGCCCTCGCAAGGGAGGCTCCCTCCAGCCAGCCAGGGGCCGCGGGGGGGGACAGGGAGGGTAAGGACCCCAACCGGCCCGGAAAGCTGGCTCGGCCCCACATTGCTGCCACCACGTAGGGTGAGATGCAGCAGCACCCTGGAACCCGGAACCCTCTGCGGGGCACCCAACGGGGCAGCCGAGGGAGGGCACCGGGGCAGCATCTGTCCTGGCTTGCAGGGTCCTCCGTAGCAACGCTTGATGAGCTGGGGGCTTCCGAACACAGAAATGCATCCCCTCAGGGTTCCCAAATGAAGGGGTCGCAAGCCACCCCTCCTGAGACCCTATAGGAGGGGCCCTCCTTGTCCCTTCAGCTCCAGGGGCTCTCCCTGTGCCTGCCACCCCGTGTCTTCTTTCTCCCCTGTGTGTCTTTCAGTGACACTGGTCACTGGACTGAGGGTCCACTCAGATAATCCAGGAGGAGCTCACCATGATGTCCTTCACTTAATTACATCCACACAGACCCCTCTTCTGATACAGTCGTGTTCTGGATTCCAGGAGCCCAGGATGTGGACACAGCTTTGGGGGCCACCACTGAACCACCCAGCATCCAAGTTTTGGTCATAAGCAACAGAGTGTGTGGGGAAGCCATTTGCAGAGAAGGGAGGTTTTGGGGAAGAGCAGAATGGGGTGTGAGGAGCAGAGGCTGGGAGGAGGGTCAATTGGTGCTTTAGTCTTGGTCAAGTTGAGTTTGAAGCACTTATTAGATGCCCAAGTGGAAATGAGGAGTTGATAGCTGGAATTTTGCATCAGAGGAAAACTGGAGCTTAAGGAATATGTAGAGATACACAGAGAGAGAAAGAGACAGAGAGGTGGACATGAAGATGGAGAGAAAGGCAGAGAGAACAAGAAAGAGGGAAACAGAGAGAGGGACATGGAGATGGAAATGGAGAGACAGAGAGGGAGGGAGGGACATGGAGGAGAGAGACAAAAAGATGGAGAGATGGACATGGAGATGGAGAGAGGGACAGAGAGCAATGGACCCAGACATGAAGATGGGGGGACAGAGAAGGGGGTACATGGGGAGGGAGAGAGACAAAAATATGGAGAGTTGGACATGGAGATGGAGAGAGAAAGAGAGAATTTAAAGCCAGGGGCTGCAGGAAGTGGTCTGGGACACGAGAGGGGGGTTACTGGGGGAGGAGGCAGTGGAGGAGACTGAGAAGGACTGGCGAGAGGAAAAGAAGCACGCCCTTTGGTATCCCAGACACCAAGAACAGAAGGCATCTCAAGGAGAGTGATCTACTGTCCCAAACGCTGCTGAAAAATGAAGATGAGGAAAGCAAATGGACAACTGGCTTGGGCAAAATATAAGTTGTTGATAACTGAAGATAAAATCCTTAGATTAAAAATAATTATAAAAAATTAAATAAAGCAGACGCCCTGCTGGGAGGGGTGGTCAGATGAAATGGCCGGCTGCTAACCGCTTTCCCAAACATGCAGTGGCCAAGCCCTGCCCATCACCTGAGGGTCCCCCCAGTGCTCCTCGCCTCGGCAGCAGACCTCCAGATACAGAAAAGAGAACGGCCCTTCCAGCTGGGACTCGCCCTGACAATCTGGGGGTGTGGGGAGGGGGCTTTCATATGAACACTCAAAGATCTGATGAAGGTCAAATGGGGAGGACAAAGTCCAGTGTCCCTCATAGAGAGGCTAAAGTTGTTTTCACTCCATTAAAGCCAAAGGGGCATTACCCCTTCTCTACACTCGATTGTTTGAACAACCCAGTAACCCCATTTGCTCTAATCGTTGCTCTGAGATTTTATTCCTAAATTATTCTGCCAAAACCCTGCAATGCTCCAATCATGAAAAAGCTGTACATGAAAATGCTTTTCTCAAGGCACGATTTTCTATCAGGAGGATTTCCAGCACCAAGAAAGTTCCAAACGTGAATTGCTCCAAGCCTTTGAAAACTCGCCCGATCCACTGCAATAAAAGCATTTTTGTTAAAGTCTTCAGGACTCACTTTGAATGTCTTGCCTTTTGTTGATTGAAGCCATATTTCCAGTGTCATTTAATAGTTTTTTGTGTGCATTTTTAATATCTATTAAACTTGTTTCATTATGGGTATAATGAATAATTTTTCTGTCACATTCTAAAAGAAATGCATTCATGAAATAACGTACGATCTGACTTCTCCATAAATTCTTTTTTTAGACTTTCATTTGGTCAGAGTCACAAAGGCTTGATGTCAGATTATTATTTCTGGCATTCACTCACCCCCCACCCCCACCCCCCAAATTTACCTTAGGATATGAGTCTCAGATTCCGCACGCCCGCAGTAATGGCTCATCATGACATGCTTTGTTACCGGAGGCACTTCACTTTGTTCTCTGAGCAGCACATTTAGTCAGCTGCAGGTACCAGTTGCTAAATCCACAAGCCGCGAGTGCTTACACCAAGCTGTGAGCACGGCACATTCTTGCTGAACAGTTGACAGGAGAAAACTCACAGGTCCTTTTCCAACTGACTGGTCTATGTTATAAGGATCTCATTCCATGTGTGTGCCCCCCAGCCCCACCCAAAATTCCAAACTCTTGCCTGCAAGCTTCTATATGGCCATCGCCTAGGATGAAGTTAGACTACACGATTGCATCACGCACATGTTGTTCCTAACTTACCTTCCTTAACTGCAAAATAAAGCTCAGGGTGTGCCCAGTCACCACTGGGACGGCATAAACACTAAACTCGGAACTATGAGAAATACACAGAGTTTTCAGAGTCTGTATCTTCTTTACTTCATGTTTGAATTTGAACGTACTGATTTATGATCATTTAAATGCGGAGTGTAGAGGGTGTTGGACAAAACTGGAACACTCAACTCCACCTTCACTTCTCTCTGCTGGTCTGATCACCGCCACTGTGCCCCCACCCACACACCCACCCACACTCCCATCACGCCTCTGTGTAACATGAATGATGAATCCACGATATTAGAAGAAATGCTACCTTTGCATAAATAATAACAGGACCCTCACGATGGTTTAAGAGTCCCGGGAAACCGTAAGGGAAGTTGAAGGCCAGGGGAGCCCTCTCCCTGCCACTCTGCCCCCACACCTGGCAACGTGCTCCTCATTAGCCAGGAGCTGGGGAAATTCCAAGGAGCAGGAGAAGCCATTGCCCGGAGGGAGAACGAGCTCCTCTGAACGGCCAGGGAATCTCGCAAATCCTTCCTGAAGGCAGGCTCCTGAAGCGCAAGCCCTGCAGCTGCCCAGGCGCCCGTGTCCTCCCGCGCCATGCTCCCCAGGCCGCTCCGATCACGGAAAGGAAGGCTTGGCCTTGCCGACGACTGTGGTCCGTTTATCAGCGCTGGAATTGGACATTAATTAGCACTTTATTTGCTGTTGTGCTCCTTTCTCAGCAAATATTTCCTTTGGGGGCATGACAGCCATTTCCTGCCCTTTCATCTCTCCCCCACAAGTAATTGAACCATTGGCCTCTGTACCTGGGGGAAGCTGAGAGCGGGGGCTGCAAAGGGGCACAAATTATGTGGTCTCCGAGCTCACGGCAGGAATAGAGAGCTGGTATGAACTCAGCTAACTTCTTTCAAAAAAAGGTATAAAAATTAGACTGTGCAGAAAGATTAATTTTGCATGCTGAACTTAAAAAAGTGTCCAGCTCCTGAAGACAATTATATAATAATGTAGATTACAAGGGGTGACAGTGTGATTGTGAAGACCTTGTGGATCACACCCCCTTTGTCTAGTGTATGGATGAGTAGAAAAATGGGGATAAAAATTAAAGGACAAATGGGGTGGGATGAGGGGATGATTTGGGTGTTCTTTTTTCACTTTTATTTTTTATTCTTGTTCTGGTTCTTTCTGATGTAAGGAAAATGTTCAGAGATAGATTGTGGTGGTGAACGCATAACTATGTTATCATACTGTAGACAGTGGATTGTATACCATGGATGATTGTATGGTGTGTGAATGTATTTCAATAAAACTGAATTTAATAAAAAAAAAGTGTCCAGTTTTAATTTGGAGGCTTGAATAATTGTAACTAATAATAGAAAATTAAAATAATAAATAGCACTCATTGAGTGTTTACAGTGTGCCAGGCACTAGGCTACACACCCATTTAGTCCCCGGGGCCACCTCCCCGCGTTGGCTGCCCTAGGAGGACAGGTGCCGCGAGCTGTGCAACACTGGAAGGGATCACACAGTGGGGACGTAGAAACACTGGCCTTCACACCCAGGAAGTTTGACCCCAAGGTTGCACTGCCTCTCGAGTGGGAGAAAAATACACAAAGGCTGCTCTGCAGAAACACTGTTACTGCATAATGATCGCCCCCCATAAGGATGAACCCACGCTGTAGGAGCGACACATTTCCAGGATTACGGACAGTGATAACTAGATGCTCTACCCGCCGGGGCACGATGTTTGGTTATGCCGTGAGACACACTGTCCCGGTATGCACTCTGGAAAACTAGCAAAGGGGGTTCTAACCGTCTCATCTGGTTTTCTATCACCACATTCTCAGGTTGTTTCTGGGACCCACAGTGGGTGGAGGCACCTCACACCAGGGAACGCCCAGGCGTCACCTCAGGTCACTTGGCTCATCAAAGCAACTATGAATGATGGAAGAAAAGCATCCCCCTAACCCTGAAGACATCCAATTCAGACCAAAGCCAGCAGCCCAGAGAGAAAAAAGCGTGGATCTTGCCCCTGTTTTCATGGACTCTCACTCTTGCACACACTCGGACGAGCACCAAGATGAGTCATTTTGAACATGTGGGCAAGTTGCAGGGACTACAGTCTACCAAGAGATAGACTGTTCTCACTCAATTCTATTAGCAAGTATTATTTCAATGAGGAAACTCCCACAGTAAACAAAAAAGAGTTTATTCAGTGTTTAAGGAGACAAATCTTCTTAGGTAGGGAAATGGTAAGAAGTTCTGGTGAAGACTTTTTTCCTTCTGATCTCGGAAATAAAACAAGCCACACGTGAAGCCCGCCTGGCTGGGGGGTCCGTGAGTCTCGTCATCCCACATGGCATCTGGGGGGTGCGCACAACTTTATATTAGTGTAAAAGTGGTCGGTGCTTCCTCAGCATGAAAGGCCGTGTCAGTGCGGTTACATCTTTCTCTATCGTGCACTTCCCAGGAGTCGGTTTAACTTGCTCTTCGCAGTCAAAGCAGGGGCCACTGGTGGACCTTGCCCTCCTCGTGGGGGGCCATGGGGATGGCCTGCCCACAGCGTCCCCTCACCCCCGTGGCAGGTGCTCAGGGAAGGCCACACCCAGCCCCTGGGGCTGCCCAGGACCACCTGAAATTGAGGGAGGCCCGGGCACACGACACAACCCAACGGACAGCGATCGGTGAGCCAGCATCAACACGTCCTGAGGCATCTGCAGAGGCTTTCCCAGCTCCTCAAAGGCTCACCTGGGCAAGGCTCAGCCCTTCCCAAGGTCCTGGGATGTACCATGTGTCCCCAGGACTCTGGTAGTGGCTGTCATGTGACTGCAAAGGAAAGGATGAAACCCACCAAGAGCCCACAACCCAAACCTGCAAGGTGACCTGTGGTTAACAAACACTGGAACTGCCTTCCTCCAGACGTATAAATAAAATTGTAATACTACAACTCCCTTCCTGTTTAAGCTTGGATGTTCTCTTTCCTGGGCTGAAAGAAGCCTGGCATGTTCGCCACCTGGGCTGGTTCTTAAGCAGCAGCACACATTCCTGGTAAGGAGACCTGGACCTCACTTATTTGACACTTGCTTTCTGGGGTCATCCCAGATGCCCACACTAAACAAATACTGAACTCCGGTTAGGGAGATGCTGAGCAGGGGAAAGCTCACAATGCCTGAAATTAACTTTGAAAGGAGGCAAAACCTGAGATGGATTCTAATGGATAAGCAGACGGACAGACAGGCAAACGGATGGATGGACGGATGGATGGATGGATGATGGATGGATGGATGATGGATAAAGCAAGGGAAGTGACATGTTAATGGAAGTGGTCACTGTTCTTTTGAGCTTGTTGTATGTTTGAAATTTTTCATAATTTTTCATAATTAAATGACAAGGCGACAACCCAACTAAAAGTGGGCAAAGGACTTGAATAGACATTTCTCCAAAGAAGATATACGAATAAGATGCTCCGAGCAGTAGCCATTAGGGAAATGCGAAGTAAAGCCACAATGAGATACCAACTCACACCCACTATGATGGCTATTCTTTAAAAATCAGAAAATAACAGGAGTTGGTGAGGATATGGAGAAATTGAAACCCTCATGCCTTACTGGTGGGAATGTAAAATGGTGCAGCCATTTTGGAAAACAGTTTGTTCCTCAAAAAGTTAAACAGAGAATTACCTTACAACCTGGCAATTTCACATCTAGATATATACCCAAAAGAATTTAAAACAGGGACTCAAACAAGTATTTGTACACCTACATTCACAGCAGCATTGTTCCCAAAAGCTAAAAGTGGACACAACCTGAGTGTCCTGAGAATAAACCAAGCATGGTCTACCCGTGTGAAGAGAAGGAAGGCGGTTCTGACACACACTACAAGGTGGCTACAACTTCGAAACATTAGGCCAAGTACGAGAAGCCAGACACAAAAGGATACATGTTGTATGATTCCACTTACATGAAACATCTAGAGAACAAGCAAATTCACAGAGACGGAGGTAGAGGCGCGTTTCCCGAGGCGGGAGGAAGGCGCAGCGGCGGGGGCGTCCGCGCTGAGCCACAGCGGTCGGCGGCGATCCCGGACAGCAGAGGAGTCCGTGCCCTGAAGCGCACACTCAGAAACGGTTGGAAAGGCAAAGCATATGTGATTTTGTATCCACGTTACCACCGCAATATTTTTTAAATGAAAGGTGGGGAGGGTGGGGGTCGCCCAAGTGCGGCCCCTCTGAGAGTGACCTCCTTCCCCAGCGGGGGTTCCGAGCCCCGCCGCCCCCCCTTCCCAAGCGGGACCCGAGCAGGACGGCCGTGGGGATGGCTTGCTCGCGCAGCCTCACCGCCTGCTGCGGGCCCCTCCGCACGCCCCCCTTCGCCGCCGGCTCCCGGACGTCTGGGAGAGCGCGCGTGTTCCTGTCGTGCTCACCGTGTTGGCGAGCGTGTTCCCGTGCGTGTTTGCGCGTGCTCGCGCGCACATCGGGCCGGCCCTCACCGACCTCCGCTGTCTGATTTTCTCCTCTCCCCTTGGTCCGTCTTGGCTCGGGGCCCGAGGGCCGCCCGGCACCGTGGCGGCTCGCGCTGCGTCCTCGCCCGCCCAGTTCCTGGAGCTCCGGTGCCAGTGGGCAAGGCTCTGCGGCAGCGGGGGTGGGTGAGGGCCCGGAGGAGCCCGTGGTGGCTGACCCGGCATCAGCCTCCGGGACGAACACCCTGCTCCCACCGGCGGCCCTCCCCAGGCCCCGGCCCCCTGGGCCGCCTTCCTGCCCGGCCGTTCCCTGAGGAGACCCCCGCGGGAGGCCAGGCTGCTGGGGCCCCGCCTGTGCACCTTCTGGTCACCTGGGCCTGGCTGCCCCAGCGGACACCCCCACCCACACGCACTCGCGTGCTCTAGGGGTGCGCCTGGCCACGTCTATGCCGCAGCCCTCAGTGGGTAGCAGGTGCGGTCCGTGGTCTGGGGCCACGCTTCATCCCCAGATTAGGAAACTGAGGCTCTGTGATTCTGAACCATTTGCCTTGAAGATCCTGCTAGGGAAGGTCTCGTCTTTACAGTATCTGTGCCCCTGTCCCCCAAGGGGCGCTCGGCAAACGCCTGTGGCCAACTGGGCAGTGAGGAGGCCCGGGTCTGCTCTGGGCAGCGGCCTCCGTCCCCCCTCATCCTTCCCAGCCTCTGGTGGGCATCCACAGGGCACGGCTCACCTGGAGCACCGCAAGACCCTGCAGTGCCCTTGGACCGCGCAGGCAGCCCGCCGCCTGCACTCCTCGTGCCTCCAGGCCCCAGGATCCCGGGCAGGGCGCAGGCACAGAGTCGCTGAGAGCCAGCGTCCCCGGAACCACCTGCTGAGGCAGCCGGAGCGTCAGCGAGACCAAGTGTGGAGAGAGCCGTGAGTGCCAGCAACTGGGATGAGGGCCTGCCGGACCAGCCCGGCTCAGTGCCCGCCATTACCTGCTCACCAGGGCAGTGCTGGGCTGGGACGGGATGGGTCTCCAGCAGGGGCATGGGGCCAGAGCCAGGGATGGGACCCTGGAGCTAGGGTGTAGGATCTTGATGCGGAAGAGCCCGTCCCCTTCCTGCCAGAGTGTTTCCCAATCACCTTTAAACCCAGGTCTGGGGCCCATGGAGAGGTTTGCTGGCTTGGGCCGGGGGCATCCCAAATCCCAGAGGGCCACACCGCCACCCGGGGGGCCGGGCCAAGGACAGCTGATTCCTGTGGGGCACAGAGGCCCAAAACCACACTCTTGGGTCTTAGAGCGCCACCCCGAGAAACAGGTGGCAGAGGACCCATCCCCAAGCGTCTCCCCCACCTGCCCACTGACAATCCAGAGGAGGAAGGGCTTCCCACCAGCCATGGATCCTCCAGTCTGTGGGGAGGCACACACCCCACTGTCCCACGTGATCCTCCGCCGAGGCTGACTAGTCGCTCCTAGAGCTGAGGCTGGAGGAGCCGAACAGCCGATCCCAGGCACGGAAATCCTTCCCCAGGAGTGGGAGCGACGGCAGCCCCCCAGCGCACCCCGCACCCCAGCCAGCACGGGGAGGATGCGTCAGCCAGTCTGGGGGCGTCGGAACCCAGAGGACACCCCTGGAACCCAGAGGACCCCCGGCAGCGTGCCTGAGCCGCCACCACCCGCGCTGGCCGGTGCGTCTCACAGCCCAACGCCGAGCGAATTAGCTGTAGCAGATGTTTTTACTCTGGGAACCAGGGGACCCTTCTGGCGGCTCATTGATCCTTCAAGAGGATAAAACTCTGCCTTCTATTATGCGTTGTCATTGGGGCATCGCACAACTTTATCAAACTTTTTATTCTGGAAACTGAATTAATTTTCTGCAAGGGGGTTTTTGTGTGGCTCTTTAATCACGTTTACTGGGGAACGTGTACTGTAAAGCTGGAGAGCCGATTACGGCCTCCAGAGAGGCCACTTTCAAAAGGAGCTTGCCCTCACCCCTGAGGCCTCCATGTGAAGGTCTCCGGGTTTTGTGAAGAGGAAAAAATTAATTACTATTTTAATAACGAAGCCAAGCCTGCTGAAAATCCTCTTAGAGAGGGCTGGATGAGGTCATGGCTGGCGGGGGCCGACAGCTCTGACCACACAGCCGGCCCTTCCCGTCCTGCCTGGGCTGCTGGGCCCGAGGAGGGGCTGACGATGGACGGGCAGCACTGTGTGTTCTCGGGAAGGGGGAAGGCCGTGATCCTGAGATGACAGTTGGTGGAAATTCACCTCGGCCTCAGGCCGCCACCTTTGCTTGATCCTTGACCTCGAGGAGGGGGCAAGAACACCACCTCCTCTCCAGCTTGGCTCCAAGACCAGTGGCTCCAGACCCAGCATCTTTGGGGGCCGCAGAGCATGGTCTCGTGATTCTGCTTTGGCCGGGGGTGTCGGGGTCTGAAGTGGGGGGCTGGTTCGGCTCATTGGTTTCCGGAGCCCAGTGGGGAGCTGCGTGTGAGCTAATCGCCAATCCCCCAAGCACTTCTTCTCTCTAACTTTGGAAAGAAAGGTTGAGCCTTAGATTTTTGTTTGTTTTGTTTTCTTTCTCCTGAGAAGTAAACATTCTGCACTAGGACAATGGCTCGGGGTGTTTTATTGTTCCCGATGCTTGGTCATCTGTCTCTGCCTCATCATCACAGGTGGCAGCTGGTTAGCAGAGAGCAGGCTCTGCATGCTGAGGGGACGCCCAGGGTGAGACCCTCACTGTGATATAAAGCTCGTGGTGTGGACCTGAGGTGACCGTGTAAAATGATAAGGAAAGGCTATTTGCCCGTCCTCTAAGACAGCCTGCCACTCCGCGTGCACCAGAATTCTTGGCCTTGTTGTTTTTTTTGCTGATGTGTTTTGCCCACATCCCTCCCCACCTCATCTCCGTTACCTCCCTCACACCCACCCCACTGTGCTGCCCTGACACCACATCCACCCAGCCTCCGAGCGGAAGGTCAGTGAAACAAGGACCCGAGAAATGCCCAGCAGAGTCTGCACAGAACACAGTGGGAGATGGGTCGAGCTGGCTCCTACTCTAATTTCAGATCTTTTCTGTCTAAAAGAAAGTAAAAGGGAAGCCACTAAAAACTGCCAAGTGTGTGTGCATGTATGCACGTGTATGTGTGCATATTTGCACATGTGCATGTGTGTATGTGTGTGCATGTGCATGTGTGTGGGAAACTTGTAAAAGAAATGTATATCAAATCAAAGAATCTACAAAGAATTACCAGATGTATTGTAAATGGCGTGTTGATAAATATTTTATAAAATCACACAAAAGCAACAGTGTATAAATTTAAAAAAAGAGCCAGCAATTACCTGAAATATTTTACGGAAATTTTAATAATCGAGAAGAGCACATAAAATAGATAAGAAACCTTGGGATTGGTGTGATGGACAAGCCGACAAATGACAACGCACAGTGTCTGCAGCTGGACAGGTAAGGACTGCAGGCAGTGTGCTCTCCGGTGATCTACTTGGGGGCAGATCTCCAGTGATCTACTTGGGGGCAGAACCCCCTCATTTTCCACTTTTTATTCCTGATGGCTCCGCGGGGCTTGGCAATGGCGGTGCCCAGTATGAACTTAACAGAACTGAGTTGACCAGAATGCAGTTAATTTGCTTCTGGTAACCAGTGGCAAGTCGCTAAAAGAGGATGCAAAAATATGGAGTAAAATAATTTAACATGATTCAGCAAAGCTAAAGAGACAGAAATAAAGTTGAGGAGTGCCCAATGCAGGCTTAAAATTAAAAAAACAGGGCTTCAGGACATCTGTAGGGGACAGAGCAGAGAAACATTTACACTTACAGTGGACAAGCACTGGGGGCACGGGAGGCCACACCACTTTCACGCTACTCTCCTTTGGGAAGGAAAGAAACTCCAGGAGCCTCCGGGCTTTGCTCTTTGACTCTAGAAGGATGTGTCTCCCCCAGGACTCCAGTGGGTGTGAAGACATTTCCCCCGTGTCATCAGTGTCATTTTACTGCAACTACCTGAGCTAACCTTGACGGAATACTTTTAATGACCCCTTAAGAGAATTCAGCTGACTTTCCCAGTGGAAGATCAGGCCTAACCCCAGCTCTACATGCAGAATGGGCCTTAGAAGAAAACGCTGCTACTCTGTTCCCCACCTGCCGTGGTAGATTTACTGTGGCTGTGACTCGTGCTTTTCTTCATTAAATAAATAAACCAAAGTAAAATCAGGGTCATTGCAGGCAGCGTGGCCTTCAGCAAGTCATGCAGATTTGGTATCTTGATCCCCTTGAGAATTTCAGGCAGCTGTGCAGAGCCTCTTCTCTTTCCTGAAAGTGGAGGCAGGAACGCTGGCGCGTGTGCCCGGAGGCCTCGCGTTGCACCTGCCGGCGCGGGGAAGGCAGCCCCCAGCCCGTTTACCCACAGGGGGCCCTGAAGGAGACTCCCGAGCCTGCTGCCAACAGGGTGGTCTCTACCAGGACCAGAGCTGCTCTCATCTCAGCTCTCCGCCCACCCGTCTAGCCTGGTGCCCCCCAGTACCTGGTCACGAGTCCGGGGCTGTGCATGTGAGAAGCAGGGTAAACGGGGGTGGGTGGGGGAGAGACAAAGAGAAAGGTTCAAACCAAGTCATTTCTGCCTTTAGGGTAGAAAACCATCCCGAAGGCCAAGTCCCTCCTGCTGAATCCCATCCCTGCTGCTTGGAACCGAGATGAGGTTCCTGTTCCGTGGGGCCGAGCTGGGGAACGTGCACAGCCCAAGGGGGTGCCGTAGAAGGCTCTCCTCACGCCGCGTCCCCCAAGGCTGGGGCTGGGGTTGGTCCTGCATCAACCAACAGGCCCCTCAGAATGGGGCCTCCGGGCCTGGCGGGCCTCAGAGCGGGCAAGGCGGGCAGCGCGGGGCACCTGGCCCTGTAGGTGAGGGCAGCAGGGCCAGCAGGTGGGTGCAGTCCTGGGAAGAGAAGGACCACCCAGCCCTGCCCGCTCACGGGCCAGTCACCCCGAGCGTTGCCGCCAAGTGGGGCTACTGCAGTGCGAGAAGCTTCATAACTTCTGGATGTTAGAGCATCGGGTAAATCCACCCAGCCAACAGCAGTGACGATCATGGAAGCACAATAATAAACAGAACAGAACGATGGTGATGGCGCATGTGTGTGTGGCTCCGCCTCGGCCGGGACCTGTGTGCAGTCCACGCAGTGACTCACTCCCTTTCCACGGCAGCCCTTCACCGTAGGTGGCACGATGGCGTCGCAGGGACAAAGACTCCGGGTCCAGAGGAGGTGATGTGGGCACAAGTCCACACAGCCAGTAGGTGACCGAGGCAGGATCCAAACCCGGCGGCCGGGCTGCAAAGGTGCATTCAACCAGGGATCCGCAAACTACGGCCCACAAGCCAGACCCTGCCAGCTTTTCATACAACCTGTCGGCTGAGAATGATCTTGGAATTGCTAAATGGTTGAAAAGAATATTATTTCATGACCTGTGAAAACTGTATGAAACTCGAAATTCGGTTTGCATAAAGCTTTACTGGCACACAGCCGCACGTCTGTTCCCGGACTGCCCGTGGTGGCTTGCATGCCACCGAGACGGAGTGGAGTCATCACACGGGGACCAAATGGCCGGCAAACTGAAATGACCGCCGTTTACAGAAAAGCTTTGCCAAACTCTCTTCTAAACCACTGCACGGTGGACCCCAAATACACAGAAACTTTGAAACTTTGGAGTTGGGTCTTTGTTCAACTTTAGTCCAAAACCCACAGACTGAAAACCCAGAAACTGAACGGTGAAGCAAAATGTGCCTGGATTTAACAGGCAGAGAGAGTTACGTGGGTAACACTTTTGATTGGATTTACAAACTCTTTCCCTCTCCTGCAACTACAGATTTTTCTTCAAAGTCAACAAGGACTACATCACTCCAATGAATGGAAAGAAAATGTACCAGACCAACAAATGGGGAAATTTTATTAGCTCTTTATAACCTGTATTTTTTTTTAAATTGCTGGAGCTAACATAAAAGAGATGTGTCATATTGATGTGAAGTCTCCCAGTTAAGATTATGAATTCTGTGACAGCACAATTGCCTTGATATCAATATGTTTTTTCATGAATTGCAAAGAAAAGCAGGTGTATAAAAATAAAACTCACATAAAATATAAATTATCATTGTGCAAGTTAATTCTATTCCCTCAGGATATAATAGCTCACACACTTTATATTTGCAAAAATGTTTGTGAGTTACTTTTTTGAGATTTATTTATTTATTTCTATTTATTTAACTTTTTTTTTCCTCCTGGAATAACTCAGGGAGATAGACATCTCATTTCCATAACTTCCCTGGGGGATCACAGTCATAAAGTGTTTCTGTTTTAACCTCGATGTCCCAGCTAATAGGATGCAGAGCACGCCATCCAAAACCCACTCAAAGCTGCAGTGGAGTCTCCTCCTCAGAGAGGGTTGTAAAGGGAAAGAAAGAAAACAAAGGTTTCTCCTTATCAAAGTTGGTGCCTTAGCAATGAGATAAATACGTGAGAAGAAGGAGCAAAGCCTGCCTGCTGCTAAATACGGTGGTTGATGCCTAAGAGGCATGTCTTTATATCTGTTATATCAGAAATGTCTTAATTTATTTGTAAAAGGATACCTTTCCATGGTTGAGATCATTTTCCATTTTGTCTCCATGGAAAAGAGAAGAGTTTGTAAAACTTTGGTGAGTAAATTGCTGTCTGTTTTGCCCCCCAAGACAGTTAAGACTCTCTGGAAGCTTCCATCAAATCATCGCTCCATACATGCAAACCACAAAGCACCAGGTGGCTCAGTGCCCTGGGCTTTAATGTGTGGAGTCACCTGAGGCTCCTGTTAAAGCTCCTGACCCACTGGGTGGGGGTTGAGGATGGGGCCCTGCAGACCCTGTTGGAGCCTGGGCGCCTAATAGCAAGGCACTCATATGTTTTCCCCCGGGTGAAGTCCCTGACTCGGTTTCCCTTCAGGCCTTCCTCTTTTCCTGGCAGCCTCTGCCTCATTGTCCAGGGCTCTGCTTGGCTGCTCCCTTCCCGGCCTCTCCAGAGCCTGCTTCTGAGTCCCGTGGCTCAAACCTCAGCTGGGGCCTCCCCATTATCTGAATTATCATCTCTCTGCTGTCCCCCAGCCAACCCCACCACCACCCAGCCCACGAGCGTAAAGGAGGACGCAGAGACCTCTGTATCTTTCTGGTCCGAGGGAGTCGCTCAATTCAAGTCACGTTGCATGAATGGAAGTGGTCTAGAAGAAATATCACAGAGGAGAACACCTGCCAATCTGATCCCCTCTCTTTTGCAAATAATCCTCACAACTCTTGTATCCTCACCCTTGCAAGATGTTCACACCATGAGGAGATAATGTGTTCACACCAAGGTTATCCAAGAACCACTGCCTCAGCAGGACACAGCAAGACCAGCCTCCTCCGCGGTGGTCGTTTGGAACCAGAAGGTATTTTTTGGCTAATGGAACAGCGGGGGAGGGGGGGACAAATTTACATTTGCTGCATCCTGGTGTGATTGTAAAAGAATTGCATGACCCTCATGCTCACTTTGTTGACTGGTTGCCTAGCACAGAGGTCCCAGGGAGGACCAGGGGTCTCTGCATTAAAGAAAGCAGCCCCCCAGGGCGAAGCAGCCAGGACCCTGGACCCCTGCAGTGAGACCAGACACTGAGCACCAGCCAGGCCATGAAGAAAGATACTAATTGTATTGAGTCACTGAGGTCTTAGAGATGCTTATTATAGCAGCTAACCTGAATTATCCTGACTAACACAGGACAAGCATTCTGAGTCATTCTGTTACTATGAGTTGTTTCATGTGTTTTCCAAAAACCTCTTTAATTTTTCCTTCCATTCCATTCTCAGAGCAAGAGAGAGTAAAAGTACATTCTGTTACCTCCTTCTAACAAGAAACACAACCTACAGTTTTGCTCCCAAAGAGGACAGAATCTATATTTTTGACCAGAGAAGCACAGTTACAAAATAATATGACTATTTAACTTAAATGGATTTTCTCTGAATATTACAGCTCAAGCACTCAACACAGAAGTGCAAATGCATGAGGAATATATGAAGGTCTAGGGTCACCGCTCTCAGCCTGCTCGGGAACACTGATCCCATCCTGCCTTGCATTGTTGCTTGTGATTATAGCATTGTGTTAGAGCTCCTGCATAGCAGAAATACACTTTGTGTAGCCCATGGCATCTAGCACTGTGCTCTGTGCCAGCTGACACTTGATAAATATTTAATTAACCCATACAACATAAATTCTGCTAGGATATACCATTCATTAGTCTTTTTATTGGAGTTCATTTCTTAATTATATTGATCACTCATATCATATGAACTGTAATTGGCTCTTTTCTTCTGACAACATATTTTTAATGAAGTGCTTTTGACCTCTTTGTAGCTGCAAAGTACGTCTTCTAGATAAAATGTATCACTTAAAAGAGAGTTCTGCAATGTTTGCTGTCCTTCTTTCTTTTAATGTTGTAGATTCAAGTTTAAAGTTTGAGGGAGATGTCTGTTTGTTTACCTATCAAAAAAACAGCATTTAGTCCTATGCTGTCCAGGAGAGCAGGAAGTAACAGGAATTAAGATTTTCAGATAAGGGAACTGAGGCTCCGAGAGCTAGCACAGCCTTTAGGTTCCAGAAGCTTGGCATTCTAGGTCCAGAGAGTGTTCCTAACTGCTCCATGATGTGCCCGCAAACCCAAGGTCAAGCCAAGGGCATGAGCTACAAGCTAATGTTCTGGGAGTGAGTTAAGCACCTCCTCTAAAGAGGTAACTATCGTTTCTATCTTACTACAGCCATCGTCACAAATGTGGCTGTGACTAAAACATTCGCTTGTAGCTCACCTTGACCTTCAGTCTATTCGGTGTGACCTACTGAGACAAGTGCTTACTGTTTAGTGTCGGGATTAGCTCAATAATGGGGAACACACCCCTTCCTCTGCCCCCACCCATCCATCCTCACCTGACACCCCCTGCCCACTCATACCTCCTATGCTTATTGACCCAACTCAACACCCAAATGGTAATCTTCAACTTTTCTAAACTACCTAGAGGGAAATGTTTGACGGCTTCACCCGCGTTCCTTGTAGCAGATGCTGTCGGTACCCACGTGCCCCAAGAGCCATCCCTTTCCCATCCCCATGGCTGAGGGTGCTGGTGGGAAACACGCTGGGAGCTAGCTCGCCGTCGCCAAATCACCCCAGTGTGTGGGTTTAGGATAGAGAAGAGCAGGCAGCCCCAGCCGCAGTTCCTCTGGCATTGTAGGGTCGGGGGAAGAGGAGGCTTAGTACATGCAGGGTGTGGCTATGGGCACTGATTCACTGAAGACGCACGCGACAGAGCCATGAATCGACAATTCATACCCAAGGGTGAGAGGTGGAGCCCCCGACTGGACAAGCTGGAGACGGTCATCGGTGCAGCCGGGGGTTGGGCGAGGCTGACGACCCGGCTCTCCACGCTCGTCCTCTGCAGCCACATGGCAGTGGGCTCGTGGGTGGAGGGGCCACGGAGGGTTCAGGCCATGGTGGACCTGTCGATGTGGGTCCCTCGTGGGCAGAGGGGCCACAGGGGAGATGGGCCTGTGTGGACCTGTCGGGGTGGCTCTCATGGTGTGCAGAGGGGTCATGGCAGCGGTGGGCTGTGGTGGACCTGTCAGCCTGGGCCCCACTCACCAGGGCTGGTCCTGGCCATGCCAAGTGGGTGTCCTCCCAGCCAGCAGCAGAGGCCAGACTGAGCCCCTAAGTCTGCACCATTGCTGAGGAGTCCAAGCAGCCTCTTCTTAGCAAGTAAATTATGGCAGACCCCCTCACCCCACACCCCGTCCTGGAGAGGGCACTGTCCCCTGACCGGGGTGGGTGCACATTCTGGCCATGGCTTTCCCAGGTCTGGGGGCTCCCAGAGTTCTGACTGACCCCCACCCCAAGGCTGAGGGGCCACCTTTCAGACCTGGAGCAGCAGGGTGGGCACAGGAGCAGGGGGGACCCTGGTCTCACCACAGACCACATCCCCAGCAGGGCCAACCAATGAGCTGCCTCCTGAAGACGCAACTGAGCCAGCTGAGCTGACACAAAGCACTATCCACAGAGCACAGCAAGACTCTGAGGGCCTCTTTCAAAGACAAGTGGCTGAGAAGGGATTCAGCATCCACACGGCACTGCTCTCGAACCCACGGTCAAGCAAAAAGGCAGGAGCTAGAGGCTACAGTATGCAGGAACTATAGAGCAGCACCTCCCTCCCAAAAACAGAGTTCCCATCGCTTATATCTTACTACAAACACCATTGCAAAAGCGATTGCAACGTTCTCGGAGAGAACTGAAGAGAACTGTGGGAACAGACATTTAAAGAATGTTTGAAGGGTTTCATCAGCATAAGTCCTCACATTTAACTAAACCATAAGAGTAAAATTTCATCCCTCTTACCGTGCCCTCCCCAGCCTGCAGCCTGTGGGTACCACACAAGGTGCTCCACAAATGCTCTGTGTTTTCTGAGAGTCCCTGCCTCCCAGACAGTGGCGATCACTGCCATCTGAGCATGCGTGCACACACATGCACACACTCACACACTTGGGCACATGCATGTACACATGTACACACCCCCATGCATGCAAGCATTCACTCACATGCGTGAACACACATGCACACACTCACACTTGTGCACATGTGTGTACATGTGTACGCACTCCCGTGCATGCATTCACTCACTCTCACATGTGTGCACACATTCACACACATATGCACATGCATGTACACATGTACACACTCCCGTGTGTGCACACATTCACACTCGCATGCTTGCACACACATGTGTATAAACACATGCATCTTCACATGCACACACTCATGTAGATGCACACACACATGCACATACACTGTGCCAAATTGGCCCAAAATTGGCCCAAATTGAAAGGATGACATGTAAAGAGAAGGGTTGTGGGTGTTTTTTTAATTTCTTTTTCCAGATGCCTAAGTAAGGACTTCTCTCATGTTTGAAAATTCTATCCTCAGATCACAGGCCCTAGGAACTCTGAAAATAATGTGGAGGCATAAATGATGCATCAGTTTCTGATGGAACATTACAAATGCATCCGTCTTAAAGCTTTATCCCATAATTACCAATAATAGTGAAGTTGTACACAGATCTGGTTTATTAACACTGGAGAGGGGCACAGTTTAAGTTGGAGAGCAGCCCTTCCTAGGAAAACAATAAAATAACAGCAGTGGAGAGCTACTACTTGACCTGTTCTCTGCTAAACTAAATGCTTTATCCACACAAGTTCACTTAATCTTCACAGTAACTCTCCAAGCTGTCTGCCGCTGTCATCCCAGTTTTCAAATGTACGAACCATGTCTTAGGGTGGTTAAAGCACGTGCCTGAAAGTACGCGGCAGGTAAGGTACGCGGCAGGTAAGGTACAGGGCAGGTAAGGTACATGGCAGGTAACATACAGGGCAGGTAAGGTATGGGGCAGGTAAGGTGTGCTGCTGCCCCCGCTACCCACGCCCACTTAGCCACTCAGCAACACAGCCTTGCAAATGCCCTGAAGTGTGAGACAGTGTTGGGGGAGAGCATAAAATCGGTTGTCTGGGTTGAGGCCTCTCCTGGAGGTTGCACATGCAAAATTGTGGTCGTCCCCCAACATAACATTCACTCGCTGAACAACCAGAAATGCCCCATGAGTGTCTTCAGTGCTCTGAGCTTTGTACAGGGCACCAGGAGTCAAGATGTCCATGGCCAGTTCCCTCGCATGGGAGGTCCCCCAGTCCCACCGTCACTGTCCATCTAGCGTAAAGGATGGAAATGCCGACAATGATGAGTGTGGCAGAATCCACACCAGAACACCAGGAGCCGACAGGCAGCTCGGCCGTGGAGCGGGAGGCACACAGGGACCGTGCAGAACGGACCAGGAGAAAAGCACATGGGTTCAGTCTCTGCCATTGGCTCCAAAAGCTGATGCCACTCTGTTGGCAGCACACAAAAGATTACATTTGGGCTTAAGAAGGAAAGCACAAATAACAGGACATAGGTGCAAAGCAGTCATGCAGTAGCCATTTCATTTGCTCTTCAAAAAGATTGAGCAGCTGTTTTGTCTGCGCAGTATATTTTTACAAAACAAACCTCAGACAAGACAGTGATTCTGAGAAGCGAGGCTGATGCTGCAGAAGAAGGGTACCAGGGTCCGTGGAACCACCCGGTGCAGCTCGCAAGGCTGTGGAGCTCGTCCTTGGGATGAAGATGTGAGACATGGTGAAGGCACAAACACAACCTGTGCAGAGCTCCCATTCCCCAAGCTCCCCGTGGCTGCAACTCTGTCCGCTGCCAAGAGCTCACATACAGTCAACGTCTAATAACAGGGAGTGAAATTGAATGAAATCAAATGCAGATGACATCAGTAAGGCCAAGGCAGGCATCTCAGGTGAAAACAGAGGTGTCCAGATGCCACTTTTGGAAGAGAGGGGAAACCTTCCTCAATCTTCTTTATCTGAGGTGCGTCAAAGCCACAGACCCGTTTACTTCTGTGATGAGTGTTATTTGTGGTTTGCCCTCAGCGAGGCCTGGCTGACCGAGTGGGAGGATGGAGAGAAAATCCACTGGGCATCCTTCACAGACTCCCAGCTGTGCCTCGCTCACTGCAGCATTCTGCCTCTTTCACTGAAACTGTGCAAATTTTTTTAAGTGGGGGAGAACAAAAAGAAAAAAAAGACCTCAAAAATATGCTTCTTGATTTCTGTGTTCTGCCAGTTTGAATACACTGTGTCCCCCAAACACCATTATCTTTGATGTAGTCTTGTGGGGCAGACGTTTTGGTGCTGGTTAGATTTGCTTGGAATGTGCCCCACCCAGCTGTGGGTGATGACTCTGATGAGATATTCCCATGGAGGCATGGCCCCACCCATTCAGGGTGGGCCTTGATCAGTGGAGCCATATAAATGAGCTGACTCAAAGAGAAGGAACTCAGTGCAGCTGTGAGTGACGTTTTGAAGAGGAGCAAGCTTGCTAGAGAGGAACATCCTGGGAGAAAGCCATTTTGAAACCAGAACATTGGAGCAGACGCCAGCCACGTGCCTTCCCAGCTAACAGAAGTTTTCCGGACACCATTGGCCATCCTCCAGTGAAGGTACCTGATTACTGATGTGTTACCTTGGACACTTTATGGCCTTAAGACCGTAACTGTGTAGCCAAATAAACCCCCTTTTTGTAAAAACCAATCCATCTCTGGTGTTTTGCATTCTGCAGCATTAGCAAACTAGAACAGATTTTGGTACCAGAAGTGGGGTGCTTTTGCTGCTGTGTTTGCAAACACCAAACATGTTGGAACGGCTTTTTAAATGGATAAGGGGAAGATTCTGGAAAAATTGTGAGGAGCTTGATAGAAAAGGCCAAAACTGCTTTAAGGAGACTGTTTATGGAAATATGGAGTCTAAAGATACTTCTGATGAGGACTTGAGCAGAAATGATGAATGTGTTGTTGCAAACTGGAAGAAAGGCAATCCTTGTTTTAAAGTGGCAGAGAATTTGGCAAAATTGAGTCCTGGTGTCAGATGGAAGGAAGAATTTGAAAGTGACAACCTGGAATACTTAGCTGAGGAGATCTCCAGACTACATGTGGAGGATGTACCCTGGCTTCTCCTTGCAGCTTATAGTAAAATGCGAGTGGAGAGAGAGAAACTTAGAACTGAACTCTTGGGTTCAAAGAAACCAGAAGTTGATGGCTTGGAAAATTACGAGCTTCCAGGGGGTGGAATCCCAGAAGCTACAGCCCAACATGAGGATGTAACCAAACATGGAACCCAGCCGCCATTTCAGTACAAGCCAAGATTGGAGATGGAATTATCCAGAAAGGATTTGTGGGAAGTCCAATTGTCTGATGGCTTTGACCCTTGCATGCTTCATGCAAAGCCGACAGAATTTTTGTGAGATCTTTATAGACAGAGCCATTGCCAGTCTGGACTGGAGAAGACAGACAAGGAACAAACTGAAGAAAAAATTTCTTCAAAGACAGAGCCATGGAGGTTGAGGTCTGGAGTCAAGAGGTCTTGGGCTGGGAGAGCAGAGTGTCCCACATGCAGGGAAAGGGTGAGTTTGCCCTGGAGGTCGAGGGTGGGCCTTCCGCCTCAATGCTCTGGAATCCACCTCAGGTTCCAAAGAGGGTGGAGCACATTCCCAGGAAGTTGGGGAGAGCCTGGCTGCCACCACACTGTTCTGAAGGGGTTGAGCATGTGCCCCGGAGATGGAAGGGAATCCGGGAGCCGTCCCAATGTTTGAGGAGGGTGGGGCTGAGAAGGTGGTCTCCCCAATGTGTGGATATGTTGGAGCACTCACCCAAGCATTTGGAGAGGAAAGGGCTGCCACAAAGGCCCTTAGGAAGGGTTAGACTCCCATTCTCTCAAGCCCCAAGGATGCAACATCATTCTGTTAATGACTCTCAGACCTTGAAATCTAATGAAGTTTGTCCTGCAGGTTTTAGGAACTGTTTTGGTCCTGTTAACCCTGTTTTCCTTACTGTTTCTCCTTATAGCAATGGGAATGTTTATCCTATGAATGTCGCTCCTTTGTATATTGGAAGCATATAACTTGTTCTAAGTTCACAGATCCAAAGCTAAAAGAGAATTATGCCTTAGGACCTACCACGCCTATAATTGATTTTGATGGGATCTTGTACTTAACTTTTGTTACTGAAATGATATAAGTTTCTGTAATATTGTTGTGGGATGAAATGTATTTTGTATATGGAAAGATAATGTCATTTTGGGGTCCAGGGGGTGGAATGTGCCAGTTTGAATATATTGTGTCCCCCAAATGCCATTATCTTTGATGTAGTCTTGTGGGGCAGACGTTTTGGTGCTGGTTAGATTTGCTTGGAATGTGCCCCACCCAGCTGTGGGTGATGACTCTGATGAGATATTCCCATGGAGGCATGGCCCCACCCATTCAGGGTGGGCCTTGATCAGTGGAGCCATATAAATGAGCTGACTCAAAGAGAAGGAACTCAGTGCAGCTGTGAGTGACGTTTTGAAGAGGAGCAAGCTTGCTAGAGAGGAACGTCCTGGGAGAAAGCCATTTTGAAACCAGAACATTGGAGCAGACGCCAGCCACGTGCCTTCCCAGCTAACAGAAGTTTTCCGGACACCATTGGCCATCCTCCAGTGAAGGTACCTGATTACTGATGTGTTACCTTGGACACTTTATGGCCTTAAGACCGTAACTGTGTAGCCAAATAAACCCCCTTTTTATAAAAGCCAATCCGTCTCTGGTGTTTTGCATTCCGCAGCATTAGCAAAACTAGAACATATGTGTTCTGGTTTGCTACAGCTGCCATTACACAAAATACCAGAAATGGATTGGTTTTTATAAAGGGGATTTATTAGGTTACAAATTTACAGTTCTAAGGCCATAAAAGTGTCCAAACTAAGGCATCAAAAAGAGGACACCTTCACTAAGGAAAGGGCCACTGTCAGCTGGGAAGGCTCATGGCTGGTGTTTACTCCAGGGTTCTGGTTTCAAAATGGCTTTTTCCAAAATGTCTCTGGGCTTCTGTCTCTCTTAGCTTCTCTCAGCTCTCTGCTTATTCTCCCAGGGCATTACTCTCTAAGCATCTGGGGGTCCTCTCTTAGCTTCTCCAGGGCAAACTCTGGGCTTCATCTCTTAGCTTAGCATCTCCAAATGTCCTTCTGTCTGTATCTCCAAGAGTCTGGGTCTGTGTCAGCTCTGTGCTCTCTTCAGGACTCCAGTGAACCAATAAAGACCCACCTTGAATGGTGGGGACACATCTCCATGGAACTAATCTAGTCAAAAGGTCCCACCCACAATAGGTCTGCACCCACAAGATTGGATTAAAACAATATGGCTTTTCTGGGGTACGTAATAGATTCAAACCAGCACATATGAAATTTGGCTTTTTTGAGCAAATGGTCTCTGAAAAAGCATTAAAACCTCAGAAGAAGCAATTTTGAGTATCTGATTTCTCCACCAGGTGTCTTACATGCTACTGCCGGGGAAGTAATACAGAAAATATTTAAGAATGCAATATCACCTAACTTCCAAAATGACTAAACACTAGAGGACAACAGTATACTTTCATATCATTCCCTACTGCTGTGAAAATTTCATCCCTAAGAGTCTAATGTATATTGAGAAAAAAGAATAGTTAACCATTTGCACAATGTTGAGAAGAAAATTAGGAACTGACAATGTGATTTTTTAAAATTATTTTTCTGATCAACCCAAATCTTGAGAACCATTGCTTTCCCCCTCCTCGCTGCACGTGCACTGACCCTGCTGGAAACACCTGTGGGCTCCCACCTGCAAAGGGTGTCCTGAGCCTTCATCACTCATAATAATTTGCTCTGAATTATTTCATGTCATTATTCTTTTTTCTCTTACTGAGCTTTAAAATAGCAATTCACTTACTTCAAACTTCGAAAGGAACAAGCAAGCAGGCAGTGAGGGTCTCCCTATCCTCCCCCCGACCGAGGAAACTGGGCGCCGTCATCCGTGTCCTATGTCCCCACCAGACGTGGTCTGAGGATAACCAGCGCGTCTGCGTGCGAGTCCTCTTTCAACGGTAGAAACTCCACACGCCATTCTGAACTTCGCTTTTTACCGGCGGTGTGTGTGAGAGATCATTCCACGACAATATAAAAAGCCTCTTACCCTTAAGGTTTCAGACTGTTCCTAGTAAGGGTGTGGACACCAAAAAATTAATAAAAAGGATTGGATTCCTCTGCGGGGTTCCAAACAGTGCTCAACTGGTTTCCTACAGAGGGGCATTGATTTCTTAAGTACTTCTTGAATTTACAAACAATGTGTACTTCACATTGGGTGTATCTATAGGATGTATTTCTCAAGTGAAATTGCTGTGTCAAAGAGTACAAGTGTAGTTTTGATAGATCTTGCCAAAGAACCTTCCTTAGAAATTTTATCCAATTTATACCCCCATCAGCAATTTCAAAGACTGTTTCCCCAAATTTTCTCTAGCACAGTATGTTATTTTAGATCTTTGCCTACTTCGTGAGCACAAAATGATGTTAGTATTGCTTTAATTTGTATTTCCTCTTATTATGAATAAAGTTGAGCATCTTTTCATATATCCAAGAACCGTTTGTATTTTTCTGTAAAATTTTTCATTTCCTATGCCCGTTATTCTATTGAGTGGTTAGTATCATCTTCATGATTTGCAGGAGCTCTTTGTATGTTAAGGAAATTAGCCCTTTTTCTGTGATATGACTTATACATACTTTTGCCAATTTGTCAGTTTTGTCTTCACCAAGCAAAGAAGAAAAATTATGTAGTTGAATTTACCATTTGATTTTTGCATTAATTTTTTTATTCATCTGGAAATTTTTGGTATGAAATGTGAATTATGGATCCAAATTATTTTCTAGTTATATAACTAATTGTCCCAACAATTGGCCCAAACAATCTTTTTCTCCATTGAATTAAAATGCTACATTTGTCATAGACTGAATTCCCATGTTTCTTTAGTTCATTTATGGACTTCTTATTCTGTTCCAGTTCTGCCAATTCCTATACCAGAGACACACTATTTTAATTATTGCATCTTTATAATATGCTTTAATGCCCCCATCCTCTCTCGTTTTACAGAATTCTCTGGCTCTTCTCGGTTCTCACTCCATTATCTATCAAATAGAAATTTGAGTCAAATCCTGTTATGAAGAAAAGTAAAACCTGGAGCTTAGTTCAATGAGAACAGTTTTGTTTTTCTTGTTGCTTGTTTGTTTTTGGTTTGTTTTAACACTGGATGTCTTGGTGGGTCTAACATTTTTTATATCAACCAGTGAGACCTTCTCCATCGACAGGGCTGCATGAGCTCTGGGTGAAACCCGTTCTCTCCTCTTCGGGCCCCCCTGTCCCCTCCCGGGATGGAGACGTGGCCTTTCCTTGCAGTGACTCCTCCAGCAGCAAGAGGTAAGGCCTGCCGCTGCGCTGGGGGGCTCGTGGCCTGTCTCTAATAGGGTCAAGCCAGACCCGGACAGCCGGACTGGACACCCTGGGGGCCCCTCCCCTCCCCACCTGCTCAGTTAGTTGTGGATGAGAATCACGAGAGTTTCTGGAGTGAGTGTGCTCTGTGTGCCCCGAATTTTATATGTAGTATATTTAACCCATGGAGCCCTGGGTGGTGGATACTGTTACACTGAAAAAACTGGCTGAGAAGAGTTAATCTTTTCCAAGGCCCTCAGTCAGGATTTGAACCCAAAAAATTAGAATTACACCCCATGCTTCACTGGTTGCTTTCTTCTTGTGTTTTACCTCCCATCAGAACAGGACAAACTATGCAATATGAAAATGTACACATAAAGATAGATAAATGCTAGATACATAGATGATAGAGATGATAGAGACAGAAAGAAGTTTAGGTAGAAATGAGAGAGAGAGAGAGAGAGAGAGAGAAGTGCTTTCATCCACAAATAACCGCAGGATAATTTGCTACATTTTTGTTCCTCATCTTTTTATTACCACAAACTCTCAGAAGTATGCGAGAAGGAACTTCTCAGTTTCCAGGGGCAATGCAGCTCCTTTATGAGGAAGGAAGGCCCCCTCCTTGGAAAATGAGCCTGAGGGTCCTTTTTCCCCACACACCATTGTCCTTGGGTAAGAAGCCAGGAGTTAAAAACTGGGAGGACGGGGGACGGTGGAGAAGAGTAAGAGCTGTGGCTGGACCTCCACGCACAATTCAACAAACATTTTTAAGCCTGTTTCTTCATCACTTTTGCCCATTTGACGCTTAGCCTTGTCTATCTGAAGATAGAAAGGAGAGGGATTTTGAAAGGAATATGAGAGCAACTAGCTCCAAGGAAAACAGATCCACCTGAATCTGAGTACTCCAATGTGCTGGCCAGCAGAAGCACTCGGACATCGGGGGCCCAGGCCGAACACCCCCCACTGTGAGGTGCCCCGGTCCCAGACCATTGTCCATCTTGCTGGGGTGTCCCCAACACCCAGTTCAGAGTGTGCCTTCAATAACAGTGGTGGATGAGCCACCCAGCCCTGCCTCCTCAAAGCAGCACCTGCCCCAGGAAAAATAGAAATAAAAATAAGGTGGCCAAGCCCCATGCCAGGCTGCCCGAGCCAAAATCTGCTCCTTAGATGATTCCTGGGATGCAAGAGAGGGGGCCCCAGAACCTGTGGGAACGACCCCTGTGGCAGGTTGAGTTTTATCTCTCTGGTGGCCAATTTCAGAGTTTTTAAATTGGCCTGTTACTCTGAATCAGAACCTTAAAATGAAGGCAATCATCAGAGTAACCTCTCAAATTTATAATACAGCATCTTTACCCAAGTTTAGAGCCTTCTGCTTCCAAAACTACAGTTCCAAGGAAAGTACACAATTACAGAGCACTCTTTACAATTGCGGTGCTCAAAGAGCCCTTATGTCCTCAGCCATTGAACACACAGCACAACGTCTCTCTGTAAAACTGTGTGAAAGGGGCCCGTTGACACTGACCACAGGAGCCAGTGACACCGCACAGGCCACGGGGTAACTTCTCCCCATGAGGAGACAGGACTGACTGCAGCCCCAGGTACATTCTGCCCAAATTACCAGGGAGGTGAACTCCCCAGGGCAGGGTCAGTGGCTGGCTTCACGCCAGAAAGGGCCCCTCGTGCTTTGTTGGCATTTGACTGTCTCTTGCACATCAATGGACAGGATTCCAAGCCTAGGTCACTTGATAGTTATTTATTGAGACCTACGTACCAAGTACGGGGCTAATCCTTGGGGACGCAATAACGGCCGAGTAAAAGCCCCTTCCCATGGAGGAGGCCACCGTGGGGAGCGGGCAGCGGACAGTGTCCAGGTCACCAGCCAGAGCTGGGGGCGGAGGCCAGCTGCCGGCAGGATGCAAACCATCGCTTTCAAGCGCAAACTTTATTAAAAATCATAACCTGTTCCTAAATAATTTTTTTATTGGAGAAGCTATAGATCTACAGAAAAATCATGCGGAAAATACAGAATTTCCATATCACCCCCACCCCTTGCATTAGGTGGCAAGTTTGTTACAATATATATACTTTGGTGGGTGTACCAGTTTGTATATGTTATGTCCCCCAGAAAAAGCCAGATTTTTTGATGCAATCTTGTGGGGCAGACATATTAGTGGGGATTAAGTTGGAACCTTTGGATTAGGTTGTTTGCATGGAAATGTGCCCCATCCAACTGTGGGTGATGACTCTGATTGGATAATTTCCATGGAGGTGTTACCCCACCCATAAAGGGTGGGTCTAAATTAAATCACTGGAGCCATATAAATGAGCTGACAAACAGAAGGACCTCAGTGCAGCTGAAAGTGACATTTTGAAGAGGAGCTACAACCAAGAGGGACACTTTGAAGAATGCACAGAAGATGAGAGAGTAGCTGCAGATGAGAGACAGTTTGAAGATGGCCGTTGAAAGCAGACTTTTGCTCTGGAGAAGCCAAGAGAGGACAAACACCCCAAGTGCAACTAAGAGTGACATTTTTGAGGAACTGCAGCCTAGAGAGGAACGTCCTGGGAGAAAGCCATTTTGAAACCAGAACTTTGGAGCAGACGCCAGCCACGTGCCTTCCCAGCTAACAGAGGTTTTCTGGATGCCATTGGCCATCCTCCAGTGAAGGTACCCGATTGCTGATGTGTTATTTTGGACACTTTATGGCCTTAAGACTGTAACTTTGTAACCAAATAAACTCCCTTTATAAAAGCCAATCCATCTCTGGTGTTTTGCATTCCGGCAGCATTAGCAAACTAGAACAGTGGGTATATACAAAATTTATACTTTGGTGGGTTAACAACATTCACAGTGTCGAGCCTCATCACCATCAACCTTGCCAAACTTCTCCATCCTCCCAAACAGACACTCCTACCAGTTACACTTTAACTGCCCATCCCTACCCCCACATCTGCCCCCGGTCAGCTGCATCCTAGTTTATGACCTGACAAATCTGCTTGTTCTAATTATTTCATGACAGTGAGATCATATATTTGTCCTTTTGTGTCTGACCAACTTGTTTTTAACTGCTTGATGCTGATGGTGAAAATTCAGAGGAGGATTGCATTAATTCTTTATCTCTAAACTCACTGAACTCTGACACATCCACGTGATAATCCCCTTTTGGGGTTTTATTCACATTTGTCATTTGACAGATTACATGAAACAGCTGGACAAGGTCCCCACAGAGCTCCTGCACCTTGTGGAACAGTAAGGCGATGTGGGCAGAGTGAGAACACGGCCAACAAACTGCGTTTACTCCTTTTCACTGGACCTTTCACATTCAACATTCTGTCGTCTTATCAAGAGGACAAAGTTAAGCACAAACCTTTGGGTGATTTATTTGGGAATTTTACTCCAAAGAGAAGCCGTGTCAGACCCGACGCCAAACAGCCACCAGAAAGAGTGTGCTGTGAGGAGACTCCAAGGTTAACCTCCTAAGGATCTGTGGCTAAACTTAACTTTTTTTCACTTTGGGTTGTGGTAAGAGGATAAGGAATTGGGAGTCATTTGTTTAAATTACAGGAAAACAAGATCTCATAAGTTAATTGTCTTAAATACTCTATTTCTGAGGAAAAGTCAGATTCCAAAAACAGATCATGCTAAATCACAGAAAGCTTAATCAAATGGCAAGTGAGAGCAGCATCAGTTAACAAATTTGTCGTGTCCGGCTAGCATTTCAACTGGTGCCATTCTGTTTTTATTTATTTTTTTATTTATTTTAGAAAATTGGAAGTGCATTCCATCCAGCCTTCCAGGCCCTGGTGAAAATGAAATACCCAAATCCTAGCTGTTGTCAATGACGGCGTCTCCTCTGAAACAGTCTCCCAGGTGGCTCAAAACAGCAGACATTTCTTCCCTCCCAGTCCTGGGGCCTGAAGATGGACATCCAGGCATCACTGGGCTGTGGGCCCTCTGGAGGCTTGGGGAGGCCTTCCCGGCTGCTCCAGGCGGCCCCAGGCAGCTCCAGGGGGCTCCCAGCACTCGCGGGCTCCAGGCCCCTCGCTCCCACTTCTGCCTCCATCGTCGCACGGCTCCACCCACCCTCATGTCTGTCCGTCCAAATCGCCCTCTCCTTGGAAGGGCACCAGCGCTGGGTTTCGGGCTCCCCCTGCAGTGTGACCTCATCCTAACCTGATGACCTCCACAAAGACCCAATTTCCAGGGAAGGTCACGCCTCGGGCTCTGGGGGTGCAATTCACCCCAGTGCCCCTGCTTCTGACCGTGGGCTGCACGAGCAGGTAGCTGGGGTGAAACCCCAGACCCACCAACGCGAGCTGTGAGAACTAGGGCAACACACTGACCATTCTGCAAAATTAAGTTACTAATGTCTTCTTTAGTACTTTTGTCATAAATATAATTGATTAATTGAGGTGTGGTGGTGAATCTTGTCATACAGTGAGCACTCAGGAGCCCACTCTGCGGGGTCCCAGCCCCCTCCATGACTGGCCGCATCCAGTGAACCGCCGGGCTGTCCGCCGCCTGGCCCCGGCTCTGTCCTCACCCCCAACTCTGTGGACATTTGCAGTGGCCTCCCGCCCCTCCCTCTACCAGCCAGGTTGCTCCGATGCTATTGACAGCTCTGATCGGTTTTGCCCTATTTTAGAACTCCTCAGCATCTGACCCCACCCCTCCTGACCAGCCCTAAATATTAGCTCCTGTAAAAAACCTCCACTCCCATCACTTTGAACACATCCCATTCGTTTGATTTTCTCCAGGTCCATCTCACCCACTAAACTGTGAGCTCTTTGCACATGGGGCCGCTTGCTCGTCTCTCGTGGAGCACCAACCACACGTCCTGCATCCGCGTTATCCCACGGTGATAACTCTCATGCCTCATAAACCTCGGTGCCGAAAAATTCTTCAGTGTAGATTTCCTAGCTGAGATTTAAGAAAGTTTTTGTTTTTCTTGCTCTGTTGTAGAGAGATATTTATAAACTGTTCTCCATAATTTATGAAAGATTGCCTTTAAATTGTTGTTGAGATTTCTCTTCTCCGGGGTGAGTAATTCCAATTATTTTTATTTCTACTGATCGGCCATATCTGTGGTTCAGGCTTTTATCTTCTGAATGCTGCTGTCTTCCCAGCTATCGGGTAGGTCACAAAAAAAGTCAAAAGGCTGAAGAATCTGACAACTGTGGAACAGATAATAACAATCCTGTCGTCGGAATATTACCTGGCTGCCTCAGATCCGAGCTCTAAGGCCTTTCTTGGAGGGGCTTAAGGGTGAACCTAACCTCAAAATGAGGTTCTTACGCTTTATGAAGTCCACCGTGGAACAGAGCGTCTTGATTTGCTCTGGATCGCGTACGGCCACACAACGGGAGGCGGTTGTTAAGTGATGGGGTCCCACAGTGACTTCAGCACGCTGGCCCTGACCGGGGGTCGATGGCGTAAACAGGACTTGAGCACCCTCCAGCAGGACGTCCGGCCCCTTCCTGTCCACCTCCAACCACCCTGACGGTCAGCAGCGTCTGCCCAGAAAGTAACTCGGCAGTTCCAAAGCCCCGCACCCTTCTACCTGCCCAAATTTCTGAAACTCCAGCTTGTGAGACTAAAAAGAAAAACAAAACAACAACTTATCTCTAAAGAAATCAAAAAGTTTTGATTAGACACTTTAAAGAGATTTGAAATGGAAAAGTGGATGAAGGCTGAGCTTAACTTTAATTCGGACCCACCCCCCCAAAAAAAAAGTTGGCTTTTGGTTTGGTTTTAGATTCATTGAATCCTTCTTCCAAATACTTTTCCAGAGGGTTCTGTATCCAGTGATGTTTTTCTGTCTTGACCCTTTCTTAGCTCAATGGGTGACCTTTTCCTTCTGTTGGCATGCACTACTTAAATTTGCAGAAAATGTTTCCTTAGTTAAATAAGCCTCTTTGGACTCAATGTCGTCTCATTTGGTGACGGTCTACATGGTCTATTTACATGCCCAGCGGTAAGTTGGAACACGATGTTGGCCAACACCTCATGGTATTTTTGTTTTTGACAGAAATTAGATTTTTGTGTTGCTGTTTCTTTTAATTCAGTCACCAGGATGCTGATTTTGATTAAGGAACTTTCATGTGGGGGAAATAGACCTTCTAAACACTGAGGAGATGGAAGAAGTAGAAAAACAGGCAGAAGAAAGCTAAGCATGCTTCATGTAAAACCACAAGCAGGAAGGGAAAGCAGAACAAAAGGGAAATTGTTTACATTGTATTTCCAGAATCTATGTAGCATGTGCAAAGACCTGTTTAAGAAAGAAACAGAACATTGCACCTGAAGATTGTTTATGGTATGCTCATAACCCTAAAATGAGAATCCACAGAAATTTGCATCCCACTTTGCGTTGCTTAGCTCTTCTCTGGGTTTAGGACACACACCCGCAAATGTGCCGCCTGTTTCTGTCCAGAGCTTGCACTCCAGGCGCGTTCCTGTGGCTGTTCTGACACATCCTTGGCATGTACACCGGTGCAGCTGCTGTGGTGGAGGGTCTCTAGCTGCGGCCCCGGAGGCTTCTGTGTCCTGCAGACCTGCTGCTCCTGTGGCGAAGGAGCCAGCAGAGCTGAGGCACTGCGATAAATGTCAAATCCGGCAGGAATATTTCAATCAATGGAACAGAAGCAAAGAGTGGGTCTGACTCTTCGCACTGTAGAAAACAGTAGTGAACCCGGAGTCCACACTCCCCAGGTAATGTGGAGTTTAGGAAACATCCAGACTCCCAGCCGCTGCCCTGAATATTCTCGGTCTGCAGCTCTGGTGAGGCCTGAACTGACCCATTTGGCGATTCTGATGCACCGGGTCTGTGAGCCACACCTGTAGAGCGACCTCACTCAGTGCCGGGCACCACGAGACAAGGGCCATCTGGGGTCTCTGTGGGGCACCCGGCAGCGCACAGAGCACCTTCAGGATCTGGCACCAACAAGCGTGTCTGCAAAGGGTGAAGGGATGAGAGCACTACACATGGAAGGAGAGCTGGGGGCAGCGATGCCCACCAAGAGGGATTTCAAGAGGTCCTACCCCACACCAGGCAGCTCCCTAACTCCATCCTCACAGAGACTTGAGAGGTCACTGTTCAAGTTCTCTCTTTGCAGATAAGGGGAAAGGGCTCAAGGAAGGAAAATTTCACGCACAAGTCACAAAAGTAGTTAGAGAGAGAGGAGACGCACAGCCAGTTCTAAGTTACCTTGACTCCAAGACATGTTCTTTCTGCAGGTGAAGAGACTCCCAAAAGAGTTAATGAGCTGCACGCTAAAGAGTCATCATCTTGAAGTCTAAGGTATAAAGTACTCTTGGGGTCCCATGCACCAATAAACCTGAATAAATAGCATACACAGACTGTATTTCGGGGGGTTGGTGTAAGGTTTTGCTTAGATTCTTTTCATAAGAATATATTACGTCCACAACATTTGATTCAGATGGAAGCAAAAAAAAGAGGTAATCTGTGAATAATGCTTTTGGTTTTTGAAGGAAGAATGCAGCAGCAAATGAAAATGAGATGAAGCAAGATAATAGTTGTCTTCCCCCACAGCTAGCGTCTAGTGCCATTTCAGTGCTGCAGACTTGAGTTCCCAGCATTAAATTGCATCCTCTTAGAGGAAGAGTTCAAGCCGGCAGTCAAGGCACTGGATTAATGGAGCTTGAACAACTTCAAACACCACTGAACAAGTTCTGACTATTTCTTATAAAGTTTTCTCTCTGCTGGCTGGGTAAACAGCACACTGTCTCTTTAACTGATTTTATTTTATTTCTTTTCTTTTCTTTTTTTTCCCTTAGTTTAAAGATTACATTTAATATCTATTTCCCAGCAGTGTACAAACTGACATCATCTACTCATAAAAGCGGAATGCTTTGCTTTTTTAAGCTTCAAGCTGAATAACAAATTGCCACAGATGACAGCATAAAAGAATAACAGAATGGAATCAAAAGAAAATCCATTGTCAACAGAAACCCCCTGCTGAGGAATTTCAATTTCATATATCTAATTATCCCTGTCAGTTGGAGGAACTGACAAAAAGCATTCTTTGTTCTCTCGTTCTGCCTCCCGCATCTCACTCTCAATTAATTCCGGCATACAAATATGACTAATTGTCTTTGCTCTGCTGAAGAGCCCTGTGTATAAATGCTCACGGACTGAAAAGGATTTGGAGGGAGCTCATGCATCGATTTATGATATTTGAACACAATAGGCATGCATAATTCAGGTGACCATGTCAGCACCCGCACAGCCCTCCTTGCGGGGAAGAGGCAGTGCCTCCTCTCACGTCCTCTTTCATATCTGCTTTGTGACAATAACTCACTTTGCACCTATTAAAAGAGGAAGCTTGTATGTCTGCTGTGGCTTGTTGAAATCACCACGAACAAGGTTATCAGCGTTTAAAGAAAGCATGGGCAGGGAAGAGGCTGGGGGGGCCAGAAAAATATTGGGGATTCTCTAAAAGCACAACAAGATCTCTCAGCGAAGGTTAAAGTTTGAGCTTTTATTTCGGTTTGTTGGCGTTGATGTTGTTTGGGAATTTGCTTTTTTTTTTTTATTTTGTCCTTTAGGCTTGATCAACTCAAAATGCTTTTCAATTAATTACTTAATGTTTTCATCGTCTTCTTTTAACAAATATAAATAAAGGTTTGTCTCACTTATTTTAACGTTAGCAACATATCTTTACGCTATTTGTGGTGACATGTAAACAAAGCGTAAATGAGTTTCAACACACAATGAAGAGGAAATAACATTTAAGAGGACAAAGGCTTTTTGTCACTAGGAAAAAAAATGTTTCTAAACATTACATTTTCTCTGTATTTAAAAAAAACTACTTTTGCAACCATGGTTCAAAGTTAACTCTAATTCACAAAATGAAAGTTAAGTTCTACCTTAATTATGGCTTCTAAATAATCTGTTAAAATAAATCTACAACATTTACTTAACTGTTATCAGATACACTTAATTAAACATTTTATCTAAACATATACTTTATTATTACCTGATGCTTTTTGTTGCAAAAAATCTAAAAATGAAGCATGTGTTGCTCATAGCTGAGCAGGCTCTTTAAAGTTTAGAGAATGAAAGCTATTCACTAACAAGTAGACATTTTTTGGAGTCTAATCATATTGTCAAGGATACTAATAAAGGACCAAAATGACATTCTAAAAGGCTTAGTATAAATTACAAAAAAAAAAAAAAAAAGGTGCTTTTGAGCAGTGAAAGAGTTTTTTTTTTTTTTTTTGGAAATTGCTTCTCCTGAATTTTTTTAGTGTGGGAACTTTAAAAAGCGTGCTTCTGGGGATATTTTTATAGGGAAAGCAGCAAATCAAGATATGTGATCTCTACTTAGGTATACACTATCACTAGCTGCTTACCTGTTAGAAATTGCCAAATAGCCACCAAGCTGAGTTTCTGCTGTTAAAAAATAGTTACGTAGAATCCTGCCACAGTGCCATACAAAGCCTGCTCCTGGCTGCCCCCAAGCCCACTTACCTGAGCTCCTCTGAAAGACTTTTAGGATCTGGTACATTTTCTTCTCTGTTGAATGGTTTGCAGAGGGGCTGAGTCACCAACCCCAGAGTTCTGTATTCAGGGAATGAGGACAAAAATTAAATAAATACACACATCAGGCAGCATGTGTAAGAGTTTATTTCAGATACTGAAGTTCTCTGCACTGCCCCACTGCTCCGACCCCATAGCAGGGAGATGAGCTCATGTCAGTTTGGAATCTCTATCTCTAATACTTCTGTATTTCCACAAGGAAAAAAAATGTTTGTGGCTTAAGCAACTACAAAAGATGCTCTGAGATAAAACGTGAAAAACATTCCTGAATTTACTACTAAATCCAGAATGGCAATCCCCATGAACACAGTTTTTCATGAATCCAAGTGGCCTTAAATACAGATGGAGACACAAGAATGGTGATTGTTACACTGACCAGCAAATGCTCAGCCCTCTGAACGCATGACAGTTTTTGAATGTCAGAGTAGACCTTACATTAAGATGGAAGTAGTCTCCATCTCCGCAAAATATCACGTATCTCCTAAGTGCCATTGACAAGTCAATCAACAGAGTGACAAATACCATGAACTTTTGGGAAACTTTTTGCTATTTCAAGTTATAAACAGAACAAAATGCTAAAACAATAGCACAAATTAAAGCTCAATCAAGGGAAAATAGGTTTGTTTGTTCTCAAAAGATAGTTGAAGTTATCGGACTGAGTAGTGGGTGTGAGAGAATAAAAGTCTAACAGAAAAGCATCGAAAGAAGCAGCACTTGACAAGGAGAGCTCGAGCTCGGAGGGAGAATTCCTGCGGCGGCTGAACCCGGG
This sequence comes from Choloepus didactylus, assembly GCF_015220235.1. Taxonomy (NCBI): domain Eukaryota; kingdom Metazoa; phylum Chordata; class Mammalia; order Pilosa; family Megalonychidae; genus Choloepus; species Choloepus didactylus. Next base: position 1,914,316 of record NC_051322.1, on the reverse strand, counting down.
TCTTCCCGTCGTGTTTAAGGCCTGGCGTCCCCCTTAACCTGTTGTCTTCTCCACTCTACACAACCAGAGCTTGTCAGAGCCGGACCCCACCGAGCCCCCGGTAAGGCCGCGATGTGAAGGTGGGTTGTAGCCTCAGTTCTCAGACTTGAGTGACCCGGCATGTCGAGATCTAAAGCTCCGGCAAAAGCTGGAGAATCCTGGGGAGAAGAGACAAGACGGTGGTCATATGCAAGGAAATGGGGAGGGTCTTAGCAACGTGGGTGCCTGGGGTGGGCACAGAGGAGGTAAGTGGTCCCAGCGCTTGCCATCTCGGGATGGAGCAAATGAAAAGCGCAGCCTGGGAAGCCAGCGGCAGGGCAGAGAGACGGGGCATTGGCTGGAGGGTTGGTGCCACTTCCTCGATGTCCAAGATGCGACTCCCGCCATGGAGCCTGGGAAGCAGGGGAGGGGGCACCTCAAGCGGAAACGAGCACACCCCACGATCTCAGGAGCCCATCAGGTGAATGGGGACCGGGAATTCTCAGGATCCATTTGTATTCGCAACACGTAATATTTAACATATACATTAAATAGAGTTTCTGCCAATTAAAGTTTTTAAGGTCCTCATGTAATAAATATGCTCAACCTATATATTGCCTAGGCTCAGAATTTCTGAGAAGGGGGAAGCATGGAAAATAGTTATATAACCTGCACTTAATTCCTGTGGAATTTGAAGTAACAAAACGGTCTTGATTAAGGTGTTTCATAAATATCACACATTTCAACACTAAACACCTGGAGGGCAGGCAAACCCTAGAAGCAGACACTAGAGCACCTATAGCATGGATGATCGACTTATTCTGTAAAATGCCACCACATTTTACATAGCTGATTTCACTACATTAGAAAAACATGATGACACTGGTGACCCCCTCTTGCCAGAAATGATGGAAACTGGTTCTGGTGATTTATTCACAAGGAAACCGTGATTACTGGAAATTTCATTTTTTCCTTAGGCCAAAAACAGGGCTTGATAAAGACGAAAACTCGTGAGACTAATGCATTCCTTGAGAAAATCTAGAACTCACAGAACCATGGATTTTTTATTAGAAGAAAACTGGACAGCTGGCCCATTGGGCCCGAGGCTCTGGTTTCACAGACACGAGCACGAAGGCTGGAGGAGGAGGACGCTTAGCCTCAGGGCAGGCCGGCGGCAGCAGACAGAAAAGGGATCCCAAGTTCCTTCACTTTCAGAGCAGCGCAGGCCCTGCCGCAACACTCTGCCTCATGTTACACTGATAGGAGGGACTTTAAAATCAAACTACACCTGTCTGCAAAGCTGGTCAACCTCCCAGAGGTTTCATCACTTTCTCTGCCAAGATTTTAAACATTTTAGGCTGTAAGAACAACTGATCACTGGCCACCTGAGAACCGAGCATGCTGAGGCTGCTGGCAGCGTGAGGACCCGGGCAGAGCTGGGGGTGCAGCCCTCCAGGGGTGGGAACGTGGGGTGGGGGCAAAACAGCGGCTCCCCACTTGGGTCTGTGGAGGAGGGAGGGAGTGTGGTGTCCCTGTTGGGGGCTTTCTGGGGCCAGGCCCCGTCGTGCTGTGCCCATTGCCATTCTGGGCTGGTGGCTCCTGCAGCGTCTGTCCATCTGTCCATCCCCAAGGTCGGGGAGCCGCAGGGGAGCCCAGGGCCTCCCCCAGTCCACAGTCCCTCCTGAGTCCGCCCTCTTCACCCTCCTGCAGTCTTCCTGGGGGTCGGTGGTCGTGACAGGGAGAATTAGGAGGAGTGAGCGGCTACATCTTGGCCAAACCCAGAACACGTCCTTGTAACTTTTGCTCCATGGAAAGAAAAGAAAAGGAAATGAAGTGCATTGCTGATGAATTAAATTCACTGTAGACAAGGGTTTCTAAACCTTGGCAGTACTGACATTCGGGGGCAAATAATTCTTTATTGGGAGCTACCCCTCTTGCAGGACATTGAGAGCACCCCTGGCCTCTACCCGCCACGTGCCGGCAGCAGCCCACCCCTCACACCAACGACAACCAGAAAGTCTCTGGACACTGCCAGATGCCCCCTGGGGGCCAAGCTGCTCCTTGTTGAGGATCACAGGTCTAGATGAGTTGAAAATATTTTATGTACATCCAGACTTAGAAATAAACAGGTATGTTATTAATTCTTGTGGGGAAGAAAGAAAACAAACAGCCTCTCCATATTGCTAGAAATCTATAATAATAAATATCTTGTCAAGGCATAAGAGGTCAACTCTCTATAAAACACACATCTGAAGGAGGTTGGTGACACCGCAAGTGCTCCGGCCACCTTCGGGGCAGTGGAGACCCCATCGGGAATCCCAAAACCTGCGCCGCATTGGGTGAAACGCTGCACTGGCAGGCCAAGAGATTTCTTGCGTATCTTAGCAAACAAGGCGTTCAACTCTGCTCTCACATAAAGGATGCCCTGAATGCACAACCCCGGCCACCACGAGACAGGCTGTGCAGCCACCACCATCCACGGCCCCTGCCCCACGCTCGCAGGAAGTGGACTGCCCTCCCACACCAACCTGAAACCTGCTTGTCCCAAAAGACTCCCCACTCCCGTCTGCCCCATGGGAGAGAGCCCTTCTCACTGCCACTTTTTACAGTAGCACGTTTAAGAAGACCCCCTTCATGGAGAGGAAATGCCTCCACGGCACCCCAGGCTGGCAGCGAGCTGCTTCCACACCGGCCGTCCCCAGGAACTGCTTCACAGCGTGAGTGGGACGTGCCCCAACGACGCAGGCAAAGCCCTGTGTTTGCAGTCAGGGGGTCTCCTTCCGTGAGCCCCATCTTCCTCATATGTAAGATGGGTATAAAATACCACTTCCAGGGCTACAACAAACTTTAAATTAAATAGCATCGATAATAACACTGTCTAAACCAAACAGGACTGTTCAAATTTGTTACTATTCTTCACCCTTCTCAGAGTTTCTATAGTGTTTATAGTTGCAGAATATCAATTATTAAAGTGTATTATTATATTTCATATATCTATATTATGTCAGCCAATCAATGGGTGAATGAGTGAATTATTGTGATATACCAGAACTGCATTTTTAATGTTTACGGTGTGCTGAGTTTGGAGATACCCAATTAAAAAGTCTTGGTGACTGATCTCCAGAAGCTTGTATCACCCGCCCGTTCAGCCAGGCTCTTACTCACCGAGCACGTGCAACGTGAACCCACTGAGCCCGGATCTGGGCAGAGGATGAAACAACGGCCAGGGAGCAGCACTCCCCTCAAGGAGCTTACATGCCGTGGTTGGAAAGAGGCGCACTGGCAGCTGGAGAAGCATGAGGGGAGTGCAGTAAGGGACAGAGCCCCGGCTGGAGGAGGCAGGCAGAGCCTCCTGCAAGAAGTGAGACCACAAAGACAAACTGGACCCGGGCAGGTTAAAATAGGGGGCAAGATAATATGCATAAACAAAAACCGAATAAAATACACAGAGGGCACACAAGAAATAAGTAGCAATTGACTAATTCGATTGATTGATAAAAAAAATAAATAAACTTTCCCCGTAGGGCCCAGAGGAGAGTTGGGGGAGCAGAAACGGAGAAAGGTCCCAGGGTTTCGGCTGCCACTGAGAACAGGAAAGCCCAGATTCAAGTCTGGCCTTGCTGTGCAGTGAGGAAATAGCAGGAAGGATCACAGGGCCTGGACCCAATGGAAACAGAAAAAGCACAAGGCTCCGAATCTGTCCCATGTCCCAACCCCCAAACCAGAGGGCCAGGGGCTGCCTAGCAAAGCTGAAGCCACAGTGTTGGGTTTGGGAGCTGCAGTGGCAGTTCCTACCAGAGAAACACTCGTGCCGAAAGCCAGAGGGCGGCAAGGCCGGAGTTCCTGGACGTCTGAGATCAGAGTATCAGGGGACCAAGTCCTCGTGTAAATTCAAGAAATGGGCAGGAGACAAGTTAGAGGAGCAGACCGAGGAATTTGCACCAACATACGACCAGCATGTCAGCAGGGGAAGACTCCCTTAGGAAACAGAGGGTTCGGACACCTCACCCGTCACCCCCAGCTGGAGTCCCGCTGCCTTCACCAGGCGAGCGTGCCCTGCTTGGCCTAAGGACCCCAGAGCACCACAACCCCAAAGAGCTGCACGAAACTGGAAATACCACGGGCCGAAGCCACTCGCCCCCTCAAGGAAGAGCCCGTGCCCTAATAACACAGTACACGAGTCACTTCAGGCTCGCTTCTCTCCATATCCTACCTGGGATGGAGCCAGCTGCCAATATTTTGGTTAATATAAAATTGTGTGTCAAACAGCAATGATGCTGGAAACTATATTGCAGGATACCGGAAAATTAATAACTTTAAAACATTCTTAAGGCTATTGTAGAAGCAAAATTTACGTATGAAACTAATATCTAATTATACAAGGACAGAATTTAAATACTCGTCTATTGAACAATATTCAGGCAATATTCAAGTTCTGAGCAGATTTTGAAAATGCAGTTTCTGAATGACACTGTAAGATTTGAGATGCTTATTAAACCATATACTAGGAAAAATGCACACGAATACTTACCCACTGGATGAAGAGCTGCTCACGGTTCTTGACACAAATGTATTCAATGTTATTTATTGCTATTTATTGTGCAAAGATGGCAAGACAGAGTTCTCCTCTTTGGCAGGGACCGTTGAGTTCTGTGCCACTTCCCATTCAGTACATGTACTAATTCATAACTAAACGGAGTAGCCTCAGAACCTAAATGAAATGTACTGTGGGGCAATTCAAAACCTAAGACATACATAAAGTACATAATAACCTGCACTTACTGAGCATTTACTGTATACTAGGCACTTGTCAAAGTGCTTATGTGAATTATCTCATTAATTCTCACAATTTACTAAAATAATGTCATTATTCTCATTTTATGGATAAGGAAACTAGAAAAAGGTTGAGTATTTTGCCCAAGGTCACCCAGATAGCAGGTGGTGAGCAAGGATTTCTATCCAAAGAAATTGACATTTCTACCCACATTCAGAAATACAAACATATGTGCATGCGTACTAGGCAGATTTAAAAAGAAAAGAAAACCAGAGAATCCCAGGAGCCGGTGACCAGAGGTGTGGAGAATGGAAAGCAGATGGGAGCTGGCGTGCACGTGACTTCCTTACAGCGCCCCCACCCGAGCGTGTAGCTGTCCGTGGTCCTGGAAAATTATGGCGTTAGTGGGCACGGCTGTTTCTTCCAAACTTGGGTCACTAGGGATTTCTGTCCTGTGTCCCATAGAAATGCTGAGCCAGATGAGAAAGAACCAATGGTGAGGGGGAAAGGGGTGCAAAGAGAGAGCCAAGCCACCATCGATTACAAAGCCATGAGAGAAATCATTTTCAAATAATTACACCTAAGATTTGTTTCTGGAAAATTGGAAAGATTTTGTCTTTGTCTTTCAATTTCAGTCTTAAAAAAATTAGTAGTTGATGTGACACGTTGAGACCTATGTTTGTGTAGTTTTCTAGCTTTTCAAAGCTCCTATTTCTGATCTCTGAGTCACCTATTGCCATTGACACGGCCTGGCCCTAGTAAATAGAAAGCCATAATAACCCTACATTGGATTCATTTAAATGGCTGATGGCAGCTACTTTGCCTGCATTACTGTTTTTCTCCCTGTCTTCAGTTTCTTTATGACAAACTTTCCTTGTCTGTGTCCCTGAGACGTTTACTACCTTCGAGGCAGCTCACGGAGCAAATGAGTGACAGGAGGGGAGCAGAAGAGACAGGGCAAGCAGCCGCAGATGGCCCCTCCTTGTGCACTGGACATCAGGCAGATGTGAGGATAAAACTGTCAGGAGTGAGGACACAAAGAGAAATATTGCTATTTCCTATTATTCACATTCTTCCCGTGAGCTGTTAGCCCAGTTGCCATGGCACAGGCAGTGAGATTTCATGATTTCCTCCTGCCATGTGCTTGTTCAGCACTGTGAATTTAATCAGCCCAGACGGTTGGCTGGGTTTTGTCCGTGTGAGTGGAATAAAACTTTTCTCACCAGCTACACCCACAAAGTATCAAAAGCCATAAACAATCGGTAACTCCTATACTTGAACTTGCTGCTTTACTTGACCAAGGCTACAAGAACAGGGGACTCCAGGGCTCCCAAGCAGGAGCTGCCACTTGTTGGCTGTGGTATCTGAAGGTATTTTCAGTGGAAAACATCCATTTTGGAAAGGGAAATGTTATTTCTGAAGGGCAGAAACAAGTCTGCTCCTAGCGATAAGTTTAAATGCAAAATTCTAACAAATATTCCTTACCCGGATAGAAGAGGGTGACCTAAGAATGTACAAATAATGAAGGTAAAATACATCAGAAAGGTTACCTGACGGGTGAGGACTAGAGGAGGGAATTTCACTAGCAGGTCATTAGAAATGGTAAGTGAAATCTGAAATTCCACCCTTGCTTCATAGTCACCTCCACAGAGCCAGCCGGGCGTGCAAATGACAGAGTACCCAGAACTGGATTTGTCTCACCTAGAGAAATTATTTGAACTATTTGAAATTATTTGGATCCTTCTTTAAAGCAATGGAATAGGTCCTATGTGGAAATATTATCATTACAATATAACCAAGAGAAATTTCTCTGAAAAACATTTGTCTGATATTTGCATATCATTAAAGTATGATATTTGGTTGAAATTTAAAATAGTTGATATTTAGATGTGTCTGTTTCCAACTTTTTATTCTTATACAAGTCTATTAAATTCCCAAGATCCTGTTAAAAATATGAACTTTGTGGTCAAATGATGATGAAATTCTTCACTGTGATTTTAGCATATTACAGGGCCTAAAATTACCATCAGACATGGAAACACACCTTTGCCATAAAACTAGGAGATAGTCTTAAAATAAATCTATTTGCTGACACCATTTTTCAAATCCATAAGTATGTTTTCTGTTGCATTTTGCCAAAACTCATTTTACTTTTAGGAAAGAGCAAAGGACAGAGAATTATTTAAATTATTTCTCAGTACAACTGGAATTAAAGAGTAAGAAGCCCAATGCTTACAAACAGTGGGATATTTGCAAAACCTTTTTCAAGGTGGTGTTCAATACCTACTAACCGAAGCAGAGTCCTGTTTTTGACAAAAGGAGGGAAACGGCTGGCAGTGACTCTCAGACAACTCCAAGCCCTTGAAGAAGTCAAAGAAAATATCAGAAATGAGGACAACGAACGCAGTGAAGATGCCTGAACATCTCATCGTAACTCACTCTGTCCCCTTTGCCACGATTTCTTTCGGGTCTCTTATAACTGTCGAGATGTTCTTGCTACCCATCCACCACAGACAGTAATTTTAAAAAATGCTCATTTTGAATTGAGATCCTGCCCAATGGATGCCCTGGTAACGAGGGAACCCTGAACCCCAACTTGTTGCCACCTTTGGCAGGGGAGACAGTGCAGGGTAGTGGAAATCCTTCCGGTGAACCCGGGTTGAATCCTGGCCACATTTGGACACGTGTCTTCCCAGGATGCTAAAAGGATTCAATGAACTTAGCCCAGCAGTTAAAGGAAAGTAAAACCAGGGGAAGTATCTGGAATGCCCCCTTTTAAAGGACCAAGAAAGATGCTCCTTCACCATGGATGAGCCACGGTTTCAGGGAAAATAAATGCCATGTGTCTCTCACGGTAGCTGCTAGTTATCCATTCTGTTTTCTCCATCAAGTCTGGACATGGATGAAGAGAAATAATTTTACCCATTAATTAACTACATTTTCTGGTTTTGTCTGTATTTAATAAACAAGTCTTACGTAGAAATGTATTGCTGTATTGTGTTGTATTGTGACACATGAAAAGAAATATAAAATATTTAATATTATTTCCACTGACATTCACCAAGGATAAAAAGAAAACTGGGCTTTCTCTTTCCCTCATCACCTTATAGGTCTGTCTTGGCCAAACACTCTATTGGGCAGGGAGGTAGGGAAGAGAGGAAAAGAGGGAAGAGAATTGGAAAGAAAAAAAAAGAAACTGACAATGGTGGAGGCCCTGCAGATTTTCATGTCATACTCTCACCAACGTGAAGAGGTTTTACCGCTCTCACTTACAGAGGAAGCACCGAGACTGCAAACGGGAGACAGCAGCTCTCTGGTCAACAAGCAAAATGGAAGCCGGGCCGTGGATCCCGAATGTGAAACCCGTAGATCTGGGTCTGGGTTGGCCGCGCTGGGTCCTGGGCCCGTTGCCGTGGCTCACAGGGGCCGTTCTGTCCTGGTTCAGCCTCAGGCCTGGGGCCGCGGGGACAGGGTCTGCGCCCCGTCCCAGGGACCTCTTCCACCGGGGACCAGCTCCTGCCGGGTCGAGGTGATTCGCAGGCGACAGAGGGGCCGCGGCCTCTGGTGACATCTCTCGCACGTGGGACACACTGTCCCTTCTGGGTCCTGCTCTCGGGGCCATCGAGGCAGCCTGTGCCGTGTTGGCCCCGGCTGGCGGACGCTTCAATCTGTACAGACGCGAAGGCTGCAGGGCCTCCTGGATGGACTCCCCATCATGAGATGCAAGTGAAAAGCTCGCAAGAGGGAGCCTGCCCGGGGCCTGCCCACGACGCGGCCGGACACGGCGCTGAGCGCCGAGCCCATCCCAGATGGCCACGCTCGGAGAAGGGGAGCCGGGTGCATGAGGTCTCGGGCGGCCCATGGAGGGCACTGCGGAGGCCTCGCAGCCCTGGACGGCAGGGGGGCAGGAGGGCACCCCAAGGTGAAGGCCCAAAGGGGGCTCCGGCCCCCAGCTGTGCTGCAGCAAAGCTCGGCAGGAAGTGGGGTCTGCTGTACCCAACAACATGTGGGCCGTGTGTGTGATGTGTACAGTGTGTGTGGTATTCTGTGTTTACATGTGTGGTCTGTTGGTGAGTGTTTAGAGTGTGTGTGGTGTGCAGGCGTGTGTGTGAACAGTGTGGGGATATGTTTGGAGTCTGTGTGTGTGCACATGTATGTTTGGAGTATGTGTGGTGTTTTGGTGTGTGTGTTCATGCTGTGTAGGTGTGTGTGAGTGTGTATGTGTTGTGTGTGTGTAATGTGTAGGTGTGGGTTTGGATTTTGTGCATACGTGGTGTGCAGGCATTGTGAGAATGCATGTATGTGGTGTGTCAGTATGTGTGTGTGGTGTGCTGGTGCGTGTGAGTGTGTGCATGTGTGGTGTGTCTTGGGAGTGTGTGTGGGAGTGTGTGTGAGAGTGTGTGGTGTGTTGGTGTTACTGTGTGGATGTGTGACAGTGTATGAGTGTGTGTGGTGTGTTGCTGTGTGTGCGAGTGTTTGTATTGGTGTGTGTGCATGATGTGTTGGTGTGCGTGTGCACGTGGTATGTTGGTGTGAGTGTGTGTATGTGCTGTGTTGGTGCGTGTGTGGTATGTTGGTGTGAGTGTGCTGGTGTGTTGATGTGAATGTGTGTGGTATTTTGGTGTGTGTTTGAGTATGTGTGATGCTGTGTGCATGTGTGTGTGTATGGTGTGTGTGTGAGTGTATGTGGTGTGTTGGTGTGAGTGTGTGTGCATGTGGTATGTTGGTATGGCTGTGTGTGTGTATGTGGTGTGTTGGTGTGAGTGTGTGTGCATGTGGTATGTTGGTATGGCTGTGTGTGTGTATGTGGTGTGTTGGTGTGTGTGTGATATGTTGGTGTGAGTGTGTGTGTGTGTGTCTGAGTGACTTCGCAGCAGCTCCCGGGGAGGGCATGTCCCCAGGAGGGTCACTGGCGCCCTGCCCTCTGTCCTGCCCCGAGAGGCCCGTCCTGTCCAGCGGGACGTGTGACAAAAGTCTGGAGAGCAGAGGGGCCGGCCTTTCGGAGCCCCGGAGCAGGGTGCAGGGCCCCTGCCCTCTCCTCGGGGCCTCTGGGTCCCAGCAGGGCCCTCGCTGCCCACGGCTCCCTGAGGCCCCCCGGCCGGCATCGGCTCACCCTTAGGGACGCAGGACGAGAGGGCACCAGGCAGTGCCCCTGCCCAGCGCAGCCCTGGCCTCACACCGGGCACCACCCGCTGCTTATTACGTCCCGGTGTAAAAAGTGGAAAGAGTCTGTGAAGAGAAAGGGAGGCTTCCTTGCGGAATGGTTCCTTTTTCAACTTGGACCCCCCCCCCCCCCGCTCTCCTCCATTTCACGCCATTCCGGGTTTGCTCCAGGGTCCCGGTTTGGAGCAGCCTGGGGCATCCGGCGCCAGCCTGGGGGGGACGTCTGCCCCCAGAGCGGGTCCGGGTGGGCGTCCAGGAGTGGAGGACCCTGTGTCTCCAGCCCCTACCACAGCCGAGGGGACGTTCAGGGACGGCCGCAGGCCCTCGACAAAGGACCTCGGAGCCCCCGACGCGCTCACGGTTCGGATGTGGGGCTGCACCTCGCGGCCCACTTCCCCGCGGCCCTCAGCGGGCCGGGAAGACGTTACCCGATCCGGTGCCGGAAGACTATTCATGTATCAGCAATTCACTGTCAAATGTTAAATAGTTTGCCAAAGAAGAATAGACGCTTTACATTTTATGCATAACTAGTTCAGAGGGTAGGGCTATAAAAGTTTTCTATTAACATGTAAGCACCAAGACAAGTTTTTTTTTTTTTAACTTGATAAATATACATAACTCCTTTACAATGGGGCTCTTGTGTTGCTAATGGGGACCCTTAATGGAGAGTTATATTTCCAGGATTATATCTTTATTCAGTTGCAAATGATTTTTGGGGGGGAGTTTTAATACTGCAGCCTATGAATAATAGTATCATTTGAATGCCAGGGGCACCTGGTGTGGCGGACAGGGGCCGCCTGACCTGGCAGCCTTGCCAAGTTTGCATTTTCCCAGCCTTCCCTATCCGCTCCATTCAGCATCTAATTTCATTCTCCCTCAGCAAAATGCTAGACACTTGTAACTTTATTCTCCCTCTGCAAAAACTTGCCCTCTTGTAAGGAAAAAATCCTGGAAAAAAAAATTTCTCTTATCAATCTCTTCTTATATGGAGTCTGGTAATTTGAAGGCTGGCTAAAGTTTCAGGAAAAACCTTCCAATTAAATACTGTAAAAAGATAAAATAACTGTGGCCTCGCCGCTGCCCAATAGCTTTATTGAAGCCCTCTTTTGTGGATTTATTGTACATTAGCCAGTGAGCCGTGCAAAGAACATTACGTTTCAGAAAGAGCTATTCGCATGCGGTCTGCGTCCACTCCAAACACAATCGGGCCTGTATTGCGTTTTGCAAATTTATACCAGGATGTTGGTTTAGAGTGCTTCCCTGAAAAGTTTTTCAAGTAAGTGTCTGCTTTCATGGCAAGAGTGATGGAGGCACACAAACAAACCTTTGTTTCAAAACTCACAGATGTATGGCTGGGGCCGAGCTTTGTTTCCCCTTTAAGAAGTATTCTCAGATTTTTGTTTTGAGCACAACACAGGATTGTACCCAAAAAAAAAAAAAAAAAAAATCAGCTTGAGGATGAATGTCTGGTATAATCTTAGGCTTTCCCAGATTTTCCCAGGGTTAGTTTTTCTATCCCAAACTTGGTGTATTGGGTCAGCTTGGGTTTTTACTATTATTGTTGTTTGTTTGTTTGCTTTGTTTTGTTTTTTAAATCCAGGCATACAACAAAAATGAATTCTGGCTACTTCAGCTTTTAATGGCTTCAGGAAACTTCATTTCAAAGCCACTGGAGGGGTTGCAAGCTCGATAAATATACTTTTGTTCAGAGCCGTGATCTGCCTTCTCCTCCCCTTCAGGCGGGGGATGCTCTGGGGCTGTGATGTCAGCGGCGAAGGCAGCCACCTGGGCCACGGCTGCACAAAGCGCTCACATGTGGCGCACCTGTTGGGGCCACAAAATGCCAAGGAGACGGTTTTAAGCTCCACTGACTCTCATGTTAGAAAAAATATATTTGGCCACAAGTGGGGCTCAGGAATGATCAGTCAGAAGAGGAGCCACGTGGGGGCAAAAACCGTAAAGCCAGAGACAGACCCCCTGGCCCGGCTCTGCAGGACCCCAGACCCCGGGCCCAGGTGACTGGAAGCTGTCGGGCAGCACCTACAGGTGACGGCAAACACAGCCCAGCCGGAGGCACAAGGCTTGCTCCAAACGAACTCGGTTGTTCTTAGTAGGCGCTTTAAAAGGACAAGCCCTGCACGAGAGAGAAAGACAAGCGGCGGTTATGCCAGGCACAGAGAGGGCGGTGCCTGCAAACTGCACTGGTTTCAGGGCTCAAGTTTTCCTGCTGCTGTACTCTCCCTTGGGAAAAAACAGCTTCCCACGAAATCCAGTTATAAAGTGACTTGTCGTCACTGGGGAGTCCGTGCGGTACAGAGGTGAGACTCAGCAGCCATGAGAGGATAAGGATATTACTTTACAATTAAGCCTTGTTTAGTTGAGTTTTAATTTAATTAAGATTAGTTATGATTACTGTCATCACAACTAATTAAGCATTTATCATGTCCTCTTCATACACCATTTTATTTGTCTCACAGCTATCCTGCTAAGATAAGATTATTAATCCCACTTTAGATGTGAGGAAACTGAGACCAAAGGGAGAATGAGCAATGCCAGCAGGTGTTTAGAAGAACCAGGTCCGAAACCCAGGTCTTCCTCAGCACAGCATCCACCTCTGTTCCTTACGTCAACCGCTTTCCGTGGGTCGAATCGAGAGCTCCAAGCAGACAGCCGCTCTCACCCCTCAGACAAGTGTTTCAGTCATCTGTGAGCTCCCTCCTTTCCATCTTTTGAACCCAGAGATGATTTAATCAGCTTCTCACTCTCATTGGGGCCGGGCTAATTTTGGCATTCACTCAGGCTGCTCCTCTGCTTTCATTATTTAAAGACCGTGACCAAAGTGCCCTGTGCCAAATTGTACTACAGTGAAAATTTACTGCTGCTTTGTTGTTTCAAAACTTCATCTTCATCAACTACCATAAATGTCCCTTTCACTTGGGATATCCAAAGACGTCGCTGACAGTTCCTGAGACGTTAACTGGGACATCGCTTTGGTCTAGAAGGGGGTGCTGGGCTTTCTCGGCAGGGCTGCGGGGGAGCCTGCCCGGCACCACCCGGGCACCCCAAGCCTTTGAGGCTGGGGACAAGGCTGAGCCTGAGTCCATGTGAACCCGAGGGCCCCGAGACGGGAGAGAAAAGAAGCCACTTCAGAGGAGTGTGTCTGTGCGTGCCGTAAGACATGAAACTATTCGTCCTTCCCCTGAACAGGCTTCGCTGCAAAGAAACTAGACTGCATTGTAAGTTCCCTGATGGCACCCCAAGGAAATCAACAAGTCTGGAAAACTTGGCTGAAATTGTAAACAAAATTTCAGGAGATGCGAGGGCTTCTGGGCAGCACCTGTGACGCTAAGGGAAGCCAGTCCATGAGTCGTTGTTTGGGAACCATCTTCTCTGAATCCCCGGGCAGGAGCTCTGCTCTCGGTGCACTTGAGCCCTGATCCCAGAGGGAGCAAGCTCTGTGCCAGGCTCACCCCCGAGTGCGGCCGGGACCGGGACCGAGGCTCCCTCCCTGGGACCACAGCCCCCGCCTCTCCAATCCGGTCCACACGCACAGATGCGCGCTCTCTGGGCGTTAGTTCCTGACAGCCTCACCCCGCAGATGTAGATTAACACCATGTAGTGCCTCAAAACTGACATTCATGATTTACCATCTCTCTCATTCTTATCAAGCAACTGAAACTTTTTGGGTACAAAGTAAAAATACCCGGTACCCACCCCCCCTTGAAATATGCTTTTGCAAAGCCTCAGATCCCATCACCATAGCTCAGAGTCCTTGCTCCATTTCTGACGTCTTCTAAGGATCAAAAGGACACAGGTCAACCCAAGAAGATGGAAATTTCACTGAATGCAAATCTGACCTTGTCCCCAAGTTTATGCTCAGAGTTCCACAGTTACACTTGAGAAACACCACTCTGGACATAATTTCTGAGTGAACTTACACTATTTCCAGCATGAAAGGAAGGAGTTTCTTATCAGCCAAAAGGCGATTTTCTAACCATGAAGCATGTAATGAAAAACTCTCTTGAGTGCCAGGAAAGAACAAGGACTGATATCTGAAAGCACAGAAATCCATATTTACTTTTTTATCTGCACCTTTCAAGGAAGAAACACAGGTCAGCTCTCAGAAGCATCACCCACGCTTTAATGACGGGTATCCCCGGCCACGCGGCCACGCAGGGTGCCCCTGGCTGGAGAGCCAGGGTCCACGGGGCATCACTGCAGCAGTCACCTCCTGCCAGCTGGCCCCAGACCACGGAGCCCCCCCGCCAGGACAGCCTTTCCCACAGGCCCCCGGCCCCTACCAAGCCGCCCCCTCACCCCTGCACACACTGAGCCTTTCTGGCCCTGATTCGCATCCCCTCTGAGCTTCCCCAAGTAACACTTGGCCCATCTGACCGACTCATCCACGCCAGTGGGGAAAGGCGAGGGGACTCCGACGCCCTGCACCCAGCCCTCCCCGGTTACATACGTGCATTTTGCACATGGTCCTCCTCAGACTTCAGTTTCCAGCTGCCAGGCCCGTGATTTCAGCTGGGGGTTACCGGGACATGCCTCCCTCCAGCTGCCCCGGGATGTCCCTGCCAACCCGCCAGGGTCCTCGCACACCCACAGCCTGAGCAGGACATCCGGGGGTGTCAGTGGTGCAGTGGAGGCTGGTGGCCCCCAGGAGAGACCACGTGCACGCGTGGCCGGACGTGTGGTCCTGGGCCCGCGGCCACTCTCAAGGAAGGAATTGAGTCGTGTTCTAGAAGGCGGCAGCCCCTCCCCGGCGGCTGCATCAGTGCTCAGGGGCCCCCACTTCGCTACCGGGGAGCAGGGTGCCCCCAGCCCTCCGCACCAATGCCTTAGGCCGTCCCACGCGCTCTCAGGAGGAGCCCAGATATCGCAGTGAGGTACACGAGGTTTCAAGGCTTTCTCAGGAAGCAGCTCCGTTAGCCTAAGAGAGTAGGACTTGGTTTCTTTTTGTAGGAAATGCGCAATTATCCCTGGAAGGGTTCTTGTGAGGACCAAATGCACAGGAAGCAGCTTCACAAGTGTGAAGTGGTGGCACCCAGGAGCTGCGTGTGTTACAGACGTGCCAGAATACAGCAGACAATGCAACACAAGCCCATGCGTGTGTGCACGCAGCGATTCAGTAGAAACACACGAGCCACACGTGTTGCGAGTCCCTGAGGTCCAGGGGCCTGGGACACCTGCGGTCACCGTGAAGGCACCAGTGGCTCTGGGTCGGCAGGAAACCACAGCGCCGTGTGCCATGCAGCCAGAGGCTGTGATGGCCCCTCAGACGGAGAGCCTGTGACACCGCAGCCCCCGCAGAGGAGGCTGCCTCTCAAAGCGGAGCGTGGCCTGGGCGGCCGTCAAGTCCTATGCTGAGTTATTGGCGTCTGTCATCGACAGCTGTATTATAGCCAACTTGAGTTGTGGAAAATTATTTTTATTCAGGTGACATCTGTGATAAACAGCCCATCAGTATTTTCCACCTGAGAAATGTGCTCACCTGGCTCTCTGGAACAAGAACGTCGTCCAGTGTGTGGCTTGCCCGGGAATCTCACAGAAGACGGGGCGTCTCGGAGTGGGGGGCACAGGGGGGGCTGGTGTCGGCACGTCCTCCCTGCGCTCCGTGGCTGCCGCGTGACCTCCTCCAGGTCGGCCAGCGCTGGGTCCCCTGGGGGGTGGTGACCTTGTCCCCTCAGGGCGAGACAACAGGACACGGGCCTCCAGCCGCCACGCCGACAGCTCCAGCTTCTCCGGGTGGCCCTGGGGATCCTGAGCTGGGGCGAGTCCCCCGAGCAAGGCTGACCACGTGGTGGGGTTGCCCCTTCTCCGAGCAGTCTGAGGGTGCTGGCTTCGGAGGCCTTGTCCACACTTACAGAGGACACTGGGAGAAACAGAGGCAGCCGCAGAGCATGAAATGCACCTGCCTCATTCTCCCAACCCCAGACACATGCTCTCTGCACAGCCTCCCTCCCACCGCCACCCCCGGGACACGCAAAGTGAGGTCCAGAGACACGAAATGGAGTGAGAAAAGGCGGTGGACACACTGCTCATTTCCAGCCCTGTGTTACAGAAGAGTCCCAGCACCTCCTGCAGGCACCTGCAGTGACCCAGTTGCCACTGGTCTGGGGTTCAGACGGTCCGGGCCCTCCGGAGATACAGACCCAGAGGGCACAGCAGATGCAGCGACAACACGTGCTGCAGAGGATGCACATAAACACAAGCTGTCTGCTACCCACAACGGTTCAGACAGGAAATACAGAGCAGAATAAGGTCTACATATGACACAGCACTTCTATACTGCGTGTGTCCACACACACACACAAATACTTACACGGTAAGAGATTACTTTTAAGGAACTGCCTGGCGTGCTCATGGGGGCTGACGAGTGTGAAATCCATAGGGCTGGAGGCAGGACTTCTTCAGGAAACCTCGGGATTGCTCTCGAGGCTGTTGACGGATTGGAGGAGACCCCTGTTCTGGTTTGCTAATGCTGCTGGAGTGCAAAACACCAGAGATGGATCGGCTTTTATAAAGGGGGTTAATTTGGTTTCAAAGTTACAGTCTTAAGGCCATGAAGTGTCCAAGATAACACATCAGCAATCGGGTACCTTCACTGGAGGATGGCCAATGGTGTCCGGAAAACCTCTGTTAGCTGGGAAGGCATGTGGCTGGCATCTGCTCCAAAGTCCTGGTTGAAAATGGCTTTCTCCCAGGACGTTCCTCTCTAGGCTGCAGTTCCTCAAAAATGTCACTCTTAGTTGCACCTGGGATATTTGTCCTCTCTCAGCTTCTCTGGAGCACAAGTCTGCTTTCAACATCTGTTTTCAAACTGTCTCTCATCTGCAGCTCCTGTGCTTTCTTCAAAGTGTCTCTCTTGGCTGTAGCTCCTCTTCAAAATATCACTCTCAGCTGCACTGAGTTCCCTCTGTCCGTCAGCTCATTTATATGGCTCCAGTGACTCAACTTAGACCCACCTCAAATGGGTGGAGCAACACCTCCATGGAAATTATCCAATCAGTCATCACCCACAGTTGGGTAGGGCACATCTCCATAGAAACACTCAAAGAATTACTATCTAATCAACACTGATAACGTCTGTCCACACAAGATTACACCAAAGATAATGGCATTTGGGGGACATAATACATTCAAACTGGCACAATCCCCCAGCCCCCAACCTTGTGGAGACTCTTCTCCTTTACCAAAGTCAACGGACCAAGGTGCTGAGTCAGTGAACAAAACACCTTCACGCAGCACCCGGGCCAGAGCTTGACCAAGCGGCCAGCACCCCAGCCTGTGTGGCGTCAGCCAAACAGCGCCTGAGCCCAGGCCCCAGGTTTCCGCCCACAGCGCCGTCCTCCGTCTCTCACCCTCACTCTTCTCAGTCAGTGGCAGCCCCGTCCTCCCAGCCATGGACACCAAAAGCCCTCACGACATCCTTGGTTCCTTCTCTCCTTCTGCTTGTCAAACGCATCAGCAGAGAACTCGAGAGCAGGACCCCGCAGCCCTCCTCCCTGTCGGAGCGTCAGCGTCTCTCCTAAAACACCCAGGCGACTTCCTGCCCTGAGCTCTGCACAGCACTAAGCACAACTTGAATCCCTGGCCAGTCCTCCCTTCCCGGGGCCTCCAGTGGCCCCAATGTCCCCGAGAGGAGCTGGAGGAGACTGTAGCCCCTGGCCCGACACGAGCCGGGCGCTCCAACCTCTCTGCTCCCCTCCCGCCCTCCTGGTGAACCCTCAAGCCTGCCCCACCTCAGGGCCTGCCCGGGTCCCCCCGGCAACGAGGCAGTGCCCCCCGATTCCTTGGCTGCTCGCCCCCTCCCTCCCCCCAGTATCACCCCTCGGAGAGCTCCCCCAACTTGGCAACCCCACCGTGCCCACATGGAGGGCTGCTCCTGCCCCCTGCTCTGCTTGTCCCCTCCGTGCCCGTCTCCACTTCTCCTCTCAGAATGGCCTCCTGCAATTCACTTAGCGTGTATCTTCCCTGCCAGAACACAGGTTCCGAGAAGAAAGGGTCTTTGTTTTGTTCACCGCTAAATCCTCGACATCTGGAGGAGCAGCTGGCACGTGGTGGGAGCTTGGCAAGTATTTATTAAAGGAATGAGTGTGGTTCCGTGTTGCAACCTCAGAGGCAGCAGCTGGCGGTGCTGGGACAGTGCTACGCAGGGACATCCTGAGATCTCGTGGCCCTCGCGTTCTTCACTCAAGGCGACCTGTGGAGAGGAACGGCATCCTGGAGGGTGTAACTGGGCCTTGGCTCCGAGCGGGTGCGGGCGGGGGCTGAGGGCTGGAACAGGTGAGGCAGCTCTGCAGTGTGCAGTTCCAGGTGGGCCCAGAGCAGGCAGTGGGTACAGGCAGCTGTCCGCACGGCCGTGGGCACCGCAGGCCACCGGGGGGCTGGCCCCAGGCCAAGGGACGTGGGGAAAGGAGATCGCTGAGGCTCATCCCCCGCTTTAGAAGGTGGCCCTGGCACTCAGAGGATGACTCAGAATTCCTAACTTCTATGCTTCTGGCAAAGCTTTGTCCCAGGACCCTATTCTTGTCTGCAGATGGGTGGGCTGCTGCTGTCTCGCCGCCCACCTGCGGACCTTCAACCAACGAGGCAACCCCGTCCCAGTCAGCTCAACTTTTAAAAGCCACACACGGTGGGGTGGGGGGGTGAAGCGGAGCAAATAGAAGAGCAAGCCAAGTTCTTGTTGCACACGTGCAATGCCACCACGTGTGCAAACACCCTCCTGGTCTCACCAGGGTGGGACAGTGAGCGTGCAAGAGAAACTTACAAGTGCCAGGGAACCTGTAATTAATTCAAGAATTTTACTTTTGACCTTACAGCCCAACAACGGCCTCCCAGACAGTGGTTTAGCTTGTTTCATAGGGTGACTGTCCAGGAAATAACTGTTAAATATAAAGTTGCTACTTTGCTGTTGATCCTTTGCTACCGAGCAGCCTCACACTTACAGGGAGGGACACAATCGTGGGCTCGTCATCTTGAGGTTATGAACAGAAAGGGGCTGCAGGGCAGGGAGACGTGATACAAGCACTGCCCTCTGCATTTCAATTGTTCTGTGTCTTCTGGCCAAAGAACCGTTTAGGAATTTTAAAAAGATGCATGGCATTTTCAGAGCTGGCCTCTTGACAGAAGTTCCTGAAGTCATGCTGATTTCCACATTTGTCAAGTCTGTTGATAGAAACATCTAGTCGGGTTGAAAACACGTCAGCACAATGACACAGCTACTCCACTTTTGTTTACCCTGGAAAACCCTCCCACACACACATACGCACAGGAAGCCACGTGAGGAACATCCAGTGGGAACTGACCAGAAGAAACCATCCAAGTGCCCATCGGTCGGAAGTAAACCAATAAAATGTAGCTGACGCACACGATAGAATACACACACCAGTAAGACGGAGGGAGGATGGGAGAGAGAGAGGCTCGCAACAGGGATGGCTCTGCAAACCGAACGTTGGGTGTGTGAAACAGGTGCAAAATGCTACCCTGTGCACACCATTTGTGGGTCCATAAGGCCATGGTGGGGGGAAGGAAAGACTCAAAGCGAACCTCGACTCTGTCTGTAAGGTTTTCACAGCTTCTGTAATGGCTGGTTTTCGGTAGCAGTATGCTCTGCCCTATTTTTTTAATTTATCAGAAAGTTATTTTACCATTTTTAAAAACCATAGATTTTCTGGCTTGTGAAATTCATGTTGCTAAAATCGGTGGGAGGGGGAGTCAGTGAAATTTGCTTTACAAATACCATTCCTGTGTTGACGTTGATAGTCTGGGGAAATTGCAGATGTGACGAGAGGGGATGTGTGTCCTTTTCTATTTTTAGTAATGTCTCAACCTTCTTTCTAAACTGCCTCAACTCCTGACTATTCTAGATGCGGGTGCAGCTGGACAGACGGACGTTCACTTGTGAATGTGAGATCGTCAGGAACCCGAATCGTGGCTCCACCAGGATTCCTCTCGGTTTCCAACCCGCTTGACTCCAAATCCTTTTTGCCTTATCTGTTCAGACTAACTCACGGTAGGTGCCTCCGGGCTCTATGCCAGCCTACGGAATTGCGTGTGCTCACACACACACACCTGCCGACAGAAGTGAGGCGGCTCCGGGAAGCCCAGGTGGCCCTCCCGCGGGCTCAGGTGTGCTCCGGGCCGCGGCCTGGGCCAGGGCCGGCAAGGCCAACCCCCGGGCGCTGCGGTTCTGCAGTTACCGTGCACGAGCCGGTCCCTGGAAACAAGCCCGTGTCTTCAGTGATGGGAATCGTAGCTTCCCTGAGAATCACCGGAACAGTGAACTTTTTCTTTTCTTACTTAAAATCCCTAAGAATTCCCTACAGAGGGGCACAAAGCTCTCACAAGACTCACAGGACCCCGTTTGTCTTGCTCGGGCAGCTCCTCGCCCCACAGATGGCGGCGCGGCAGGAAGGATTGTGGCCGGCGAGTTCACAGACGTCCGGGCGATGATGTGCAGGAAGCGCGGACGCTCCCCTTCAGCCGGGCCCTCCCCTGGGGCCGAGGGAAAGGACTTCCTAATCCTTCCGTCTCAACAGCAGCATCCTCTAAATGTTCCATAAACTTCACAAATATTTTGACCTTTTTATACCTTGTCACTGCAACTCCTGAACTGGTCCATCCTAGCAGAAGGCCTGCAAGAGGCCTCAATGAGCAGCCTTTTGGTAAATGCATGGCGCTATGGCAGACCCTCACCGTGGGAAATTGGTCACAGCCACCACCCTGCAGAGACAGCTCAGCACAATTACATCCAGATAAGGGGCATGACAGACAGACACCTGCCCATCACTGTGATACAGATGAGGGCTCAGCCTACAGGCACTTGCCCGTAGTAGTGATACGGATTAGGGCTCAGCCTGTAGGCACCTACCAATCACGGTGATATGGATTAGGGCTCAGCACACAGACACCTGCCAATCACAGTGATACAGATTAGGGCTCAGCCTGTAGGCACCTGCCAATCACAGTGATATGGATTAGGGCTCAGCACACGGGCACCTGCCCATCACAATAAAACAGATTATGGCTCAGCCTATGGGCATCTGCCCATTGCTGTGATATGGATTATGGCACAGTGTACCAGTATCTTCCCATTCCAACTATTAGGACCTGCCCTTACACGCTCTTATGATTCAATTCTTTCAGGATGATGGCACAAGTTGTGTTTCTATAGCTTTGCTACAATAGACATTTATTTCAAGTGCAATATCCTCAATGAATATCCTTTAAAAGATCTAAGGTCTTCTCTCTTTTGGAGCTCTTTTTCCAAACTCTTATTGAAGAACACACACCCAGAGGGCCTGGGGATAAGTGGGTGCATTTCGGGTGTGCGGTGACAGAGCCGAAACTAGAGTAAAGAACCCCTTGCTCCGACTCCGTCTTCATCCACAGCAGAAACAATAGTTCTTCCAGTCTGAGGAGTGCCTGGAGTAGATCTAACCAGGAAACTTTTTACATGGGCAGATGCTTGTCTGTACATTGTCTGTAGCTTTAGCCCTTTGTCTTCCTTGCTGGCACCCTCCCCAATCTGTCCCCGGGAGCAGTGGTTTTGACGTGATGCTCCTCGGACGCACAGGCCCCAGGCCCTGGGGGCCGAGCACAGAGCTTAGGCCACCCCATCCCCGTTACGATGACTCACTAGTTTGTAATTAGGGTTCCCCACGAAGTCTTATTTGAATAAATGGGGTTTCAGTTCCTTAATCTGTATCCCCACCTCCACCCCAAATGTAAGTCAAAAGGCCATGTAAAGTCCATTTCACATGGAGACACACTTTCTTGGCAGAAATGTTGGACACCTGCTTTCTTCCTGCAGTGGACCCACTGGAACTTGGTCTGGACGTGCTCCAGTGTCCACCCCCAGGACCCTGGACCCCATGGCAGGCCAGCCCCTCTTGGACGAGCACAGGCTCCATCCGGCAGAGGCCTCTGGGAACCGGGCGTGCAGTGGGCCTCAGCTGGAGGCCAGCAGAGGAGGTGGCCAGATGAGCTGGCTCCATCCTTGCAGAGCTGATGCCCTGGGCCCTGAGTTGGAGTCACTGCCCCGACTGGCAGAGGCTCCCTCCACCCACGGCCTGCTCCCGCCAGCCCTGCTCCTGCCAGCCCTGCTCCTGCCAGCCTTGCTCCTGCCAGCCCTGCTGTGGCGGTTCCCAGCCGCAACTCGGGACCCAGCACACTTGCTCCTTTGCCCCTGTCTGGCACCCCCAAGTCCCACACCGGATGCAAAAACAGGATCCCCACTTCCATGGCCCTTCTCCCATCCAGAGGTGGGACATGTGTCCCCTCCCCCTGGATCTGCCCAGCTGTCTCTGTCCAGCAATGTCACCTCAGGACACCCACCATCACTCAAGGGAAGCCAGCCGCCCTGTGAGGTGCCAGCTCTGCTGAGACGGCCTCACGGTGAGCCAGGAGCAGGGGCTCAGGGCCTCAGCACCCACCGCCAGGCACGCACCCACGACAGTCCAGGCATGTTGAGGGCCTGGGAGACTGCGCAGCCACACACAGCCAAGCCCCCCAGTTCCTGGCTGACCACCAGGGGCATTTAAGCAACCAGCTTTGGAGCCGTGCGCTCTACAAGCTGGCCCAGCCCACGCCGCCACGCTCACCTTAGAGAAGCAGCTGTGTTTCCTTCTGACACTAGCTGTTGTGTTTGTTTTCTCAGCCTCTCACCCCCTCCCACCCGCCCTTCTGTTTGTCCCGAGCAGAAAGGAGCACACAGCAGAGCCTCATCTTTCCCATTTCACCAAGAGCCTTCGTGCCTGGCCAGCCCTATGCCACAAGCCTCCCAACGCCCTCCTCGGCCATTTGCGTTCGACCACGCAACAAACTCGAACACACCTCGGCTGTCGGCGAGGACCAGAACCCAAGGACGGGTCAGCGGCCCCTCTCAGGCTCTCTCGGTCTAGCGGAAGGAAGAGCCTCACACTGACAGCGTCCACATTTGCGTCCCCGGCGCAGGCCACTCTCTGAGCTCCCACAGCCTCTGGGAATCCAGACGTGCAGCCCGTGCAGCAGGCCGGCCCCAGTCCAGGTCACCAGGGTCGGCCAGTCTCCTACGCGCTCGGCCAAAATCCTGCCTCGCCCCTCTTCTTTGTCTCACACTCACATCCACTCCGACAGCAGGCCGCCTTCCCACCTTCAGAACATGCCAGAAACCGAGCCCTCCCTCCCACTGCACAGCCCTGACGCCTCCCGGCCTCCACTCGGCCCGCCCCGTGGTGCTCCGTTTCCCTCAGAGCAGGCAGCTCGGTTCTTTTACACCACGGGTCCGATCGTGCCTCTCCCTGGCTCTGACCTACCAAAGGGCCAAAGCTGAAGTCCTGCCCAGGCCCCAGACCTCCCTCAGTGTTTCCAACCACCCCTCACTTAGGCTGCTCCAGGACGGGCTGTTAAACCCGTGAGAGGAACGGCCTTGAAGAGAGGGACCGTCCTCTGGGACACTCGGCTTCCTCACCTGTAAAAGGGAATTGTTCTGGTTTGCTAATGCTGCCATATGCAAAATACCAGAAATGGATTGGGCTTTATAAAGGGGTTTATTAGGTTAAAAATTTATAGTCCTGAGGCCATAAAAGTGTCCAAATTAAGGCAGCAACAAGAAGACACCTTCACTGAAGAAAGACCGATGGCATCCGGAACACCTCTGTCAGCTGGGGAGGCACATGGCTGGTGTCTGCTGGGCCTTTGCTCCCAGGTTCTGGTTTCAAAATGGCTTCTCCAAAATGTCTCTGGCATCTCTCTCTCAGCTTCTCTGGAGCAAGCTCTGAACTAGCATCTCCAAAGCATCAGCAGCATTGGGGTCTGCTCTTTTTAAAGGACTGCAATAAACTAATCAAGACCTGTCCTGGACAGGCAGGGCCACGCCTCTGTGGAATAATCTAATCAACAGGTCACACCCCAACCAAAGGTGTCGCCCACAGTTGATTGAGTCACATCTCCATGGAAACACTCAATCAAAAGGTTCCAACCTAATCCACACTAATAAATCTGCCCCCACAAGATTGCATCAAAGAACATGGCCTTTTCTGGGGAACGTAATAGGACCAAACTGGCACAGGAGTGAAGATCCTATTTCTTACGACTATTCTGAACACACAGTATGTGCTCATAAAGTTAGTTTATTATTATATCCCTTTGTTGATGAGATATATCCAGTTGTCCAAAGACTTACATGACCTACCTAAACATAAACTTTTGTTATGCATTTTACCCTATGATTTAATTTACATTAAACTTTACACAAAGTGTTAGCAATGGCATGTGAGCTTCATATTTAAGCAATATGGGTTTGAGGAAAAATCAGCATCACATTTTCAGTTTACCGGGAATTTCCATCAAGGGAAACATGTCTTCTTGACAGTCCCAACAGCTGGCGTTCTGGAGCCGCTGTGTCCCCCAGGCTCTGAGGTGAGCATTCCCGGACCCTGAGTTTCACAGGCCACGGGAGGCTACGGAGGAGGAAGGGGCTCCATGAGGCTCAGTTGCCCACCATGAGGCAGAGGGCTTGGTCTCGGGGCGCACGCGGGGCCCCAGGCTGCTGTCGTTCTACGGGGTCCGTGGGTTGCTCATCTTCACTCAAGACCTCGGGGGAACCTGGTTCCACTCAGCAGCCGTTAAATCCCTGCTCGCCCAGGCTCCAGCCCTGAGTTCCAGCTCCTAGTCTATTCGGGTGAGTGATCGTGAAGCCCGAATCACCGTTTCAGGAGACAGTGCTACGTCCTTCCTAGTGTCCCCTAATGAAAACCTTCTAGAGGGAAGAGCCACGAAAGGCTTTCCCACAGACCCCTCCCGCAGAAGCGTTTTCCTCCGACATCGTATGGTCCTCAGCCCGACAGACAAGTGTGCATTTCACCCCAGCTCCGAGCCCGGTAACCCGAGCTGGAGGCGAGTCCCAGCCACAGCCCACGGGTGTCAGCGCCCGGCAGATTGTGTTTAAGTGTCATCTCGGGCTACGGTGGTACAGCAACTTGAATCAAAGAGAGATAAAACTCGGGAGCCGAGTGACAGGGATCTGCACACATCTAGTCCAGGTTCTGGCTTATGGATGAGCCGGCAGCAACGCCCGCGATTGCCCGGCCACTCCTGGCCGCAATGCAACCTGCAGGGCGGCCTGATCCCCCGACTCTCCAGAGCTTGACTTCCGTCACATACAGAGTTCTTACGGGGGGTGAAAAATCATACACACAGGCAGCCCATCCCCTGGAGCGCCCCACACAGGGACCCGCCCCATGCACCAGTTCTGCCCGCTGCCCAGGAGAGCTCTGTCCTTCCACAGCTGGAGCTGCTGCCAGTCTCAGGACTCTCCAGCCACGGCTGCCTTCCCTGCCCTCATGCTCCTCTGAGCCTGTGTTTCCAGCCCTGCTGCATTTTAGAATCTCCCAGGAAGCTTGTCAAGGTTCACCTGATGCTTGTCCCCCCTTGGCCAAGGGGAGGGTGGGGGCGTCACAGCTTGAGAAGCTCCTCAGGTGCGGTGTGTGATGTCGGCACTAAGGCTGCCCCACGTGAAAGCAGCTCTCACAGACGGGAGGGAGCGAGGGCCTGGCGACACCGTGGCCTCAACACCGTGGGCTGAGGTGACGCCGTGGCCCGATGTGTCACCGTGGCCTGATGAGACACCGCGGCCTGAGGTGATGCCACGGCCTGAGGTGACGCCGTGGCCTGATGTGATGCTGTGGCCTGATGTGTCACCGTGGCCTGATGAGACACTGCAGCCTGAGGTGATGCCACGGCCTGATGTGATGCTGTGGCCTGATGTGTCACCGTGGCCTGAGGTGACACTGTGGCGTGAGGTGACACCACGGCCTGAGGTGACGCCGTGGCCTGATGTGATGCTGTGGCCTGATGTGTCACCGTGGCCTGATGAGACACTGCAGCCTGAGGTGATGCCATGGCCTGATGTGATTCCTTGGCCTGACGTGAGCTTGTGGGCCCCCTCAGTGGAGGGATGTTGTTTCCAGAAGCTCCTTTATGGAGACCCAGCACAGCAGCATCCTGATCCCTCCGGATCTCCCTGGGATGGAGCCTGTGGATCCTGTGAGCAGTGAGGCAGTTACTCCCTGGACAGCTGTGTGGCTGGTGGACATGCACAATGGGGACAGAGTGGGCTTGCTGAGGGGCCCCGTGGAGGTGCTCCGTCCGTCTAACAGCAGCCCCGAAACTGGGCTACCCGGACCTGGCTGTATGCGCGGGGCCACCTGGGCTCACCTGACGGCCTTATTTCTCAGTCTAAATTAGTGCTCAGGCTTTCGGGCCTACACGTGCGTCTCTGGTGAGTTGAATTAGCTTGGATCACGTTAGGATTCCAGAGTGCAGCTCTAGAGGCCGAGGAGAGAGGGGAGCCGGCACCCACGGTGAGATGGAGCACAACACAGACAAGAAGCACACAAGCTTCAGGTCACAAGAGAGTATTTTCTTTGTAATCAGGGAGCAAGGTGGAGAGAAGAAAGGCCACCAAGCAGCACGTTTAGTGAATCGGGCTCGGTAAGAGGAGGACAGACACCCGAAGGCGCCCTGACCATCCCGAGCGGGTGTGCGTGGCACTCGCTGGCAGCCTGTGCTTCTCCCTTCTATGCTGCCCTTGCCCTGGGGGGCTGCCCTCACCTTGGGGGTGCCATTCTGGCCATATTTCAACTCCCATACTACTCACAAACCCAAAGACTCACCCACTAAGTCAGGCTGAGGTGCCCCATAGGCTCCCAGGCGTTTCTAAGCCATCTTGACCCACGCTCAGTTGACATCCACCAGTAGGTTTACAGATGTCATTCTGGGCCGTCGCCAAAGGCCGGGGAGGGTCCACCCACTTATGTCACGAGCAGAGTCCAATCCGCACTTCCCTGTGCCCCGGGAGGTGACCCGGCAGCACCTGGACAAGAGTCCGATGACGCTGGGTCCCTCGCCGCAGACCCTCGGTCACCACCGTCAGGGCCCGTGTTCTCCCCCCACCCCAACCCCATGGTGGTCTCATGGGGTCCCGGACACGGCGGCCCGAGTTTCCCCACCCCAAATCGGGTCCCCGGGTTGTGGCCTGCGCCACGAGCACTCACCATGGGCTCCGCCTTGGGTGGGAGCGGACACTGCTCTGGAGAAAACCTGTGGGTGTCTCCAGGCCTCTCCTGAATCACCAGCACAAACCAACACCCGACAGACGAGCCCCCACCCCAACAGACGACCTCCGGGTCCCCTAGAACTGTGCCCCTATGGTCACAGTGGACCTCCAGCTCCCCTTCTACGTGTATGCCTGGGGGGACTGGAAGAAGGGAAAGGAAGGGGCGTCGGGAGTAAACATTAGCGTTTGGTTCTACCTGGGTTATGACTGAAAGCTGAAAGGATGACAACGAGAGCTAGTCTAGTCAAGGTAATTTTGCAAATGCAGTAAAGGTGATAACGTCATCCAGTGAAATACACTTTTGGTTACGCAGATCAGGTTCTGGAGGAAAACCCTGCTGATGGAAGGATGTACCGCTCCGTTTGCAAGACCCATTTACCCTCCACCCCAGGGCCTGACACACACACGTCACCCCACCGGCCTCTCTGTCCACCTGCCAGAGTTTGGGGCCGGGGCCCTGCCGAGGACCCCTCTGCACATCAGACGTGCACATGCAGAAGGGGACCCGCCTTCCCGCCGCGAGGGCTCCCCACGCCCTGGCTCCAGTCGGCCAAGGACTTGGCCTGGCACCACCCGCACCCCCAGTCACCGCCGAGGGGGACGAACTTCAGGCGCGGAGCCGACAGCACCATGGAGCCCTCTCACTTTGTCCCCGAGACGCGCCTCCCGGCCTCACCCAAGCCTCAGCCTTAGATGACATATTTTAGAGTCGCAAAGAGCCCTCCAGTGACCCCTAAGAGGAGACCCCAATCTGTCCGTCTGCAGAACTGAAGAGCGCCTCTGTCTTTAATAAAAGTAAACACCGATCACGAAGTCAGGCGCTGGGTGCTGCCCACAGGGTCAGCGGAACACAGGCAGTGCCCGCACGGGTCCTGCAGCCGCCCCTCCACGGCTCCCGGGGCTCCACCCTGCTCCCGCGTGCAGAGTCACAGCTGGAGGGTGAGCTCCTCGGTCCCCACAGACTGACCCGCAGGAACTGCCCTTAGAGTGTCTTCCCCTGCAATCGGTGCTCTCAGGCAACCAACTGAGAGTAAAATCAAAGAACCTGTCCTGTTCAGAAGATTCAGCAGGGGAGGGTCAGCATGCGAGGGGCTCACACACTCTGTGGAGGGGAAGGAGACGCTCACCCTGTCGTGGGGCATCAATGATCAGCAAAGTTAGCTTCCCTGGCATCGTTGCCAAGGTCGCTGAGCTCAGCATTCCGCGTAACCCAGCGGGTTGGCTAGGAGCTCTCTCCTTAACAGCCCCGAGTAACCCAGAGGCTCCTGCTTGACGTCCTCAGTGGGTGGAGCAATCACCTGCAAGGGGGAGGCAGACCGCGCCTCTGAGAATCTCCCTCCCAGGGGTTTGCACTGTCTGCTCCACCACGGGGAGCTGTAGTGGCTTCCTTTTGCTGCTACAACAAGTCACCATGCACTGAAATGTTTAAAATAACACAGCCATTACTGTAAGTTCTGGAAGTCTGTCTGGAATCAGACCCTCTAGGCTAAGGTCATGGCGGCAGCAGGGCTGGCTCCTTCTGATGGCTCCAGGGCAGCATCTGCTCCTCGTCCTGTTCAGCTTCTGGAGCCAGCCTGCGTTCCTTGGCTTGTGGCCCCTTCCTCCATCCGCAGAGCCCATCGCTCCGACCTCTGCTTTCGTCAGCACATCCCCCGTCTCGCTCCAACTCTCCTGCCTCCCTTTTCCCGTCCAAGGACCCTCGTGGTTACCTGGTTGATTGAGGACAACCTCCCATCTCAAGATCCGTAACTTCCTCCCATGTGCCAAGCCCCGTTTGCCAGGTAAGGCAGCAGCACGTTCTGGGCTCAGGACGGGGGCCCCGTGAGGGACCAATATTCTCTACCTGGGCAGCGTTTGGAAGATTTGGCTTTGCCCAGTGCCCACCCCTGCGATCCATGAAGACCGGCAACTCATCCTCTCAACACTTCCTATCTCAGGCCCAAACCCCTGTCCGAATATTCCGTGCACACCTTCCTTCCTGGGTTCAACGCACCTTGGTCCCCACGGCCTGTTCCTTCCCTGGCCTCTGCTTTCTCGTCCAACCTGTCATCCAACGACAAGTCCGGGGTCCTCTTCAGGGTGTCAGGCATTTATTTCCACGACAGCACTGCAGGCCACGGCGAGCGGACGCCCCGTCCACTGCAGCCCCGTCCTCGAAGCAGCCACTTGCCAGTTTTCCGAACCACAATAACAGGACCCAGAGGCCTCTGTGTATAGAAACCTGGTGCTCTCTGAGGCAGTGATTTTCAAAATTATTTCAGTGGAAGAAACTTCTTTTCTCTCAAAGAAAACTTAAACAGAGCTTTAAAAAAATAGATAAGAATGTTGCTGATCTAGTTGAAGTGGGGGGAGGAGACCCAGAGCCCCCTCTCTCTGTGCGCCCCTTCCTGTCCCAAGGCAGGCTCTGGGACACTGCCAACAAAACCCAGGAATCTATGAAACAAAATTCAAAAGCACTGTTCTAGAGGATTTGGGCTTTGCAAGGACTAGGTAATGCTGGTCTCGACTTCAGCCTTTGCACACAGCTACCTGGAAGCTAGAAACACACCCTAAAAGAACAACACCTGATCAAGTGTGTTTGCACCGTTTACATCTGGAGGAGCCAACTGGTTTGTGGTTTCCAGCCCTAATTGCTAAGTAAGACTGTGGACAACACCCAGCTCTCCAAATGGAGATTGCACAACCCTCGGGGGCACGCCCCTGCGCGTGCAAGGATCCTGGGCCCACACCACCCGCTGGAGGGGCTCCGTGGCCATGAGGGTCCAAGTCCCAGCTCTGCCACATTTTAACTGCGAGTCTTTACCCCAGTAGCTTCCCCTCTCTAGGCCTGGGTTTCTTCATCTGAAAAACGTGAATTATTATGAAAATTAAATTGCATACACCTGTAAGCTGCTTAGGTAGTGTGTGGTACACAGTACGTGAATTTAATAAATATCAACTGTTCCTTCTGATTTGGGGGCTCGATACTGCTGACCCCTCACCCGCCCGCAGCAGTCGGAGGCTGCCTGCAGGAGCCAAATCGACGCTGGCTCCACCGAAGCCGGTGTGAGGGAGGGGCCCTCCGAGCCAGCCAAGGGCTGTGATTAATTTCATGAAATTCCTGATTGAACTGTTTCTCGCCCTGGCTAATGGCAGGACCCCCACACACCCCGCCTGTTACAGACAACTTGATGGGAAATTGCTCTTCAGGAAACGTCTGGAGAAGGCCTGGACCACGTGGCAGGCAGACATGAAGGTTCGGGGACAGTGGGGCCCTGTGGCCTGGAATCGAGTCTGTTGGTTACAAGGATGCAAGGGAGGGTTGCAAGAGGCAAGCTACACAATCCTCAAATGTTTAGTCACCTTTGGAGGAAGTAAGCAAACCCTGAGCTAAGTCCTTTGTTTACACGACCACGCCAGGAAAATAATCACGGTAGATTCCTCAAGGAACTCATAACTACAACTCGAACTTCCGCAGAAATGGTCAGAGATATAAATTGGTTATGCAAAGCATATCGTCTGTCAGAGACTATTATTTCTGAGAGTTGCTCTATATTCTCCCCAGTTGACTTTAAGGAATTTTTAAAGAGAGCTCTTATTTGAGCCATCCTTGTCAAACCTCATCACCTCCCAGCAAATATTCACGTAGGAATTACTGCTCAGCCAACCACTGAGCATCCCCGGAGCGTGCGGGAAACTTGTCATCGCTGACTGCTCACACAGTGGGGACAGGGGGACAGCTAAAGCAGGGCTCAACCCCTCTCTCTCTCCACGGTCAACGAAGCCACCACCAAACACTGTTTGGTAAATACTGACCAGCTAATACACGCACGTGGTAAAAGTTCAGACAATGCAAATTTACAGTGAGGGCTCCTCACCCCACCCACGTCCCAGGCACCCAGCTCGCTCCCCGGAAGCAGCACCACTGCCAGTTCGCTGAGAACATTCCCAGGGCTATGCAAAAGCGATTGTCCTTTATCAAGCAGCATGCCACGCCAAATGTGGTTTGCTTCCTTGTGTCTTGGAGACCTTTCCACATCACTGCATGTAGAGCTGCTCAGTGTTTTTCACAGCTGCACAGAAGATCCCACAGAGTGGATGCACCAGAAGTCGTCTATTGCCCTCTTCGTGAACGTGTGGCTTGTTTTAGTCTTTTGCAATTAAAAACGATGACACAAGGGAACTTTCACGTACATCATTTCACACAGGTTTAAACGTGTATGTGCTAAATTCCTACATGTACAAAGACTGGGTCAAAGAATATCATATTTGTGATTGTGTTAGACATTACCAAACTGTTCCCCACAGACGTTGCACCTATTTGTGCTCTTACAAGCAGTGAGTAAGCCTGCTTATCTCTCACACCCTGGCCCAACCATTTTATTACTAATTTTTTTATCTTTGCATATCTGAAAGGTGAAAAAGCTCAGTATAATTTTAATGCATTTCTCAAACTGAGTGAGAATATCTTTTTTTGTAGAGAAGTTGCACATTTACAGAAAAATCACCTGGAAAGTGCTCTAATAAACTAAGCAGGCATTTCAATAAAAGGTTGCTGAATGAAAAAATATATATATATATATGTTACCGGTCCTGTCTTCTAATATTTTACTTAGGATGTTTTTTGCTTTTTATAAACAAGATTTGGTCTGAAATTCTCTTTTTTGTGTTATTTTTGTCTGCTTTCATTTTCAATGTTTGATCCAACAAAAGAATTTGAAAGTGTACCTTCTTTTCCTAGACTATGATACAATTTTAATAGCATTGCCAATGTCTAATACGCAAAGGTTTAACAGAATTTCTTGTGAAGCCAGACCTGGCATTTTTCTCTATCCCTCTATGTTTTCTCTATTAATTGGTCTATTTATATTTCCTGTATCTTCTGAGATCAGTGTTGGTAATCCACAGTTTTCAGAAAACATGACTCTTTCATTAGGGCTATCAAGTAGATTTGTATAGAGTCTTTTAGTGTTTTCCATGTGATCCGTACGTACTTCCATTTTCTCCCTTGCCCAGAACCCAGGGGTAAGTGGAAAGAGATTATATTAGGTCATGATATCCCTTTTTTATGTTTCCCCTAAAACAGCAAACTTTGAATTTATTTTTTTCTGTTTTAAAATTCATAGATTTCTACTATTGTCTTTAATTCTTTCCTTTTATTTTCTAAAGGTTTATATTATTGTTAATTATTAATTTCCCTAACTTATTATGTTGCATTCTTAGTCAATTTATTTTATTCTTCCTTATTCTTTAGTATGGTAAAGTATTTAAGGTTATGAATTTTCCTCTGAGCTCTGAGGTAGCCATACCTCTTTGTTCCAACATAACATTTTTTGTGATAATTATTTTCAGGAGATTCTAAGATTTCATTTTTAATTCACATTTTTGCCTGAGTGTTGTCATATTTTAAATTTTCCAGTTAGTGAGATTTGTTTTCTTATTGTTCACTTGTTTTATGATGTATGGATCATTTCTATCTTTATTGTACTATGACCAGATAATGTAATCTGAATTCTTTATTTTCTTAATGCAATGCTTTCTGTGGCCAGATTTTGTTTGTGACAGTTTAGGCATCACCTATGAGGAAGTTGTAATCCCTGTTTTCAAGTGACTGTGTTAGATGGACAGCAATTATATCTACTTAGTGGTTACTTTATTCAAGTCATCAATGTCCTTATGTAGTTTTTATCATCTTGATTTATCTGGAGATTAAGAGATCAGAAATAAGATCTATTATGAATGAGTTTCTCATATTTCTCCTTTGGCTTTCTGTGGCTTTTGTTTTCAGAATACTAATGAACATTAAATGGTGCACAGATATTCACAAATTGTGAGATCTTCATTTTTATCATAATCTTTTATTATAAGACATCTTTCTTTGTCTAACTGAATACTTTTTGCCTGAATTTAGCCTTGTCTGCTATTAAGATATTACTGTTGCATTCTCTTACTTGTATATATTTTCCTGGTAGGTCTTTGCCTGTCTTTTATACTTCAACTTTGCTGAGCCACTTCATTTTAGATGCTTATACCATATAACTGAAGTTCACTTTGTGATTAAGAAAAATGACAATCTTTTTCTTTTAATAGTTCTGCTTAGCCCATTTGCAAATACAGATGCAAGAAATATTTATGGAGCCCTTCACCATATTTCATGGTGTCCTTTCTGCTTTTATTGTCTTGTTTCTGTGTTTACTTGGTTTTCTATGTGTTTCACACATGGAAAGGTTGACACTTCAGGTTCAACTGTTACTTTTCTAACCAAAATTTACACAACGTACTTAATCCTTTATTTCTTTTAGGCAGAATTTATGGACTCCTAACATAAGCAAGGATGAATTAGGGCATTTCCACTTTCCAGTTTCTCTCACAACACGTCATCACCCAATTCTGGTTGATTATTTTCTTAGTGTTTAGATAGAGTCTTCATGTACATGTGTGCCAGTTGCACACTGCTCAACTAGCGGGAGTGCCAGCTTGTCATAGACCACAACATACGTAAATACACCAGTGCTTTATCACTTGTTTGCTTTTATACTACAGGCCATGAAGTATTGTGGAATCAGGATTTTGATACTACTTTCCAGCTTAGGTCCATCCTTCTACTCCCAATCATCACTAGATGATTCCTGCAATTTTAGATTGTGGAATGTTTATGTTTCATTCTGCATTCACCATTCCCACATCTCTTTCCATCTTCCAGTCACAGATTCGAAGCTCACTGCCTGTCTTTTGCTTTGGTTTCTTCATTTGTCTCACCACTGACTAGAATTCATCTAGCTATCTTTAAAATGGATCATGAAAGCTATGTTAATTAAGTTATTGCAGGTTCAAAATATTTTGTCTGTTGCCTTTGAACTTAAGAATTTGCCTGGGTAGAAAATTCTTGGTTCACACATTTTCTTTGAGGACACTGTAGTCATTGCTCAACTGTGTCCTAGTGCAGACTTCTGCTTTGAAGAAATCTGAAACAAGTCAGACTATTTCTCCTAACACATGACTTTATTTTTATTTTATTTTAATTTTTGCCTGGATGCCCAAGCATTAGTTTGCCTTGGAAGCCCAATAACATTATTGTATTTCTGTCTGGATAGTTCTACATCAGCTTATACTTAAACTTCAAAGGTTCCTTCTATTCTTGGAAAGATTTTTTGAATTCTATTTTATAACATATTTTGAAAGATTATTTTAACTTTTCCTTGGAAATACTTTTATGCATATTTTATACCTTATTTTCCATCTTCCATAGCTAAACTTCCCTCTCTTCCTTTTTAACTTCATATTCTTTTCCATCTCATTTTGAACACTTTTCTTAATCCTGTTGTCCATGTCTTTGCCGTGATTTGGGCAGGGTTTATTCTTATTTATGCTTTATCCAAGGTGGCTGCTTTAGTTTCCTAGCTGCCACAACAGATGCCAAGAGTGCTGATTTGAATCTATTATGGACCCCAGAAAAGCCATGTTCTTTTATTCCAACCTTGTCAGTGCCGACTTACTGTGGGTGGGATCTTTTGACTAGGTTGTTTCCATGGAGATGTGTCCCCACCCATTCAAGATGGGTCTTAATTCATTTCCTGGAGTCCTTAAGAGAGCTCGGAGCTGACACAGACCCAGATGCTTGGAGAAGCTGACAGACATTTAAGAGAGAAGCTAAGGTATATAATCCAGATTTGCCCGCAGGAGAAGGAAGGAAGGACCCATGGGAGCTGAGACAGACGCCCAGAGACATTTTGGAGAAAGCCACTGGAATCAGGAACTGAAAGCAATGCAACCTGGGAGCAAAGGACCAGCGGACGCCAGCCACGTGCCTTCCACATATTGTATGCGTGTGTGTGATAAGCCAGGAAAACGTATTTGGCCACAGTTTCTGTCTGCTCTATAACAGCATTTTCTGAAATGTGTATTATGTTTTCCTTTTCCTTATACCAGTGTTTTTAAAACC
The DNA here is from genome assembly GCF_015220235.1 of Choloepus didactylus. Taxonomy (NCBI): domain Eukaryota; kingdom Metazoa; phylum Chordata; class Mammalia; order Pilosa; family Megalonychidae; genus Choloepus; species Choloepus didactylus. The sequence continues at coordinate 1,879,333 of NC_051322.1, read as the reverse complement.
AGTACTAGCTCCTTCTTTCTAGACCAAATATTTGCAGGAAGTTTCTGTGGTTGAAGGAGCAGGGATGTGTGGAATGAGTCATTTTAGCTCCTACTTCTCAGAGGTTGGCAACTAAAGGGCTGCTCATAAGAGAGGGTGGCTTTCCTGTTCTGACTTGTCAGCAGACGACACCCACAAATGCAGCTTATCTGTGTGAATCCTTGTTCCACCCCTCCCACCTCTCCAAGCCCATCTCAGTCCAGTCAGGCTCCAGCACCAGCCGCTAATGCAAGTCTCAGCTCCCAAACTCCCGGCCTCCCAGGGTGAGCTGAACTCAGCAGGACATGACTGGTTCCTGCAGCTGTGGACTCCTCCCGGTGTCCCCCCGCGGCTGTGCTCCTCCTCCCGGTGTCCCCCTGTGGCTGCGGTTTCCTCCCGGTGTCCCTCTGCGGCTGTGCTCCTCCTCCCGGTGTCCCCCTGAGGCTGTGCTCCTCCTCCCAGTGTCCCCCTGTCCACCTCCTCCCGGTGTCCCCCTGCGGCTGTGCTCCTCCACCCGGTGTCCCCTTGTGGCTGTGGTTTCCTCCTGGTGTCCCCCTGCGGCTGTGCTCCTCCTCCCGGTGTCCCCCTGTGGCTGTGCTCCTCCACCCGGTGTAACCCTGCGGCTGTGCTCCTCCTCCCAGTGTCCCCCTGTGGCTGTGGTTTCCTCCCGGTGTCCCCCTGCGGCTGTGCTCCTCCTCCCGGTGTCCCCATGTGGCTGTGCTCCTCCTCCCAGTGTCCCCCTGTCCACCTCCTCCCGGTGTCCCCCTGCAGCTGTGCTCCTCCACCCGTTGTCCCCTTGTGGCTGTGGTTTCCTCCCGGTGTCCCTCTGCGGCTGTGCTCCTCCTCCCGGTGTCCCCATGTGGCTGTGCTCCTCCACCCGGTGTAACCCTGCGGCTGTGCTCCTCCTCCCGGTGTCCCCCTGTGGCTGTGGTTTCCTCCCGGTGTCCCCCTGCGGCTGTGCTCCTCCTCCCGGTGTCCCCATGTGGCTGTGCTCCTCCACCCGGTGTAACCCTGCGGCTGTGCTCCTCCTCCCGGTGTCCCCCTGTGGCTGTGGTTTCCTCCCGGTGTCCCCCTGCGGCTGTGCTCCTCCTCCCGGTGTCCCCATGTGGCTGTGCTCCTCCACCCGGTGTAACCCTGCGGCTGTGCTCCTCCTCCCAGTGTCCCCCTGTGGCTGTGGTTTCTTCCCGGTGTCCCCCTGCGGCTGTGCCGTGGGGGCTCAGAGCAGTCCCGAGGGAGGGCCAGGCCACGGGCGGGGAGGAGGCCGCTCGTCCCACAGCGTTTTCGGGACAAGGTTGTTGCTCCCACTCTCTGAGAAGATACCTGATGGTTTGTTTAAAGCTGTGGTCAGCACACTCTGGTCCATCTGACTCCACGCGTGGGACACAGGCCGTGTAACTATTTTTGCCAAGAGATTAAGATACAGAGTCCGGAGGGCTGAGATTTCATCAGGTCACGTGGAGTGTGGCTTGAGATCAAATTGAAAAATCAATTTAAACTGAAGAGAAAAGCATGAGCATAAGCCGGGAGAGCCGCTGGAGCACTCGCGGTTTCTGTTTGTCAGCGTCTGTGACTGGCAGGGCCATCTCTCCCGCAGAGCCCTCCCTGCCACCTCGAAGCTTGGCCGTGATGCCTGGCAATGACTGGTTTTTCCTTTTCTTGCTATTATTACTCCTTCGTTGCCTGGCACTGGAGCACACTTTGTCTGCCTCCGAGTGCCCGTCGGCCGCCCCGACCTTAGCCAAATGCCTTGGAGCTTTGTGGTACAGCTACCACCGGGCCCGAGGCCGGGCTGGGAGCAACGGGTCTGGGCTATGTGAGCGTGGGGACCTCATGCCCCAGGAAAGAAGCAAAGACGTATTTCCTATGTCCTGCCCCAAAACGGTCTTTGAAATTCAGTTAAACAGAATTTTACTATTTTGAAAACCATTGAATAGAAAATAATTTTTTCTCCCCTGTGACAAATTTGCACAACTAGTTGTGCTGTTGATAAAGGGATATGAGCCTAACAAATATGACCTGGAATGGATTATCCTACAGTCTCCTGGGAGGAAGAGGAGAATGGTGCATTTTGCATTTTATTGCGGAGATTATCCACACTCCCGCCAGGTTACCGCGCACTGTGCTACAACCACGTCACAGGGACTCTGCGTGCTCTCAGTTCTGTTCCTCCGGTTGGCAGAGCAGAACGCTGCTCCTACACGTCGGCAATACAGTCACCACGCGGTATTGCTCCACCAAGAGCCTCCTGGCAACCACTGCAAAAATAGTGATTTAAATATGATTCCTGACATCACCTAACCTTTCGCAAATAGCGCTGTGCAGGGAAATTCAGTGTCCTAAGTACACTTCCTAAAGAATGAAGACAAAAGTGGCCCACAAACATCCCAGCCTGCCCTGATGAACAGGATGCGAGGCCGCCTCTGCGAGGACGTTCCGCCGAGCGATTTAGAACAAGCCCCGCGTGCCGGGCCCTCCTGGTAGCCCCAGCTGCAGGCTTCACACTGCCCTCCGCCCCCACAGAGGCTCTTCTGGGGCGGGGGAGGCATTTGGGCAGCTCCAGCAGCACCCGTGGTCCTGGGGAGGCGGCCGTGGAGCAAACGCAGCTTCCCGATCACAGCCGCGCGCCTGCCCCCACTGTCCTTGGTGGACGTCCAGGCCCCGCCCGTGTCTTCTGCCGAGAGCGTCCCCCGCCGGCCCTCCTGCCTGCATGTGCCTGCAGGCTCCTGGCCTTTCCTCCCCAGCCGAGCGCCTGGAGCTTGCCCAGCTGAAGGCCGCACCCCTGACCGTCCTGCCATCCTCACCTGCCACGCTCGCCCGCAGGACTGGGAGCGGCATCTTGGGCTGCAGGGCCTGGGGCAGCTGGAGGCCCCGCAGAGACAGCTGCCCCGGCCGGAGGCTCAGGTGTGCCTGGCCCCCGAGAGCGTCCTGGCCCCCACTGCCCGGCAGCGCCCCAGGAACCGGAGCCCCAGCCACGGACGCCCCAGGAGTGTGTTCAGGACGGAGATTTGTCAGCACACACCAAAAAAAATTTAAAAACAAAAAGCTCAGCTTGCCGTGAGCCCCTTTTATGAACATTCACTTTGAGTGGAGTCCAACTACATTCTTAAGACCCCAAATTCTGTGCATTTTACAAATTACTTTTGTTGTTGACGTGTGCTTTTCTTGTTTTGGGTAATGCTTAAGCGTGTGGTTCCCTGTATATGCTTTTTTCTAAATTTTGATCCCATCAACTGCCAGAAATTAAAACAAAAAGACCGTATGACTCCTTGTTCTGACTCCTGAGGTTTCGAAAAGGACGCTATTGTTAACTGCAAATTACACTGAATAACTCTATGGTGTGGGTTTTTCACTCATTTCTAATTATTAATAATTATCCAAAGTTCTGGGGCTGGGTGTAAAAAGAAATATTCTTGTTCCTACACACCAAAAGAGCCTGCCCCCCCTTCCCTCCCGCCCCCGGGGACCCTCCCTGGGAAAAAGGAAGGGGAGGGGGTTGTCCTCAACGTGTGCCTTATTTTATGAAATAAACATACTCGGGGGACACTGCGCCAACCAGGCCTCATTCTGAATGAGCCAGAATTAACAGGACCCCAGCAGGGCAGCCTTTGATCCAGCAAATGCTCTTGGTAAATAACCGCCCGCAAATTGATGTGGAGTTTTTTAATCACACTTTTGTATATTGGATTTTAGGAAAGTAGTGTCAACCTGTCATTCAGCAAGAACATAATTTTATCAGGTGAAGAGTTTCGTTTTGGAAATGTGAGGCCTCTCGTGGAGTTTTCCAGTAAAGACCAGTGCCTTCACAGACCTATGGGCAGGACCCCGAAAACAGGTCACCAGGTCCAGGGCCCTGGGCTGGGCCCCCGTGCCCCCCACGCCCCCCACCCTGCCCTGGGCCGGCCCCCCACACCCCCCACCACGCCCTGCACCAGCCCCCATGCTCCCCCCCGCTGGCCTCATTGCGGCCGCCCCCCACCCCAGGCCGCCTCCTCTGATGCCCGGTTGTCCAGCGGGTGCCACACGTGCCCACGTCACCCCTGGCTGACCCCGTGCAAACCTGCTCGGGCCCCAGGACCCGCTCTCCCAGCAGCCCGGTCCTTGGAAAACAGACTCATCTCATCTCCGAAGCTGATTCTCTCAGGATGAGAAACTGCACAGGAATTAAGCTGGATATGGAGTCTTCACGATTCTTAAAACTGCTTTTCTTTTCAAAAAAGAATAGAGATTGCGTTGATCAAATGCTCATCAAGTTTTACAGATTCTGGTGTTTTCCTTTGCTGTGGGTTCTTCCTCTCTTTTTCTTTTACCTCCCCCCCTTCCTTCCTTCCTCCCTCTTGGATGCCCTGACAGAAATGGGCGGGTGGCACCGGGCTGGTGGGACATGGCTCTGACGGCCTCCCGGGTGGCGACCCCCTGAGGAAGGCACCGAGAGGGGCCCCCCGAGGCCTGGCTCCGGGGAAGGCTGACACCGCCCTGCAGGGGCAGCCGGGGACCAGTATCCGTCAGCAGAATGCGAAGTCGTGGAGTCAGTGCTGGAGCGAGATGGCAGAATCATTCTGCTATGACACCGTCGAAAACGGAAAGGGAGGGAGCCGAGCCCCCACCCCACCCCGCTAGAGCACTGTATTTAATTGACTCACAATTTTTCCCTAATATAACTCTTTATGAAACCTGCCTTGAGCAACGGGCCCGCGACGGCTCACCGAGGGCTGTGCCTCATTTGTTCCTGTAGATTGTGCCTAATTAACGTTAACTTGTCTGTACATAAAAAGTACAATAGGCTGTCCTTTCCAATTTAATTCCGACAGTTTAATCGAATCTGTATTCTTTCAAAAATAATTAGATCATTTACACTTCATTAACATGTAATGTAATGTTCAGACATTCATCATAATGATTTCTTATTTTTCTTGTGCAATATTATCCCCTCTAATGAGAGTGTTACATCTGCAAGCCTTAATGAGCTTTATCATATCACTGACAATTTCTGAGGAAAGCCACAGTTTTGCAGATGAAACAGCGTCGTCTCGGAGGTGTGTGTGCAGCGGATCTGTTGTTTCCTGGTTGGCACCACCTTCAGCAGGCCCACCTCCCAGCGCTGCGGGAGCTCTGGGTGGAGAGACCCCCGGGCCAGCAGGGAGCGGCTCACCCACCGTGGTCCCGCCGGCACCACGGGCTCTGCAGAGAGGACGCGGCCCACGGGAGCCGGGACCCAGCGCCCTGCAGCGTGGCCGCACCCAGGGCCCGCTCGGGAGGAAGGGGACCCGGAAGGGAGGGAACTGACGGGGGCTGGGGCCGAGGCCACCCTCGGGGCACCCCCTGACCCAGGCCTCAGCCAGCGGGGGTCTAGGAGCTGTGGGGTGGGTCCCTCGGGGTGGGCTGGCCAGGGGTCTTCTGTGCCCTGGCCAGGGGCTGCTGACCCTGACCCTGAGGATAGGACTGTGCCTCCCCAGGGAGAACCCACAGGCTGAGAAGACAGACGCTGCCCCTGAGGCCCCCGGGCACAGGTGGAGGGCACCCCCGAGGCGCTGACACCAGCTCCACTGGGAGTCCCTTACAGTCAATCCACAGGATCTCGGATGCTTGCAGTGAGGGCCGAGTGCCCGGGCACCAAGGCCCCCCAACTTCAGACGCACCCCAAGTCCAGGCCAACAGTCCAGCCAGAGGGAGGGGCTGAAAGACATCTCAGAGCAATTCAGATTCCGCCTCCCGGCATGGAGAAGGGGCTTCCTCCCCGTCCCCGGGGACAGATCCCTGAGCTCGGCCCCGGGGCTTACTCAGCATCCTCGGGGGTCACCAGAGCTCCCTCCACCTTCCAGCCTTCCCGTCTCCCCCACGTGGCTTGCATCCCAGATCCCCCCTTGCCCTCACCCAGAGATGCCTCCAAGGCCACCCATGCACCGCCTGCCTCCCCTGCCCACCCCTGGCCTCACGGTGTCTGACCTCGGTCCGCTTCTCGCTCTCTGCCTTTCTTGACTCTCCCGCACACTCACGTGCTCCCCTGGGGGGCTCCCTGCCCCTCATGCTTCTCCCCCAGGTCCGCCCCTGCACCCGGGCTGCCCTGTGCCCTGGCCTCACCCAGACCCCGAGCACTAGCACTTACATGATGGTGACCCCCAGGCCCCCTCGCTGGGGTGTGGACCCCTGGCCAGTCCCGCTGTGCCCACGCCCTGCTCTCCCGCATCCCTCCCAGGTGCTGACCTCGTAACCGTCCCCGCTGTCCTCGCTCCAGCAGCCTGTGGCTTGTCTCCACCTGCACCGCCTTCTGGCTGGGTCACTGCACCAGCCTGTGCCCACTCGGGCCCCACTTCATTCAGGATCTGCCTAAGATACACCTTATCTGCCCAGAGTCCTTCGATGGCAGGATGGAGCTCAAGCCCCAAAGTTGGCCCACAAAGCCCCCTGCCCTGCCTGCCACTCAGCTCACCCCCTAGACACTGCTGAGACACCCCAAAGCACTTGTGGCCTGTCTGCCTTCATCCCCGCTGTTCTCTCCACCTGAGGCTCCCTTCCCCCAGCTATTTCACAAACTCCTACTCATCCTTCAAAAC